>NC_045438.1:151823946-151889424 GCF_002776525.5 Piliocolobus tephrosceles
GCCATTCTCCTGCCTCAGCCTCCCAAGCAGCTGGGACTACAGGCGCCCGCCACGTCGCCCGGCTAGTTTTTTGTATTTTTTAGTAGAGACGGGGTTTCACCATGTTAGCCAGGATGGTCTCGATCTCCTGACCTCGTGATCCGCCCGTCTCGGCCTCCCAAAGTGCTGGGATTACAGGCTTGAGCCACCGCGCCTGGCTAGAAGTTGTTTTTCTTTTAATGCCCTATGACACAGAAAACATTTGGAGGATGTTGAAAAGTAATTGTTTAAGTTAGCAAAGACACATTTCAGTAAGGGAGAAAACAAGAGGGAAACATGTAGGGAGGAAACTCTAAACCAGAGGCCCTAAGACTTGAATGTGCAACTTTGTTCTGTTGAAAATTCAGATTGCTGGGCCTTAAAGTCTGTTAAGTAGGTCGGGGTGGGGCCCAGGAGTTCCCAGGAGTTGTACTTTTAATGGGAGCACCCTCCTGCGATGCATTTAACGTAAAAGGTCCTTGGATCACACTTGCAGAAAGACTGTTGTAGAAACTCAAATACCTATTTTAAAACAAAGGTACATTTTAATCATTTAGTTTAAAATGAAATCATTGCACAATACTGATGTTAGAGGTTAAAATAAACATGTACTTAAGTTCTTGACGTTCTTGTCATTTCAGTTACATGTCAGGAAATGTGATTTGTGTTTTGGCGTATTCAAATCCTTGTCATATTCAGCCATATTCATATTCAAAATATATAATGATTTTGACCCTTGATTTTTCTTATTAAGACTGTCATTTTTTCTGGGTGATTAACTCTTGTGTTGATATAATTATGCCTTTGGCTTACTAATGTTCAGTAAGAACTAATGACTCTTGGGAATGTTAATAGACTCTGTAGTCCCTTTTTAATCATTTGTAACCAGGCTGTCATTACATGTTTGTTTGGAAGCTTAGAGATAACATTTATGAACTTTGTAACACATAGTAGTTGCTCAATAAATGTTAACTGTACAAACACATTGACTAGTTTCACTTCAGAAATAGACACTCGGAGTTCAAAATTCCCATCTGCCTAGTTCCTAAGGCCCACTGTCTTACCAGAGTCTTCGCTGATATCTTCTCCTGCATAAAATGGTTCCTCTTTTGGAACTTTATAGCTCTTTTGTACTTCTCTTATTCTGTTACATTATTACAAAAAAAAAAAAAAAAAGAATGAAAGAAAAGTGCAGATTGTGTACATGCTTTCCTCCCTGCTGGAATGTAAACTTCTTAAGGGCATGATACGTAGCAGATACTTCTTACTACAAACTACCTGGCAGAATTCCTTTCTAAAGAGTCTCCTCAGTAAGCCTGTTGGTGAACTGACCAACATTTGGACAATTATGACATCATCTTACAATTTTTCAGATATTGTTTTTCACTTGTTTAGAAATGTAAAACTTTGCAATGGCTTTTATAAAAGCAAATTTGAGAATAGTTATTCACTAAGCTTTTTCATGCTAATGATGTCATGCTATCAAAAATTAGCTAGAGTAAATGGACTGTAATAAGCATGGTTTGTAATTTAGATTATATGTTCCACATGTAACATCGAAATGAAATATAAAATTGAGTTGTTGGCATGTGGTTGTGGTGAGCAGAAGCAGTTATTATACATTACTTGGTAAAATTCATATTCATATCTTGTCAGTTTACAGTGAGCCAGAGATTAAAATTAACATTTGTTTCTGTTTTAGTAACTGCTTTAAAAATATCCAAAATCATTTTATTTTCTTTAGCCTGACTTCTAGTAGTGTTTTGAATATGTGGCCTTTCAAGCAATAATGAAATGCATCAATGCGACTTGGCAGTGCCTCATAGGACATGCTTCTAGGATCATATTTAATGATTAAAAGTCAAATTGAGTTTCTAAAAAACTGACCCAAAATACAGATGAGCCAAGTAAACCCAGAAGGAAATCTGAGTAAAATCTTGGTTCTTGGTCCTCTGCATGTATCCTCCACATCTGTTTTCTCCAGATCTCTTTTTCCTTGCTTGTTGACAGCACAGAGGAAGATTGCAGAGAGTAATTTACTGGTATGTGTTTCATATCCCCCTTCCTCTTTAGTGATAGTTTGGAAAGTATACTGCAGTCACCATGGTTTTCAGTTTGGAGAGCACAAGGATCAGATCTGTACTTTCTAGAGCCAGCTTTTATGGCGTTCTGGAGAGGTGATTGGAGAACCATGAGAGCAGGCAGACATCTGGGTGAGAGGGCATGAGGTGTGAGTGATGGCAGAGCCAGACTTGCTGGAGAGGCAGAAAGGGAAGATTCAAGTATCATAACCAGGAAGTAGAATTGATAGAATTTGGTACCTGCTGACCTGTGGAATAAGGGGGAAGGCAGAGGAGTTGATTCCAGTATTTCTAGGTTGCGCCACTTAGTGATAGTGGGGTACCAGGAACAGGCTTAGTGGACCCACAGAGGTGACCGGACCCAGGAGTCCCTTTCAGCACGCACCCTGGTTTCTCTGCTTTGGCTTACCGTTTCTTGGTTGGGGTTGTGGGGTGGTCAGCTTCAGTGGTGTGGTCTGGGGTGACAGGTGCTCAGGAGTGAGCACGGAGTACAGACATCACCAATGTGAATGTGGAGGTCGGCAACAAGAGTTATTCTAGAACTGACCAGTTTAATATATTTTGCTGACTGCTGAGTTCTATTCGGACAAATACCTAATGCATGTGGGGCCTAAAACCTAGATGACTGGTTGATGGGTACAACAAACCACCGTGATACATATATACCTATGTAACAAACCTGCGTATTGTACACATGTATCCCAGAACTTAAAGCAAAAAAAAGAAAAAGAAAAGAGATTGCTCAGTTCAGACTTCTGAGAGCAATGGGAGCAGTTTGCTATTCACCAAATAGGGGCATCAATTCTTTACTGATTAACAGCAGTGATTTAGAAAACTACCTTTTGTAGTAGAGCACACCAAGGGGGTCTGCCAGATGGAAAAAGAGAACAGTGTTTTGTAAACTATAATTAAGTGTTGCCATAAGTAAATACTTAAAATACACTAAAATGGCAACATCAGGAAATATGACTAAGGAGTCAGTGTACACCACGCCCTTTCCCCCACCTTTGTGGTTGTTGAAAATTTCCACCAAGAGTGATGTATGCAAAAAAGGGTAAGATCAGGGTGTTAGGTTTCAGAGGAAGGCAAAAACTTGTGTGATTCTGTAAATGGAGCTTACAAATGGAAATGCACCATTCAAGGTAGAAAGTCTATCACAGTCATTAGGAATAAGCATTAGAATGATTCTCCTTTCTTAACTTCTGCACATGGAAGTTTGATGTGGTGGAGAAACAGTTTGCTCTTAGCCATGTTTCTTGAAAATACATGTCTTCAATTACTTGGTTTGTCTGAGAGAAAGGAGGGTTTGGAGAAGAAGGAAATGCCTCATGAGTTTGACATTCTATGGGAGGATTGTTGTTATTATTGCTTGATTTATATGGTCTCATTTTATACAAAGTGTACAGCACAATTTCTCAAAGAGTAATTATGACGCCAAGAAAATGGGATGGATTCTGGACTTCCTGTAGTCTGTCATCCAAATAATAATATTCATTACAAAGATCCTTACCCAGGAGGCCAAGGTGGGAGGATTGCTTGAGACCAGGAGTTAGAGAACAGACTGGGCAACATAGTGAGACCCCTATCTCAAAATAAAATTAAAATAAAATAAAATAGCTCCATACCAGTTTGTAGCATTCATATTGAAAACAGAGATATACGAAAAACTTGAACAGGGCATGGAACGGGAGGTAATGGATATCATTAAGAATGGCTGAGAATTGTTTGCCAAGAGTTAGTATACTATTCTACTTTATTCTATTTCAGTTTGCAGTAGGACCACCCTTGGTGGTACTCTACAGACTCCTGTTCTCTTTAATAATATCTAAAGCTTCTAGTTAAATTACACGGCTAGTATCTTGACTTGCAAGACCAAAAGGCAAGATGTTTAAAAATAAAATCAACATTAAAAACATGCCTGTGTTCTTTAGTCCTCACTCAATTAGAGAAAAATGAGAGCAAACATGACATTTCGTATCTGGCACTATGTGCACTGTCTTGAGAGATTTCTCTACAAGGTTTTTAAGAACACCTGTCATCTGTTAATGGTTGCAGAAGCCGAGACTCACACAAATGAGGCAACATTACAGGGGGTCAGAGAGCACACAGGTAAGCCCACCTTGATGGGAGTCCTGGCCCAAGGCACTTTGGGGAAAGAGTGAGCTGCAGTGGTTATAGAAAGACAGATGTCTTGAGCTGGGCATTGAAAAATGACTAAGAATAATCTAGAAAGTATTCAGTATGTTTTTAACGATTGTGGGTTAGCAGAAGGAAAGCCATCTGAGGTGAGAGAAATAATAAGCAAAGGGGACAGAGGTGGATGGTGAATCAACTGACCCAAGAGAGCTAAGCGTTTAGAAAGCACTTAAAAAGGATAACACTACGTAGCTCCTTGCCTTACCGAGGTGCCTTAGAGATGACTGGCGTTTTTGCTGACCTTGTTTCATAAATGTGTTTTCAGAGGAATAAACGGGATTTGGGCTGGGCTGAGGATACCTTGAATTTTGTTTACAGAACATCATTTTGTTTACAGAACGTCAGTGCTCTATCCTCATGTCCTTCTAAGAATCAAAAGATTTAACCTCACCGAATCCAGCGTGTGGCTTTTGGGTGAGACTCCTTTTTCCATGTGATAACTAGTCTGCTTTACAGAGGCAAAAGAATCTTACCGATACGTACATGTTTTAGGATGGGCTCTGAGCCAATTCATCAAGCCAACTCCTCACTTTGAAACAAGAAAGTGAAGAGGATGTTTCATGATTGTGAAATACCTGCCAGAGGAAGAATCTACTGAAGTTCAGTCAACTATTAATTGGAAAGGAGGCAGCAGACTGAGGAAGTGGAGAATCTTTGCTCTCAGATGGATGGAGGCTGGAGTCCTCAATCTATCACTTGTGGATACATTATGTAGCTCCTTCACCTCCATTTCTTTATTAGAAGGAGGGTAATAAAAGTGTCCACTGCCTAGGATGGTTCTAAGGCTTACAGGAGACAATGAAACTCGAGGGCTTGACATGCGAATGTTAGCTGTTATCATTGCATGTGTCCATTAACACCCAAAGATAATCGGTGTTGTTTAGTAGTTCTTTGCGTACTTTCTTACTAAATAGATAATGATTTATAATTTACCTAGTTACTTCATGAATTGATTTCATGAAAAATGTCTTTCTGAATCTCTTTCCGTGTACTTTAAAAGTTTATTCCTTTAGTTAAAAGAAATTTTAACTAGATTCTTAAAGTCTAGATTGGAGGAAAGTGTTTGCTAAAGAAAAGTCATGGACATTCACCATTCAAGGTAGAAAGTCTATCACAGTCTTTAGGAATAAGCATTAGAGTGATTCTCCTTTCTTAACTTCTGCACAGAAGTTTGATGTAAAGAAACAGTCTGCTCTTAGTCATGTTTCTTGAAACATAGATGGGTGCAGTGGCTCATGCCTGTAATCCCAGCACTTTGGGAGGCCGACGTGAATGGATCACAAGATCAGGAGAATGACACCATCCTGGCCGACATGGTGAAACTCCCTCTCTACTAAAAATGCAAAAATTAGCTGGACATGGTGGCGCGTGCCTGTAATCCCAGCTTCTCGGGAGGCTGAGGCAGGAAAATTGCTGGAACCAGGGAGTTGCAGGTTGCAGTGAGCTGAGATCACAGTACTACACTCCAGCCTGGCGACAGAGCGAGATTCTGTCAAAAAAAAAAAAAAAAAAAAAAAAGGAAGAAAAGAAAGAGAGAGAGAGAAAGAAAGAAAGAAAGAAAGAACGATCATATATATATCCAGAAGAAAGGAAATCAGTATATTGAAGAGGTACCTACGCTCCCGTGTTTGTTGCAGCTATTCATTATAGCCAAGATATGGAATCAACCTAATTCTCCATCAGTGGAGGAATGGATAAAGAAAATATGGTACATATACACAATGGAATATTATTCAACAATACAAAATAATGAAATTCTGTCATTTGCAACAACATGGCTGGAACTGGAAGACGTTATGTTAAGTGAAATAAGCCAGGCACAGAAAGACAAATATCACATATTCTCACTCATGTGAGGGAGCTGAGAAACATGATATCATGGAGATAGAGAGTAGAATGATAGTTAGCAGGGGATGGAAAGGGTACTGAGTAGGGAGGAATAAAGAGAGGTTGGTTAGTGGCTGTAAGAATATAGTTAGATAGTAGGAATAAGAGCTAGAGTTCAGCAGCACAATAAGGCAACAATAGTTAACAATAATTTATTGTATATTTCAAAATAGTTAGAGGAATGAATTTGGAATGTTCCCAACAAAAAGAAATGAAGTGATGGATATCCCAAATACACTGATTTGACCATTACACATTGTATGCTTGTATTAAAATATCACGTTTACCCAATAAATATACACAACTATCATGTACCCATAAAAATAAAATGAAATAAAAAATGCACACTTCTCACAGATTCTTGCCTGGTAGAATCTAAGTAAATACATTTTTCCACCCACAGATAACTCTTCATGGTTTATCTCATGTTATTGACCACATAGGTTAATGTTCTTTTTCAGGTTGTACTCAGTGATCCCCAAGAGGACAAATGGTGGGAATTATGGAAATTGAGGCTGGAAGGAAACCCAGAGTTCTGTGCTTTTACTTCCAGTAGGGATCTGTGGAGTTTAGAATGTCTGCCTAGTCAGCAGTTCTCACTTTGGGAATCCCCAAGACCTTTTCTGGAGGGACATCTGTAAGATCAAAATTATTTTTATGATAATACTAAGACATTATTTACCTATTCCATTCCCATTCTCTTACATGTGTATAGCGGAGTTTTTCAGAGGCTATATGATGTGTGATGATACTGTGTAATGAAATATGTCAACTTTTGGAAAATTTGCATAATTAACTAATATAATTTTCCAAATGACCATTGTATGATGTTACAAAATCATGCATAGCTAAAGATCCATTCAAAGTTCAAAATAGACTAATGAATTTTAATATAAAAGAATACTTAGAGTGTATTTATATGTTTCAGATTCCATGGTGCTGCACCCCTTTAAGAAACTACCACTTGTTGAGTTTTGGTATAATATAAAAAAGAATATCCACAATTGCTGAAACTATTGGCCAGATCTTCTCCACATACTTCAACCAAACAACATGCCACAGAAAAGTGAATTCAGAGGCACAGAAGAGAATTTAACCATTATCCATTAAGCCAGGCATTAAAGAGAGCTGCAAAAATCTAAATCAATGTCACTCTTTTCACTAACTTTCTTGTTCTGAAAAATGTAATTACTTTTTCATAAAGATGTTATTTCATGTAATATGTAATGGGTATATTAGTATTTCTATTAAATGAACCAATGGATATTTTACATTTTTTCTCAATTTTGCTTCTAATATGGTACAGTAATTGTTAAATATGATCTACCTAATTAAAAGTTCCTTGGGTTCCTAAATCAATATTAGGAGTGTAGAGCTAACTTTATACTCCTAAACTTTATTGAGGACCCCAAAGAGTTTTTAAGTGTGAGAACCAACAGTGTGAGGACCACTGGCCTAGTGTATTGTTTACAAGGGTGTAGTCTGGTCAGTGTCTACACCCTGTGTCCACTGGTTTTCTTTCTTCTGGAAAAAGTGTTCTGTGGTCAAACATATTTTTGGCCAAGATGTGTGCTTTCTCCCCTCTCATAGATTTACAGTACACATGAACCTATCAAAGTTCCTCCAAAGTCTTATCCCAACCTTTTAAAAACAAATTATCCCAACCTTTTTTTATCCTCCTTTTAATTGTGGCAGAACATAATGTTCCACAGTGGAATATAACATCCTATGGAACATACTGGCTGGTATATGATATGGGCTACCCTCTTTCCGTTACAAAAAAAATTAAAAGCAAGACATTTTCCTTCAAACCCATACTTTATTTAGAGAGAGGCCTATAAAATTTACTTACTAATCTGATTGACTTTCTTAAAAAAACGTACTCTTCATTCATTGTATTATGCCATTTTGCGTATACTCTTTGAAGCTGTTTCTACTTACGTTTCTAAATGCATATTTTTTTAAAGCTCTGTTTTAGACATTTTTGTGTGTTAACGAGTAGCATCTGCTCCATGTGTCATAAGACAAAGTAATTTCATCCCCACAAAATTGTCCAAATTGCAGGTTAAGTGGTAGCATCCTAGCTGTTGAGCTGTTACTACTGTTTGGTATTTTTAAATGGCAAAAAATACCTTCGGTGATGCATCACATGCCTTTAATAAAACACAGGCACTTTGGGTAACAGAAAGATTTAGAAATGGCAGTGGGTTTTGTTGTATTTCTTTTTATGATTCTTTCTTTCCAGTTCTTTAGTTTCCTTTGGTTTTGGGTACAATCCTAAGAGTCAGACCAAAATAAAGAATATTCCATCAGTATGGATCCAAAACATGTTCCTGGCCAGACTTGATGGGTCCCACCTGTAGTCCCAGCTACTTGGGAGGCTGAGCTGGGAGGACTGCTTGAGTCGAGGAGTTCGAGGCTGCAGTGAGCTATGATCACACCACTACGCTCCAGCCTAAGCGACAGAGCAAGACTCTGTCTCTGAATGAATAAATAAATAAATAAATAAATAAATACAAATTTAAAAAATATGTTCCTGACTGCTGCATGATGAGCATCATCTTCCTAAGACGTGAGATTGATAGTTGCACCATCCAGCACCAGTTTCTTCCCAGCACAGTGCCATTCTAAATGTGTATTGAGGCGGGAGTGCAGAATTTCTTTCTCCTGTATTTCACATGTCTATGTCACAGAAAGAAACATCTTAATTTGTTATAATAATTATAGGACAATAGTCATTATATTTTATATAAATCAAAAGCTCTTTTTAAAAAATTTGTTGGTCCTGCCGGTTCCTACTGAAACACTTCGTACAGTTTGAATCCTTAGTGGCTTTCTATTGCCAACTGAAAATTGGTTTTTTCCTGTATTAAAAAAAATCTGACGAGGCACGGTGGCTAATGCCTATAGTCCTAGTACTTCGGGAGGCCAAGGCGGGTGGATTACCTGAGGTCAGGAGTTCGAGACCAGCCTGGCCAACATGGTGGAACCCCGTCTCTACTAAAGATACAAAAATTAGCCAGGCGTGGTGGTGGGTACCTGTAATCCCAGCTGCTCAGGAGGCTGAGGCAGGAGAATTGCTTGAACCCGGGAAGCAGAACTTGCAGCGAGCCAACATTGCACCACTGCACTCCAGCCTGGGCAACAAAAGCAAAACTCCATCTCACACAAAAAAAATCCAAACAGAAAATACTGTGGCTATCTTATTCAGTATCTCATTCTTTTCCTCACCAATGAGTAGTTTCAGGGGGAACCCTTTACAATTGCAAAAAGACACTCAGTTTATAGGACTATCACAGCATTGGCAACTGGTGCTGGAAATTCTCTAATAGTTAAATGACCCAGATTAACCAGACTGAAATGGAAGAACCATACTGAGGTTGCTCTTCAAACAGCAAGAGGCTACCTTTCTGTCTTCTTTGATGACTGAATATAGTTTATGATATACTTAAGGTATCAAAGATGTGAGAATTGTAGAGCTATGTGGCAGGTTAAGAAGCCTGATGAATGGCCGGGTGTGGTGGCCCATGCCTGTAATCCCAGCACTTTGGGAGGCCGAGACCCGCAGATCACCTGAGGTCAGGAGTTCAAGACCAGCCTGGCCAACATGGTGAAATCCTGTCTCTACTAAAAATACAAAAAATTAGCTGGGCATGGTGGCATGTGCCTGCAATCCCAGCTCCTTGGGAGGCTGAGGCAGGAGAATTGCTTGAACCTGAGAGGCAGAGGTTGCAGTGAGCCGAGACTGCACCATTGCACTCCAGCCTGGGCAACAAAAGCAAAACTCTATCTCAAAAAAAAAAAAAGTTTGATGAAGATGCAGATGGTTTGTTGCTTGTGCAAGTTATGTGATTTTAGCACTTTCTACAGTGGAAAGTCAAATTTGAGGCATGCACACCTAAAGTAGGAAAAATGGTTCTAAGAGGGGTAGTGTGATGCAGGGATTAAGAACCTGGTTTCTGGAGTCAGATGGCCTGAGTTTGAGTCCCACCTCTACCACGGATGTGTGCTGTTGAACAAGTGATTTAACTTCTTTGGGACTCAGTTTCTCCAACTGTAAAAAGTCATGTAAAGTTCCCAGAAGAGTGTTTCATACGTTGTAACTGTATTAGTTATCTACTGCTATGTAAGTCATTACTCCAAATCTTAGTGGCTTGAAACAACAAGTGTTTATCATCTCTCAGTTTTTCTGAGTGTGAATCCCTGCACATAATAGCTGGGTGTCTCTAGCTCTAAGTCTTTCATGGGGTTGTAGTCAAGCTGTTAACCTGGGCTGAAGTCTCATCTGAAGGATGGGGTGGGGACAGTAAGGATCTGCTTCCAAATCCACTCACATAGATGCTAGCAGGCCTCAGTTATATGCCATGTGGGCCCTTCCACAGGACTGCATCACAGCCTGGCAGTCAGCCTCCCCCAGGTGAGTAATCCAGAAGAGGATGCAAGATCCCAAGATGGAAGCCACCATCTTCATGTAACCCAGTCTTGGAAATGATCTCCCATTACCTTTGCCACAGTCTGTTTGCTAGAAGTGAGTCACTAAATCCAGTCCACACTCAAGTTAAGAAGGCTTTGCAAAGGCATGAATTCTAAGAGGTGGGGTCACTGGAAGCCATCCTGTAGGCTGCTTGTAACAGTAACTTGTGCTTTAGTTTATATCCCCTTATGGTCTATTCCTGACAATCAGACCGAATGAGCCCTTAAAACATAAGGCAGATCATGATACTACTGCATTAAAAATTATCTCCAGTCTTCCCATTTTACTTAAAAGTCAACATCTTTACAATAACCTACAAGGCCTTTCATGCTTATAAAATTATTTTTCTATATTTTATAAAATAGCATATATGTATAATAAATGCTATATATGTATATCTGTATAAACACATGTTTATATGTTTAGTTATATATCTAGATCCATATGGTGTAAGATAGAGATCTCTTTCCAGATGAAGAGCCAGGTTTCCCAGCCCTATTTATTGATTACAATACCCTTTTCCTGGGCTGGGTGGTGGCTCACATCTGTAATCCCAGCATTTTGGGAGGCCGAAGCGTGTGAATCACGAGGTCAGGAGTTCAAGACCAGCCTGGCCAACATGGTGAAATCCCGTCTCTACTAAAAATGCAAAAATTAGCCGGGTGTGGTGGTGGGCACCTATAATCCTAGCTACTGGGGAGGCTGAGGCAGGAGAATTGCTTGAAACCAAAGGCAGAGGTTGCAGAGAGCTGAGATTGTGCCACTGCACTCCAGCCTGGGTGAAAGAGCGAAACTCTGTCTCAAACAAAAAAAAAAAAAAAAAAAAAAAACAAAGCTTTTTTCCCTGACTTGATATTCTACTGAGAACCTGTTTGTCTCTTCCTATGTAAAAACAAATTATAATTGAGAATTAATTATGGTGAGCATTTAATAAGTTCCTTTATTTGATAGATTAGGAACTAATTTTATTTAAAAGGCTGTGACTTACATTTAAAAGTCCAGTTAGCTACAACACTAAGACTGAAAAGTAAATTTCATGACTCCTAGGTCACTATTTCTAGCTTGTTGATATCCCATACTTTGCTGCTGCTGCTGTCGCTTATAACTGTTTGGAAAATTTTCACCAAAATGCCTGTCAAATTGGAAAACCCTCTGGAGTGAGATCCTTTTTAAAATATAGCCAACTTTCACATATGCAGGCATAACTTTAAATGGTAAACGAGAAGGGATCGGTGACAGAGATTAAACCTGAGCCAGTTTTATTGATTATTATTAATGGTATTGATAAAGAGTTTGCTGAAAGAGGGAAGCATATTGAAATTATTGCTTAAAAAGAGGTATGTAGAATTTTCAGTGGTTTTCTTTTGATAAGAGTTGCCTCATAGCTGTTGTAGCATGTGCAAATGAGGGTCAGCCATAAATCACAGAATGAATCACTTCCAACTCCTTCACATCTACAGATATAAGTAAGAATGGAAAATATTGTCACTTAGATGAGTCCTTATTTCTTTTTTTCTTCTCTATGAATAGTATAAACCTTACTTTTCTGGACACCTGGCTTTGGCAGCTGGTGAAGATTGCTGAAGTAACAAATAGGGCCATTCTGCCTCTCCCAGATCGATTTTGCTGCAAGACAGTTGAAAATAATATAATCCAGAAATGAATTTATGTCTTACGGCAATTTATTTTCTTATGGCAAAAACAAAACAGACAGTACTATGAGGAAGTATTATGCTACTGGTAGAATTTTTCAAACTAAAACCACATTACATTTCATTAAATGAGTTTATGTCCATTAAGCATCAATGAGCATGAGTGACTGAACCCAGAATGCAGTCAAAGTACATATTAACTTTCTGTATGACTTTAAAGAGAGGTATGTCACCCTCCCTGGGTCAGCAGGTTCCTGTGCAGAAGACATTGGAATGAAATGTCAAGGACCTCTTCCAATTCTAGAATACCTCGAGATATGAAGTTGGTAACAAGAGAAATGCAGCAAGATATTTTTAGTTAAAAAGGAAAAGATTGATACAAGCCAGTAACTTGCAGTGGGCTTGTTTAAATCCTCCTCCTCCCTCCAAATTCTGTTTTTACCAAGCCGGTGAACTAAAGACAGTTTGTCGTGCTTTGAACTTCCTGGCTTATGTTGATTTCTATCAATATGTTACTGTTACACATTTGAGTGGGAGCTGAGTTACATAAAACTAATAAAATCCTTACAACCCCATTTTCTGTGGGTATTGATAGCATAAAAAAAAATAAAAAAAAGACTTTTGCCATTTTCAGGCAGTTGTTCTTCCAACTAGATGGAAAATTGAATGGCATTAACTCAACTCACTTGTTTAAACATTAACTGAGAGACACTTTCTCCTCCTCCTCAAAAGTTTTTAGTGTTCACAGGAATTTAACCACAGATAGACACAACTCCCCAAACGTCCTGGAAAAAAGGTTGACTCTTCCATAAAGTAATAGTTACAGAAGGCTTTCAAGGAATTAGTTATTCACACAGTAAGCTTCTGAGGCATACGAGCATATCCTCTTTCTTACAACTTGATCACTTGATGCACTCTTTGATGATCACCCCGGGACCTTCGGAGATTTATAGAGTTTAGAGTTACAAGTATGATGTGGCCACCATACTCAGGGAACTGGATGACAGTCGGCCAATGGGTTTACAACACAGATGAGTATGAGCTCGTAAAAGGCTAAAAAAGGAGGCAGACATCTTTGGAAGACTGTTTCTAGGCTCTCAAGTGGCCATTGTCAAAAAACAAACGGTGGGGTGGATTTGACTAAGCATCAGAAGATGCTTAAACAACAGCCTGTGACGAGCGAGCGTTAAAAGCTCACAAGGCAGAAAGAACTTTTCAGAGTGACTTTGTCAGATGAGGTTCTAATGTGTAGGCTTTATCAGCTGCTCCGAGTGGGGGTAAAGAGGCATGCATATTTTAAACATTCATTTCATATTCAGTGTGTAAAGTAACTACTGCTTTTTAACTTGGGTGGAGAAAGTTTTTATCAGTTTATCAAGAATCACACAAGGGAAACCTATCCATTACCTACTTATAGGGCAAAATGGAAAATATTCTCTCTCATATGCTTTACCATTTTTGTTCCATCTTAATAGCTCTTTATTTAAAAAGTATTCACATCAGTTGGTCAGTCTGAGTCTTTCATTTGAAACAAACTTTTCTCACTTTCTGCCCTTGATACTGCACATCAGTCTTTTAATCACTTAAATGTAATGAATTTTTCTTTATTCACATCTTTCAATCGGTAAACTTGAAATTTTGCAAGTGCATTCCCACTGGGTGTATATCGTGATTTTCAAGACCTGCTACCTTCCCCAGTGTCGTGCTTGGTTTTTTTTTTCTTTTGTCCTTCCCACACCCCACCTCCAGTATTTTAGGGCACCTTATGCAGATAAGAAGTGAGATGGCTTCATCCTAATAATTAACATGCTTGTTTGAGGTTATGAAATCTACATTTGAGAAAGGCCAGGGATTTCCCCCTGAATATCCACTAACTGCTTGAAGTGGCATTTTCATTCTGACTTGGTGTTTTGTTTTGTTTGACTGCAGCATACTGGAGCATAGTGAAAGAGTCTGTTTTGAAGCTTCAAACGTAGTGCTGTTGCAGACCAGGAACAAGAGAGAAAGAGTGGATTTCAGCCTGCACGGATGGTCTTGAAACACAAATCGTTTTTGGTAAGTCATCCAAAGGACTTGACATCTTTTAGCTTTAAATGTCATCGGGCATCACTTCATTGGTGTACCAGAACTTCTTCTTCAAGTGCATTGCTATATCTCTACATCCCAAACAACAGGACATTTGAGAAAATGTCCTCGTCAGAGCGCTGAGAGAGCAACCGCATTTACTTAGTGTGTTTGTTTCTGAAACTTGCAGAATAGTGTGATCTGAATAGAATGCATTTGTGGTTAGAAAAAAGAACAGAAGCAAAAACAAAGCAAACCCAAACAACTAAACACACAAACAGCAAACAAACTACATCCACCAGATACTCCATTTTAGCTGAAAGCATAAGGGATTAATCGCATGAGAGCAAGTAGATTCAATTTAATAGCAAGTTTTTTGCCTCTGTGATCAAATACGGTCTTGTGTCACATAATGAAGTTTCAGGCAATGACAGATCACACATACTACTGTGGTCCCATAAGATCATAATACTTTCTTTTTGTTGTACCTTTTCTATGTTTAGATGTGTTTAGAGGCACAAATACCTACCATTGTATTACAGTCGCCTACAGTATTCACTACAGTAGCATGCTGTCTCGGTTTGTAGCCTAGAAGTAATAAGCTATATACTGTATAGCCCAGGCGTGTAGTAGGCTGTACCATTCAGGCCTGTGTAAGTACTCTATGATGCTGCACAGTGACAAAGTCACCTAACAGTGCATTTCTCAGAGCATATCCCTGTCATTAAACGATGCATGACTATTGTGATGGGCAAGGTAAAAGATGATGGGGATTTCCAAGTCCTGTTCAGCAAACATTTACTGAGTAACTTTTAGCTATACATGGGCCCTTGAATGACAGTCTCAGTCTGGGAGTTGGAATTCAAACACTCTAAACTATAAATAAATGATAAAAAACATTCCAGACCATACACCAAAATAATGTGGACTTCCAAGGATTTTTTTTATCAACCCCATTCATGATATTACCTGAAAGCAGAGTCCTCAAATTGAAGCCTAGGTCTGCCCCACCTGTCTTGGTCACCTTGGAGAACTTACTCATCATCTTTGAATGACTCGCCTTTAAAAATGTATGTGCCTAGGCCAGGCACGGTGGCTCACGCCTGTAATCTCAGCACTTTGGGAGGCCGAGGTGGGCGGATCACGAGGTCAGGAGATCGAGACCATCCAGGTGAACACAGTGAAACCCCGTCTCTACTAAAAATACAAAAAAATTAGCCGGGCATGGTGGTGGGCGCCTGTAGTCCCAGCTGCTCGGGAGGCTGAGGCAGGAGAGTGGCGTGAGCCCGGGAGGCGGAGGTTGCAGTGAGCTGAGATCGCACCACTGCACTCCAGCCTGGGCAACAGAGTGAGACTCCATCTCAAAAGAAAAAAAAAAATGTTTGTGCCTAAATTATCTTCAAGGTCTCTTGCAAATTTATAATTCAGTTCCCTCTAGTGCAATGAATTAAATAATTATCCACTTCAGTTCTTGCCCAACAGAATTTCTGTGTGGGCATGGCAGGTCGCTTGCAGAGGGGCTCATTGTATCAACTAGTGTGGAGGAAAGGAGCCAGGTCCTCAGGTGGTCCTCCTGGCCCCATTTGCCCATTTGACAGCCAACCTTTTGGTCAAACAGGACTGTCAGCATCTATGGTAAATAATTTTTATTTTTTTTTTGAGATGGAGTCTTGCTCTGTCACCAGGCTGGAGTGCAGTGGCGCAATCTCAGCTCACTGCAACCTCCACCTCCCGGGTTCAAGCGATTCTCCTGCCTCAGTCTCCCGAGTAGCTGGGACTACAGGTGTGCACCACCATGCCCAGCTAATTTTTGTGTTTTTGGTAGAGATGGGGTTTCACCATATTGGCCAGGATGGTCTCATCTCCCGACCTCAGGTGATCTGCCTGCCTCAGCCTCCCAAAGTGCTGGGATTACAGATGTGAACCATTGCACCTGGCCTGCAGTAAATAATTTATTCCCTTGTAACATTTTAAAAAATGTGGCACAGTGCTTTATGAACATATTCATTTTTATTTATTTATTTTAATTTTTATTGTTATTTATTTATTTATTTATTTGAGACAGGGTCTCTTTTTCTTTGTTGCCAAGGCTGGACTGCAGTGGTGCAATCACAGCTTGTTCTGGGACTATATGAGACTGGGACTATCCCAGCTCTCATTCATAAAGTCTTCACTGAATTTTTAGGACTTCGCTGACTGGTCTCTCTTTATGAACTTCTATCACATTTGGGGCCTGCATCATATAAAATGCACTGCTATGCGTTGCTATGTGGGTGTCTGTCATCACCTCATCAGGGGTACACACAGCTTCAGGGCGGGAATCAGATCATCACAGACCAGTAGCTGAGACTACAGGAGTGCGCCACCATGCCTGGCTAATTTTTCAATTTTTTGTAGATACAAGGTCTTGCTATGTTGTCCAGACTGGTCTGGACTCCTGGGCTCCAGCAATCATCCTGCCTCGGCCTTTCAAAGTGCTGGGATTACAGGCATGCGCCAGTGTGCCTGGCCTAAGTATTATATCCAAATAAGCGAGATAGGCCTCTTTTGAATTACTGTCCTTTGTTTTTCTTTAGGGGATCTGACTTTTTCCTTCTCTGTGCTTGCTGTCATTGCATTACTGGTTATCTGCCAGCCCGTTAACCCTGTGGATCCCCACACTTTGTTTGACATTGAATAGCATTTATTCTTGTTCTTTCTTACTAAACATCCCCTTTCTGAAGCAGCGCTTCAGAAATGATGCTCAGATGTCACTCTTGTTAGCAGCTGGCTTTCTGCCTTCAAGTGGTGCATTATTGGGGTTTCATAACAGCATTTTTTCTCTTACAAATATTAAATTATGAAGTGCAGGAAACCACATGAATGTGGTAGAAAGCAAATGCAAACAGTGTTATCTGGAAGTGCCAGTTTTGTGATTCTCCTGGTGACAGTATCCTTCCTGTAATCAACATAGGAAGACTCTTTACCTGTTTGCTGGTGGTTTTCTATCCTGTATCTTCATCTCCATTTATGCTGTATGCCATGGCCACCTTGTCATTGCTGAATCAGAAGGTTTGATTAAGACAGTTGCTTGGGGACTGTCTCTATCAAAGTTCTACCAAAGACACAAATCCTGGCTGTCACTCACAAAGTCTTTCCTGAATCCTCAGAACTTCACTGACTGGTCTCTCTCTCTCTCTCTCTTTTTTTTTTTTTTTTTCTTTTTTTGAGACCGAGTCTTACCTGTTGCCAGGCTAGAGTGCAGTGGCAATCTCAACTCACTGCAACCTCCACCTCCCAGGTTCAAGCGATTCTCCTGCCTCAGCCTCCCAAGTAGCTGGGATTACAGGCATGTGCCCCCATGCCCAGCTAATTTTTGTATTTTTAGTAGAGACAGGGTTTCACCATGTTGGCCAGGATGATCTTGATCTCTTGATCTCGTGATCCACCTGCCTCGGCCTCCTAAATTGCTGAGATTACAGGCGTGAGCCACCGTGCCCAGCCCTGAGCCGTCTCTTTATGAACTTCTATCACATTTAGGGCCTGCATCTTATAAAATGTACTGGTGTGCATTACTCTGTGAGTGTTTGCCATCAGCACAATTGCACATGGGTTGCACATGGCTTCAGGGCAGGAATCAAATCACAGACCAGTGCTTCCCAAGTGTGGTCTAATCCCAGTACCTCCTGCTTCTGAATCACTTGGATGTGTTTATTGAAGTTGCAGATTCAGCAACACCAGGCTTATGAAGCAGAAGTTCTGGGGATGTAGAACCCAGGAAACTGACCTTAGTTAACTTTTGCACACTAAGGTTTGAGAATAACTGTCTGAAAATAATTGTGCATCCTCCTCTTTGCCTCCTCTCCCACAGCAAAGGGTGCAGGTCTGAGTCTATGGTAGGTGTCCGGGAAATCTTTGCTTGTTGACCTAAGCAACATCAAGCCATAAGAGTTGCATTCCCTCTTCAGTTGCCCAGCCTTTTCAGGATGTGAGGTCAGCATATTCTTTGAACCTTTAGAAACCCACTTTCTTCTGAATACATAAAGTGTTCCCCTAGGGCAGAGGCTCTTTTGGAAATCTTTTTTTGTCTCTTTATCTTTTTAAATTACTGACTCTGTTGGTGGTAATGACAGGAGCCCCTGTCTAAGATTGGGATAGTGGGGATGTCAGCTTTGAGGAGCTGGGCTGGAGCAGTAGGCTGGGAGAAAGATCTGAGGTTGGGAACGGGACTCTGCTAAACTAAAAGCTTTATCCTTGGCTCCCAAAGCCACACCTGCTGCCCTTGGCAGTTTATTCTGAGTGGTATTTCTTTCAGCTGTTAGGCCTCGCAGGTTGTCAGTTTTGGTTGCAGAAGAGTGGTCCCGCTGCTGAAAAGGATCAAGTTTAGCTCTAGTGGACGCACATCAAAGCACCCACAGTGCACAGTGGTGGATTCAGGATTTGAATCCAATGTTAGCAGACTGCGGTGGTGAAACTTGGCCCTCTCCTTCCTCCGCCTCTTGTTCCAACAAGGGCATGCCTGGCCTTGGATGATCCAGGAGAGATTTGCAGGGCGTTGCTGCTTCTGATGCACCTCCTGAATGCCCTTGCTGGTGGCTCCAGCCCTGGTAGATGGAATCCAAACAGAAGAACTCATAGAAGCTTAGCTAACCTAGAAAGGAACCAGCGTGGCCATCAGGACATTTATTAACTGTTAACCTAACCACTACCAAATGCATTAACAAATTTTTTTGACAACTTTTTTTCTTTTTTTGCGGGGGGCTGTTGCTTAGTTCACAGTTTTGCCTGGAGAAGTTGTGGCAATCCTGAATTCAGTTTGTGTGAAAAAGCAAGCATCTTCAAGCACAGTGTTGGAGAAGTATCTGCTCTCAGGTCTCTATTCAGTTTTGACTAGAGGAGGTTTGGTGAGCAGAAAGGTATTACCTAGTGGATTCTTCTCAAATTCTCATCTAAGTGAAGGAAAAAAGCCCAAGTTGCTGAAGCAATGTTAAGGGCACATTAGGGTTTTAATATGTGCTTCATGGAGCCTTACTAGATTTTCCTCTATGTAGTTCTTTCCATCTGATGGGAGTGGGGCTGTTTTTGGGTTGCAGAAGGCAAGAGCCAGGTTGTCAGCTACAGAAGAGAAAGGTGCACTTGTCTGCATAATTAACTTTGAGCCTTTGTTTAAAAGGATGTCAGGTGGAGGAGTAATGAGGGACAGGATTTTTAAAAAATTATACAGTATAGGATTTTAGCAAAATGCCAGATGCTGGCATTTCTGTTTTGGAGGTCTTTAGTGGTGAATGTACTATTTCCTTGCAAGTAGCCATCCATGGTAGGAAAACAGAAAAAAATGATTCTAAAAGAGCATTTGTCTAGTTGGAAACTGTGTCACTGGTATCGTTTACCGTGAGGCATCCTTGAGAGGTGCATGATTTCCAAACAACCACCTAAACCACAGGCACTGCTTTTGGAACAGATGTAAATAGGAAAAGCACCAGTCCAGTACCCCCTCTAAAGAACATCGTTAGAAAGTTCTCGCAGTGCTTTCCAGCCAAGAGGAGTATAGTTCCCTTCAGGTACTTAAGCCAATGTTCTGTAAAGCAACACCCAAAATGCCTTCTGTTAAATGTGTTCTAACACGTTCCTCTTGCTGATGCTATCACACGCTAATAATTGCCTAAGTCCTTCAGAGAAGCTGTGTGGTTTTGTATAGCTGTGAGTAAAACCACACCCATTCAGGAAATGCAGTGTACCTTCTTCTAACAGGCATCATCAAAACAGATGCGGATTTTCATGGTAGGTCAGTCCCCTTCTTTAGTGACAATTTGAGAGCTTTGAAGGGAGGCATTTGCCGTGCATCAAAAGAAATCAGAATTGAACTGGCACACGTGCACATTGTTGGAGTAAAAAGGAAAAGCAGTGACCTAGAGT
The DNA here is from genome assembly GCF_002776525.5 of Piliocolobus tephrosceles. NCBI lineage: Eukaryota > Metazoa > Chordata > Mammalia > Primates > Cercopithecidae > Piliocolobus > Piliocolobus tephrosceles. Next base: position 151,844,214 of record NC_045438.1, read on the forward strand.
TTGTTACCACACATGCTTTCCCTGAAGGCACCTCCACCATCATGATGTCCTCATCAACTCTGCATACACAATTAGTATTTCTATCTCTTTCTCTTCAGAGTTTAAGCTCAATGGTTTCCAACTTCCTCCCACATGACTCCAGTTGGATATCACATAGTTGTCTTCAACTTGAATCTAAACCCGACTTTGTCATTATCCTATGTTTATGGACTCCAGAGTCACTAGACCACCATTCGTTGATGCTGGACACCTCCTCTTCCTCTGCTTCATCTCTAGCTCATATGCTGCAGTTTTGCCTCTTCTTTTCCTTTTTCTTTCTTTTTTTTTTTTTTTTGAGACGGAGTCTCTCTTTGTCGCCCAGGCTGAAGTGCAGCGGCACCATCTCAGCTCACTACAACCTCCGCTTCCCAGGTTCAAGGGATTCTCCTGCCTCAGCCTCCTGAGTAGCTGGGATTACAGGCATGCGCCACCACGCCCGGCTAATTTTCTGTACTTTTAGTAGAGATGGGGTTTCACCATGTTGGTCAGGCTGGTCTCAAACTCCTGACCTCGTGATCCGCCTGTCTAAGCCTCCCAAAGTGTTGGGATTACAGGCGTGAGCCACCGCCCCCAGCCTGAGTTTCACCTCTTTAATGTGACAGTTTACCCATTCTTCTCCACTCCCAGGCCCCCGTTCTGTTGCAGGCCTTCAGCATCACCTGCCCGGACTGCTGCAGCGGCTTCCAAGAGGTCCCTTGCCTATAAAGTCTTTTCTTTCTATGTTCCATTTATTTTACTCTTTTGAGAATTATCTTATGAAAAAAGGGTCTGATTGAATTACTCCTACACTTGAAAATCCTTGGTAGTATGTGGAAATATGGAAAAGTACTCATAATCTAATGTGTTAAAAGAAAAACTTTAGACACATTAAATTTAACAGAGTTTAATTCAGCAAAGAACTCTTTGCAAATCAGGCAGTTCCTCCCTACTCCTCTCCTCCCGAACCAGAATAGATTCAGGGCAACTCTGACATGCTGTTGTGTAGTTGGAGAGGATTTATAGACAGAAAAAGGAAAACAGTGGACAGAAAACAGAAGTGAGGTACAGAAACAGCCAGATTGGTTTCAGCTCGGTGTTTGCCTTATTTGAACAGGGTTTGAACGATTGGCTGCCTGGGATTGGCCAAAACTCAGAGATTGGTACAAGGATAGGTTACAGCCTGTTTGCATATCCAGGTAGGTTACAGTTCACTGTGTGCAGAGAAACCTTCAGACCAAACTTAAAATATGGAAGAAGGCAGCTTTCGGCTAAAGCCAACAAATGTTTAGTAGAAAATTCCTATTTCAAAACTGTGCAAACACGTTGATTACAAAGCAATGACAAAAATCTATGCCTATCCACAAAGGCTAGAAGTAAATAAAACAAGAATGAAAGTATTTTTAATATTAGGGCAATCCGTGTGTGTGTGTGTGTGTTTTTAAGTACCCCTTTGGTAGCAAATGAATATGGTGAAGTAAAATGAATAATGGAAAGGATTTTGTTACCTTTCTGCTCCTGATAAGGGAAAATGTGAATTTCACTGCATGGCATCTAAGGCCTCTAGGAATTCCTTATCAACTTACCATTTAAATTTCATCTCCCTTGACTCCCATCCCTTCCATCCCTCCATATAACATTTCTTTTCTTCCTAAACATACTGGGTATGTAATAGCCATGCACCTGTTCCTGTTGTTTCTTCTTGCATGAGATTCTTGTTCTCTGCCTGGTGAACTCCCACTCATTTGTTGAGGCCTAATTGAAATTCCTGGCCAGGCATGGTGGCTCACATCTGTAATGTCAGCACTTTGAGAGGCTGAGGCAAGAGGATTTCTTGAGCCCAGGAAGTTTAGACTGCACCATTCCACTCCAGCCTGGGCGACAGATAGAAACCCCATCTCAAGGAAAAAAAAAACAAAAAGGAAAATATCCTCTTGCTGTGTTACCACTATTATACTGCAATTCTTTGTTCATATAGCTATCTTGGTAAATGATTCATGAGGACAGAAATTGACTTATTTTAAACCTTGTATCCCAAGTGTTAAGCCCATTCCTGCATATAATACGGTTTAATAAATATTTACAGAGGTAAGAAGAAAGGAAAGGGCCCACTTAGAAATACACAAATAATCCTTCAGGTAAGGTTCTTAAAAATGTTTTTGGATAAGCTTAGTACTAATTCCTATGTCATAAAAATTATAAAAATAGATGTTTTTGGTTAAACAATTTTTATAGTAATAGTTGAATTCAGCCTCACATCGTTTAAACTAAACTACTGGAGTATATCTGTGGCGTTAGAAAATTCTAACATCAGATAGAATTGCTTCAGCTTCACTGTAAGCCATATTTATGAGGTTACTAAAAACTGCTTTTTTAACTGTTTTATGTCATGCGTAACCATGTCGGCCAAATCAGAAATCCAAATAAATGACACATCCAGTTCTGGCCACATTTTGTGAATATCTGGTATTTTTTTTCTTAAGGGAATTTAAAAAACCAAGACTGGGTAACATTAAAGGGTTGATGTAACATTTTCGATTCTGAAAGGCTACTCCGCTCTAGGAATATACTTGTTACTATTTTTTTTTTTCATTTCTAAGAAGTCTGTTTGGCTAAAATACCAAAAGAGAAAAAAATAACTTGGCTTAAATAAAATGAAAAGTCATCTCCAAAATTAATTTGTCTCCTCAAAAGTTCTTTCCAAAGGAAGGAATAGGATGCTTTTTAATATTACATGTAAGAAACGCCACTAAAAAGAAAATCATCATTTGTACTTGTGACAAGGAATTCAGAATGGAATTTTATGAAGATCAGTGTGTGAGGCATGCTACTCACATCTTTTAAAATAATATTTTGGTATCGGGGAAGATTACTTAATAGTATATATTATTCTATATTATATATGTATGCATATGTGTATATACATATATAAAATCGAGTTTTTTCCTATTAATGCTTTCGAGTCAGTAAGTTGTAATAGAGAATTTCAGTTTGAGATTTGTCACGTTTTTTTGCATGATATCCTTGCCCAGCCTTCAGTTTTCTTGTTTATAAAATCATGACAACAGGTGAACTGTCATTGGATTAGCTAATTAAGAAATTAGTCACCAACATTTATTAATTGACGACTGACTTGGAAACATTAAATACCCAGGTCATTTTTTAGCATTTCATGTAAGTTGATCCCTGTCTGTTGTGCAGAGTAAAGAACCTTAGCTGAATTTCTTTTTTGTCTGTCCTGATCTTGGCATTCATTTAAAAACCTGACCCTTCAGCTGTTTACAAGATCCATGATGAAATATACCATGGCTAAGGTGAATGTGCAGACTCCCAGTTTCCCTTTAGCCATTCTGCTGCACTAGCCATGGGGTTGCAAACTTTTTTGGTGACTGTCACAGTTCATTCATCAGGAAGTACTGACTATATTTTGTTGCACTTTTGTGAGAGCCAGGGCTCCGAAGCGTCCTAAATACCTAGTGACAAAAACTCAGGAAGGCAATTAGACTATGACACTTCATTACAGCATAAGGTGCCCCTCACTATAGTAGGTACTTACGTTGAACTGCCCTCTGCAGACTGTATATATGGGTCCATGTGGTGATATTGTGGCTGTACCCTCTCCAAGGTTGCCTAGTGTCGGCTATAGCAGAAAAGGAAGTGTCTGTAAGCAACAGTAACTTCAATGAGGAAGGATGTAAAAGACAAGTGAACTATTCCTGAAATCTTAAGGATCTATGTCCAGACCAGAGTACCTTGATGGATCCCAAAGTTTTATTTTATTTTATTTTGTTTTTGAGATGGAGTTTCGTGCTTGTTGCCCAGGCTGGAGTGCCCATGGCACAATCTTGGCTCACTGCAACCTCCGCCTCCTGGGTTCAAGCGATCTTCTGCCTCAGCCTCCTGAGTAGCTGGGATTACAGGCGTCCGCCACTGCACCCAGCCAATTTTTGTAGTTTTAGTAGAGAGGGGGTTTCACCATATTGGCCAGAATGGTCTTGAACTCCTGACCTCAGGTGAGCCGCCCACCTCGGCCTCCCAAAGTGCTGGGATTACAGGCATGAGCCACTGTGCCTGGCTTTATTTATTTTTCCAGCATTATTGAGGTATGATTGACAAATAAAATTTGTGTACAACATGATACTTTGATATACATATATATTGTGAAATGTTTATTATCATCAAGTTAGTTAACACTTTCATCACTTCACATAGTTATTTTTTCTTGCATGGTGAAAACATTTAAGATTTACTCTCTTGGCAAATTTCAAGTGTACAATATATCATTGTTAACCATAGCCATTATGCTGTATATTCAATCCCCAAATCTCAGATATTTAAAATCTAGCCCTGAGACAACTGATTACAGCCACCATATGTTTTCTGAGGTAGTTCACAATAAATAGTTATAATTCTGCTTAGAAACAGTATGATGTGTTGAAAAGTGTGGGTTCTTGAGGCAAACTTCCTGGGTTTGAATACAGAACTTCCACTTAATAGCTGTCTAATGTTGAGCAAGTGACTTAATCTCTTTGGGTCTCAGTTTATCAATCCATGAAATAAGAAAAACAAAACAGGCCAGGCACGGTGGCTCACGCCTATAATCCCAGCACTTTGGGAGGCCGCGGCAGCCGGATCACAAGGTCAGGGGTTCAAGACCACCCCAGCCAATATGGTGAAACCTCATCTCTACTAAAAATACAAAAATTAGTGGGGCGTGGTGGTGGGCACCTGTAGTCCCAGCTCCTCGGGCGCCTGAGACAGGAGAATCGCTTGAACCCAGGAGGCGGAGGTTGCAGTGAGCTGAGATGGCGCCACTGCACTCCAGCCTGGGCAACAGAGCGAGACTCCTTCTCAAAAACAAAAACAAACAAACAAACACACACAAAAAACTAAATGAGTCTTGCTTCACATAAAGCTTTCAAAAAATGGTAGCTGTTATTATCATATCACTTTCATGGAATTTCGTTAGTTACTCAGTTTGTAGTAAAATTTTTCCAGTGTTTATTATGCCTTCCTACGAACTTGGTTTAGGACTTTATACTGTTAGGGGAAACACACTAGTGAGCTCAGCTAGGGAAGGTGAAGCAACACTGTGGAAACACAAAAGAGGGGGATATTTAGTCTGATTAGGGAGTAGTGAGGACTTGAAGGAAGCATCAGAACTGACCCGGAAGAATGGCTGGGATTCTGCCTGACAGAGCTGGGAGCAAGGCATTCCATACAGGAGGGCGTGTGCCCAAAGGCATGGAGAAGGGAGAGTGCAGAGCAGAGCGTATTTGAGGAAAGTCGTGAACCAGTTTGAGCCCAGAGTTAAGGTGTGTAAGGTGGAACAATGGGAGATTGTGAGAAAGATAGTCTGATTTAATAATGATAGATAACCGTGAGTGTGAACTAGTCATTGAGTGGTGCCATATATCCGATTCTGTGGTTGGGACTTTACATAAATTAGCTCTGATTACAACTCCCTTCAACATAACTATCCCCATTTTACAGATGAGAAAATGGGATTAATCCCATTTTTTCTTAAGTGGCGGAGAACCACTGAAGGTTGTTGAATAGGAGAGGGTCATGATCACACTTAGCAGGGATTTACTTATCTGCTTTTTCAGTTCCCTGGAGTTGTAGACACATTGTTTTGTTTTGTTTAAGAGACAGAGTCTTGCTCTGTCACCCAGGCTGAGTGCAGTGGTATCATCATAGCTCACTGCATCCTTGACCTCCTGAGCCCAGGTGATCCTCCCGCCCCAGCTTCCCAAAGCTCTGGAATTAGAGGCATGTGGCACCATACCTGGCTCACTTTTAATTTTTTTTTGTAGAGGTGGGTTCTTGCTATGTTGCCCAGGCTGGGCTGGAGCCCTGCGTTCCAACAATTCTGCTTTGGCCTCTCAAAAGTGCTGGGATTATGGGCATGTGCCACCACACATAGCCTTGGAGATACATCTTGCACCGTCCTGGGCTCCCCAGCGGAGTGGTATTAGACCGTCAGTACGGCGAATACTCCATAAATACTGCTGGAGTCTGTTTTCAAAGCTTCCTCAACAAAACTCTGGAAACATGTTTTGTACCTTTTCCTTTTTAAAGAAGAAATAAACTGGTTAAGTTGTTGAGCGACTCCTTTTTGCCTGTGCATGTTTCATCTCATTTGATCCCCATAGGAAATCTTAAAGGTAATTTTTGCATTTAAATTATATGTTATTAATATTATAATGGATGAGGTCACTGGGGCTGAAGAATGTAATGCTGCTTGGAGATGGTAAACCTGGGATTCAAACCACGGCTCCCTGGCCCTTGGTCTGTAGTCTACCACCACCCCCTGCCTCTATTGATCCTCTCTTTTATTGCTGTTTTCCAGTCTCCACTACGTATTTTCCACTGGTTTAAGTCCACTTTGCTAAGTAAGTACACTGTTGCTTTTAAGGAAAGGAAAGCCCCACAAGGACCCAATCTACGTTGTAGAGGTTGAATGGAAATAGATTATTTTCAATAATCTGTCCTCAGGACCAGAATTCTAAATGATGCTGCTGGCAGTTGGCCATCTCTGGGAGCCCACCAAACAAGCCACTTATAGGAGCCCAGCATCCTGCATTGGGTCGGAATGCAAAGTCGACTAACTCTTCACAGTAGATGCAGTTTGGGCGTGAGTACCTGGCAGGAACCCTAAATATTTGGGGCAAGCACTTTGCTTCTTCCATCTGGTGGAACCCATGTTTATTATCTAAAAGACACATGGCAACAGGCAGCGCAGTGTTTGCTTCCAAAGACGGCCTGGAATTTGGAATGACATTTAGTGAAAGGGGAAAGTTCAATTTCAGCTGTCAAAGGTCATGGCCAGTGAACCTACAAGCATATTTACATATTATGTAAATTTGGCCCAAATCTGTATTTATTAGCTTGAACAGTTTTGGAGTGGTTATCTGCTGTGCAAAATTGATCTACTGTTAAGAGTCTCAAACATATCAAATCTGCTCGATGCATTTAAATCAGGAAGCGTAAATATTTGGCATCTTTGCTGGTACTGATTTTCAGAGGCTTTGCTCACCTGCAGCTGTGCTCGCTTTGCGAAAATGGACATGGTGACCTCTACTTTCCTGGTGAGCGGCCACATCAGTATCATCCCTTCCCATGCCTGGAAACACTCTCATCCACTTTGGAGAGCCAGCACACAGCAGCACGCTGTGTCTCAGGGACCAGGCTATCCATCAGATACCCTACTCTGAAAGTGTCCTTAATTTGATTTTTAAAATATACATAAGTACGTAGTGTGTGTATACACACACACACACCATAAAATTTACCACAAATTTACCATTTTAACCTTTTTTTTTTTTTGAGACGGAGTCTCGCTCTGTTGCCAGGCTGGAGTACAGTGGCACAATCTCAGCTCACTGCAACCTCCACCTCCCGGGTTCAAGCAATTCTCCTGCTTCAGCCTCCTGAGTAGCTGGGACTACAGGCGCATGCCACCACGCCCAGCTAATTTTTGTATTTTTAGTAGATACGGGGTTTCACCATGTTGGCCAGGATGGTCTTGATCTCTTGCCCTCATGATCTGCCCGCCTTGGCCTCCCAGAGTGCTGGAGCATGAGCCACCAAGCCTGGCCCAGTTTAACCATTTTTAAGTGTGCAATTCAGTGGCATTATGTACATTTCCAGTGTAGTGCAATCATCTCCACTATCCATTTCCAGAACTTTTTCATCATCCAGAACAGAAGCTCTGCATCCATTAGACAGTAACACTCCTTTCTCTCCTCCCAGCCCCTGGTAACCTCTATTGTACGCTCTGTCTCTATGAAGTTTCTTATTTTAGGGACCACGTGGAATCATACAATATTTGTCCTTTTTTGTCTGGCCCATAATTTAATTTTTAATAACACTGTTTCAAATATACTGTTCTTTTCTGAAGTACTTGTTATCAATACTTTATTATGTCAGTAATTATCAATAAGTTCTCATTCTAATTTCAGAAACTGGGTTCTATTGGAATATGGGCACAAAGGAGATACAGATTTTTTTTCTCCTTAATAACTGAAGAGAATAACATTTATTAAACAAACGATCAAACTCTTTCTGAGACATAGTGTCATGTGCCTCTTTGGAGTTGATTTCCCCTCACTTTATTTGAACTCCTATTTGGCCCAGATTCTTCTCAGAATTTCTGCAAGCAGGCTTATAGTCCTGTGTTCTTTTCTTCTCTTCTCTTCTCTTTTGTTTTTTTCTTTTGAGGCAGGGTCTCACTCTGTCTCCCAGACCGGAGCACAGTGGTGCAATCTCGGCTCACTGCAGCCTCGACCTCCCAGCCTCAAGTGATCTTCCTGCCTCAGCCTCCCGAGTAGCTGTGACTGCAGGTGTGCACCACAACACCTGGTTAATTTTTGTATTTTTTGTAGAGATGGGGTTTCATCATGTTGCCCAAGCTTGTCTTGAACTCCTGGGCTCAAGCAATCAACCTGTATTGGCCTCTCAAACTGCTGGAATTACAGGTGTGAGCCACCCCACCTGGCCAGGCTTATATTTCCATACTGCCTGTTAGGAAGAGTTCAGAATTTTTTAGACACAGGCATAGCTCGGAGATATTTTTTCTCTTTTCTTTTCTTTTCCTTTTTGTTGAGACGGAGTTTTGCTCTGTTGCCCAGGCTGGAGTGCAGTTGCGTGATCTCTGCTCACTGCAAGTTCCACCTCCTGGGTTCAAGCAATTCTCCTATCTCAGCCTCCCAAGCAGCTGGGACTACAGGCGCCTGCCACCACACCCAGCTAATTTTTGTATTTTTAGTAGAGACGAGGTTTCACCATATTGGTCAGGCTCGTCTCGAACTCCTGACCTCAGGTGATCCACCCACCTCGTCCTCCCAAAGTGCTGGGATTACAGGCGTGAGCCACTGTGCCGGCTGCTTAGAGATATTTTGGGTTCACTTATAAACCATAGCAGTAAAGCAAATATTGCAATACAGCAAGTCACACAATATTTTTGGTTTTCCAGTGCATATAAGTTATGTTTACACCATATTGTAGTCTATTAATTATGCAATAACATTTTGTGTAAAAAAAGCCAGGGTACATACCTTAATTTTAAAATGCGTTATTGCTAAAAACTGCTAATGATCATCTTCACTGAGCCATAATCGTTTGGTCAGTGAAGGGTCTTGGCTCTATGCTGATGACTGCTGACTAATTTAGGGAGGTGGTTGCTGAAAGCTGGGGTGGCGGTGGCAGTTTCTTAAAATTAAACAACAATGACGTTTGCCGCACTTACTGACTCTTCCTTTCATGAAAGATTTCCCTGTAGTATGCACCATTGTTTGACAGCATTTTACCCACAGTAGAACTTTCAAAGTTAGAGGCAGTCCTCTCAAACCTGTCACTGCATCAATTAAGTTTATGTCATATTTCAAATCCTTTGTTGTCATTTTAACAATGTTCACAGCATCTTCATCAGGAGTAGATTACATCTCGTGAAACCACTTTTTTTTTTTTTTTAAATGGAGTCTCGCTCTGTCACTCAGGCTGGAGTGCAGTGGCGTGATCTCGGCTCACTGCAACCTCCGCCTCCCAGGTTCAAGCAATTCTCCTGCCTCAGCCTCCCTCGTGGCTGGGACTACAGGTGTGCACCACCACGCCAGGCTTTTTGTATTTTTAGTAGAGACGGGTTTCTCCATGTTAGCTCTGTTAACCAGGATGAGCTCTATCTCCTGACCCGTGATTCCCCTGCCTCAGCCTCCCAAAGTGCTGTGATTACAAGCGTGAGCCACTGTGCCCAGTCATGAAATCACTTTCCTTTTTCCTTCATAAGAGGCAACTCCTCATCTGTTGAAGTTTAATCATGAGATTGCAGCAATTCAGTCACATCTTCAGGATCCATTTCTAATTCTGGTTCTCTTGCTGTTTCTACCTCATCTGCAGTTCCTTCCTCCACTGATGTCTTGAACCCCTCAAGTCATCCATGGGGGTTGGAATCAACTTCTTCCAAACTCATGTTCATGTTGATATTTTGACCTCCTCCCATGAGTCAAATGTTCTTAATGACATCCACAATGGTGAATCCTTTCCAGGAGGTTTCAATTTAATTTTCCCAGATCCATCAGAGGAATCACTTTCTGTGGCAACCATAGCCTTGCAGAATGTATTACTTAAATAATAAGACTTGAAAAATAAAAATTACTCCTTGATCCATGGGTTACAGAATGGGTGTTGTGTTAGCAGGCATGAAAACAACATGAATCTCCTTGTATATTTCCATCAGAGCTCTTAGGTGAGTGACCAGGTGCATTGTCAATAAGCAGTAATATTTTGAAAGGAATCTTTTTCTGAGCATTAAGTCTCAACAGTGGGCTTAAAGTATTCAGTAACCTATGGTGTAAATAAATGTGCTTTCATCCAAGCATTGTTCTTCCATTTCTACAGCACAGGCAGAGTAGATTCAGCATAATTCTTCAGACTCTAGGATTTTTGGAATGGTGAATGAGCATTGGCTTCAACTAAAGTCACCAGCTGCATTTGCCCCTAACAAGAGAGGAGTCTGTCCTTTGAAGCTTTGTAGTCGAGCACTGACTTCTCCTCTCTAGCTATGAAAGTCTTAAATGGCATTTTCTTCCAATAGAAGGCTGCTTTGTCTACACTGACAAATCTGTAGCCACCTTCATCAATGATCTTAGTTAAATTTTCTGGATAACCTACTGCAGCTTCTACATCAGCATTTGGAGAAAATTTCTTTCCTTAAATCTCATGAACCAACCTCTGCTAGCTTCAAACTTTTCATCTCCAAGTTCCTCACCTCTCTCAGCCTTCATAGAATTGAAGAGAGTTAGGGCCTTGATCTGGATTAGGCTTTGGCTTAAGGGAATGTTATGGCTGGTTTGCTTTTCTATCCAGACCACTCTAACTTTGTCCATATCAGCAATAAGGCTGTTTCACTTTCTTATCATTGGTGAGTTCACTGGAGAAGCACTTTTAATTTTCTTCAAGAACTTTTCCTTAGCATTCACAGCTTGGCTAACCGTTTGGTCACAAGAAGCCTGGCTTTTGACACATGTCAGCTTTCAACATGCCTTCCTCGCTAAGCTTAATCATTTCTAGTTTTCCTATTTGAAGTGAGAGGTATGTGACTCACTCTTGCTTTCACTTGAATACTTAGTGGCTATTTTACGGTTATTAATTGGCCTAATTTCAATATATTTTTTTTTCTCTTTTGAGACGGAGTCTCGCTCTGTCACCCAGGCTGGAGTGCAGTGGTGCGATCTCGGGTCACAGCAAGCTCCGCCTCCCAGGCTCACGCCATTCTCCTGCCTCAGCCTCCCAAGTAGCTGGGACTACAGGTGCCCACCACCACTCCCGGCTACTTTTTTGTATTTTTAGTAGAGATTGAGTTTCACCATGTTAGCCAGGGTGGTCTTGATCTCCTGACCTCCCAAAGTTCTGGGATTACAGGTGTGAGCCACCCACGCAGCCAATTTCAGTGTTCTTGTGTCTGAAGAAACAAGGAGGCCTAAGGGGAGGGAGAGAGAACAGTCAGTCTTTGTAGCAGTCAGAAAACACACGACATTTATGGATTAGATTCATTATCTTATATTGGGTGTGTGGTTCATGGTGCCCCAAAACAATGCTGATAGTAACGTCAAAGAGCACTGATCTCAGATCACCATAACAGATACAACAGCGCAAAAGTTTGAAATATTGTATGACCAAAATGTGGCAGAGACACAACGTGAGCACAGGCTGTAGGAGAGATGACGCTGGTGGAGTTGCTTGACACAGGGTTGCCACAGAACTTCAATTTGAAAAAAAAAATGCAATATCTGCAAAGGACAATAAAGTGAAATGCAATAAAATGAGATGCACCTGTTGCATCTTTCAACTGGTGTGTCCTTTCTTTTCAGGCCACGAAGCATGCACACACCGCCCGTCACTCTCCTCAAATATATTTAAGAATCACTTAACTAAACGTTCTATTAAAGAAAAATAACACTCTATCCATCTGCCTCTGTCCAACACCAGGCAGTCACATGTGATACCTGCTGTTGGAGAATTGGTGAATCATAGGCCTCCACTTGTGGTGCTATTACTCAGAGAAGAAGTATTCCTTTCTGCATAGAAGTGAAACATTGTAATTTTACTGCAGCAATGAAATTGTAGTAGAGGTGAACATAATTCTTCTATTTACATCTTTAATGAGCCACAATTAAAAGTAGTGAGTTGGCATGTCAGAGTGAACGTGTTATTTTCAGATTTCTGTTAGAACAACGGCTGCTACTGGTTGAAGCTGCACTTCCCTGGCCCCCTGGAGCTCCAAAAGCCTTAAGAAAGAAACACAGGGGCCGGGCATGGTGGCTTAGGCCTGGAATCCCAGCACTTTGGGAAGCTGAGACAGGCAGATCACCTGAGGTTGGGAGTTCGAGAACCAGCCTGACCAACATGGAGAAATCCCATCTCTACTAAAAATACAAAATTAGCCAGGCATGGTGGCTCATGCCTGTAATCCCAGCTACTTAGGAGGCTGAGGCAGGAGAATCGCTTGAACCCAGGAGGCGGAGGTTGTGGTGAGCCTGTGTCTGGAGTTGGTTCCTTCTGTGGGTTCATGGTCTCGCTGACTTCAAGAATGGAGCCACAGACCTTCGCAGTGAGTGTTACATCTTTGAAAGATGGCAGGGACCCAAAGAATGAGCAGTAGCAAGATTTATTGTGAAGAGAGAAAGAACAAACCTTCCACAGCATGGAAGGGGACCTGAGCAGGTTGCCTCCACTAGCTAGGGTGGCCAGCTTTTGTTCCTTTATTTGTCCTTGCCCATGTCCTGCTGATTGGTCCATTTTACATAGTGCTGATTGGCCCTTTTTACAAACCTCTAGCTAGCTACAGAGTGCTGAATGGTGCGTTCTTACAGAGCACTGATTGGTGCATTTTACAATCCCCTCGTAAGACAGAAAAGTTCTCCAAGTCCCCATTAGACCCTGGAAGTCCAGCTGGCTTTGCCTTTCAATACCACTTCTGCATTTAATTATAGCCACCAACCAGCTGCAGTATGATATAAATCCGGGCTACTTGCTTAGGAACCTGCAGATGGGTTTCCATAAGCTAGACATTGCTGCCTGATAAATGACTGTGGGATACAGGTTTTCCTGATGAGGTAGTAAAGCCACATATTGGAATTCATTTAACAGCTCGACAACATAATGTGTAAACATTTCTATTTAGCCACTTGTACTCAGCAAAAATGTGTATTAAAGTGTTTACCATATACTTGGCATTGAAGGGAATTATAATGAAATATGTCGATCTTGGTCATTTATATGTGTTCCCACTGCTGTGATGTGTGCATGCATTGTGGGCCAGGAAGATTTATCTGGAAGCTTCAACGTCAAGGCGTCTCACTCACACAGGCCCTTTTTAAGACCCTGTACCTAATTTTATGTTGATAATTTTGTGCAGCTTTTTTTTTTTTTTGAGAAAGCGTCTAGCTTTGTCATCCAGGCTGGAGTGCAGTGGTGTGATCTTGGCTCACTGCAACCTCAACCTCCCAGGTTCAAGTGATCCTCCCACCTCAGCCTCCTGAGTAGCTGTGACCAGATGCATATGCCACCATGCCCAGCTAATTTTTGTATTTTTTGTAGAGATGGGATCTCACTATGTTGCCTGGTTTTGTCTTGAACTCCTGGGCTCAAGCGATCCTCCACTTCAGCCTCCCAAAGTTCTGGGATTACAGGTGTGAGCGACCATGCCTCGCCTTTGAGATCTTTTCTTGAAGACCCTAATACCCCATGCACGCTCCTTCACCCCTTAACTAGTTTTATAAACTGCAGACCTCACAGACTGGATCCACCCTGATTGTGAGTATGTATAAACTGTGCATATGTGTGCATTAATTAAAACATATTTATTTCTCTTTCATACTAGTATGTGAAATTCCAAAAAATCTGCCAGCCCACAAATTAGGAAAATTAAAGGGCTCTGCCTACCTCTGCCAGCTGTTTCCAAGGAAATTTATGTCTTGGACATTTGGCAGATAATAATATCATGTTTGACTGATAGTGATCCTGTCCTAAATTTCCCAAACTGATGAGTCACAATTGTGATTCACATATTTCTGGGAATCCCCCCACCAACTTGCGATTTGCCTGGCGTAGCATGCAGTATATCAGAGTTTTTTAGGTGTTTAGCAGAACTGAACTATATAGCTTCTTGTCCCGTGCCAATTCAAGAAAAATTAATTTAATGGCTATTTTATGAAACGTTTTTTCCTAATTCAACATGGATATTTTAAGGTGATTTTCCCTGCTGTGAATTCACTTGTTATAGGTGACTCTGATTGGAGAAACAGCTATTGACTTCTAGTGTGCTGAATTAGTTTCTTTCTTTCTTTTTCAAAGAGTTCCTTTATTATTCCCAGGCTGTTGTTAGATGTAAAAGCTAATTTAGTTTAGATTATTTTTAAAAATGCACCTGGCATTCAAGCTATGACATTTCCTGTTGAAACAGCGCTGCTATGACCTGGGAAGAAAAGACCCCAAGACAATATAACCTGTTTTTTGTTTTTTTTTTTTAATGGAATCAAGTATCTGTCTGTATAAAAGTTTTCATATTAATTCATGATACCATTTATTAGTCACTTACCTTTTATGTTAGTCAGTAGTCATAATGGGTTGTGATGGCATAGACTATTCAGGGTGAATGACAGTTGGCATGGGCAGAAGGTGCCCATGCATCAGGCAGAGCACGGTGACCACAAAGTGGGGAGTGGCCAAATATACTTTGTCCTGCTGAAGACACGAGGGCCTGTCCCAGTGGCTTGCCTGACAACAAAACTCATCTTGATGACTCAGCAGCCACAGTGAAGGGCTGCCAGGGGGCTGGGGGAGAAACAAGTAGGCAGATGAGATCCAGTTGGAAACTAAATTGCTTTGGGAGGAGGGGAGTGGTCACACAATGTAGGTTTCAGTTCCTGCTGCACAGCTAATTTTGTGACCTTGGGAAAGTTACCAACCTCTCTGGAATCTCAGTTTCCTCCCTATGGAGAGGAGAGCAGTAGCCTAGATCATCCTTGGAGGTTCCCTTCAGCTGTGACATTTTGCATCTGAAAGAGTAAGAGACATTACAGGACCATGTGAAAGGAAAACAGAAAGGATGTAAGGGAGGCAGGTCGTGGGGAGGGTGGTCAGAAACACAGGTTGGAAATGCCTGTGGTGTCAATTCAGGTGTTCGGTGATCTCCATGGGCGAGTGACTTATTGGGAGAACTGTGCACTGCCTGAGGTTAGGGTTGCGCTCTGGGGAAACTGGAACCTTGAAAACACCTTGTAGGGAGCCACATTTCCCTTGCACGGGCTGTACTGCCTGTGCTTCCATGGCACAGTGGGCGTCACTTTGTGTTTGTGCTGGCTGCTGTGCGGGGTTGTCTCCCTCCCCAGCCCACACCTGCTCAGCCTTCCTCCACTCATGTTTTCAGGATGCTTTTGGATGCTTGTGGGCCACAGTGGATTTTCTTTGTCCTGAAGCCCTTTTGAAATTATTTCTCTGCAGATTCAGACATATTTATTTATCTGGTCAGTGTCCTGCCTAAAGAATCAGATATGACTGTATTTGTTTTTGCCTGAACTCACACATATGAATGAGCTTTTGTAAGCGGTGGCAGCAGCGTAGGTTTCGTTGGAGCTGCCTGAGCCCTTGTCAGGTTGCTACTTGGTTGTTTAGTTAGCTCTCATTGAACTTCTATCACATCCTCAGTTTCTGGGCAGTGTGTAAGAAGAGCTCCTTCTCCGTAGACCAGTGGTCCCCAACCTTTTTGGCACCAGGGACTGGTTTCATGGAAGACAGTTTTTCCATGGAGTAGGGTGGTGTGGGGGACGGTTTTGGGATGATTCAAATGCATTTACATTCATTGTGCACTTTATTTCTATTATTATTATGTTGTAATATATAATGAAATAATTATACAACTCACCATAAGGTAGAAATCAGTGAGATCCTTGAGTTTGTTTTCCTGCAACAAGACGGTCCCATCTGAGGGTGATGGGAGACAGTGACAGATCATCAGGCATTAGATTCTCATAAGGAGGGTGCAGCCTACATCCGTCACATGTGCAGTTCACAGTAGGACTCACGCTCCTGTGAGAATCTCATGCTGCTGCTGACCTGACAGGAGGCAGAGCTCAGGCGGTAATTTGAGCAATGTGGAGTGGCTGTAAATACAGATGAAGCTTCATTCATTCGCCTACTGCTCACCTCCTGTTGTGCAGGAGGTCTGTAGCCCAGGGGTTGGGAACCCCTGCTCTAGAGCTTAATAATCAACTGGTGGAGACCAGTGCAATTGTAAACAAAAGTGACAAAACGATAGTAATAATGCCAATGGTAATGAAAGCCATAGACATTTTCAGAGTGCTGTGTCCCCAAGTACTGAGCTGAGCACTCTGCACTCATGAAATATGTGTCCCCCTCACACACACATGCAAAATAAATGTTTAATGGAATATTGATCAGGAAAAAAACCCAATAAACAAAATACTAACACATGCTACAGCATAGTTGAACCTCAAAACACCATGCAAATTGAGAGACCACATACTGCAATTTCATTCATATGAAATGTCCAGAACAGACAAATCCATAGAGACAGAAGTTAGTCTGGGGGTTGCAGAGGCCGGAGGTGGGAGAGGAATGCAGAGTGACTGCTCATGTACACAGGGTTTCTTTTTTGGAGATGAAAATCTAAAATTAGATTGTGATGTTGGTTTTACAAAACTATGAATATACTAAAGAGCACTGAGTTGTACACTTGAGTTATATGTAAATTAAATCTTAATAAAGCTGTTTTTTAAAAATAAATGTTTAATTCTCAGAAACAACCGTATGAGATAGAGTATTATCCTCCTTCTACAGATGAGAAAACTGAGGCCCAGAAAAGAGGAGAACCTGCCCAAGATTATATATAAGGCATGTGTAGGATTAACTTTTTCATTACAGAGAAATCCATGGTGGTGCTTGCTAAGTAAGTGCTAAATCTATTGATTGCACGGATGCCAGAACCCAGATGGGGTTAGTTTAGATGGATTAAGGGAGGAAGTGGTTTAAACTGTTTTCTAAGAAGAAATAGTAGTGATTTGTATAAAGAAGACAAAAGGGCATTTCAAGCTGGAGATAATTGCTTATGAGAGTTAAACATCAAGAAACCAGACAACTAATAGGTTTGTTCAACTGGAGTGAAGAACAGCCTTCTGTGTGACAGGTAGGTAATCAGAAGCAAGTGAATTTAGAGTTATATTGTTAGCTGTAGCACAGGCTTGCTGTAATTACTAGCAGGCCAACACCTTGTAACGTCTCTCCGGAGTGTAAAGACATATTTCTAACAGAAATGTGTTAGTCTGCAAAGCAAATAAGGTGCCAGCATAAATGTCCTGCCCTTAGGAGATTTTTCCTTGGGCTGTCTTTACCGAATGACATGAGCTTCACACCCTTGCCTTGAGCTGTCACTATCATTGCTTCACTTTCTATTAATTAGCTCAGAGCCTTGGGTCTATAGTCGCTTGAAACTGCTCTGGACATATTTGCTCTAACCCTCCTGGACAGCCTGCGAGATGTGCCTTTTCCTACACTTCTGCCTTGCCCTGGCAGCCACATGACACGCTCTCGCAAGGGAGGAACCTCAGGGAGGGGAGGTGGCGGTGTCTGTTGGCAAGTACTCAGCTCCCTTTGAGGCTGCAGATGGTAGGCATTGGTTAAGAGGTTTAAACTTGGGCAAGAACTGGAAGCAAATTGGAAGGACCTGGAATTGTGGGTGTTTGGGGAAAAATATTACAATGAGGACTCACGTGGGTAGTGTGATCATGTTTGTTTCAAGGACTTTCCCTTCCAAAACAGGAAAAGAAAACTGAAAAAACAAACATTGGGAGACATTTTTTCTAGGCTTGTCAATGGGTGATTTGTTTGCCAAATTAATTAATTAATTAATTAATTACTTTGTTTATAATCTTCCTTCTTTGGAAAAGATTTATGGCAGTGCCTTAAATCTCTAAATCTACCAAACAAAAGAATCATACGAAGTAAACAAGTTAACAGATGAAACATGCCTCCTTTTAAATGTTTCTTTATAACAAAATGACCATATATCAATAACAGACCCTAACAATGCATAGCAAATGTATTTACGTTTCTCATCTGTTTTCCACTTTCAGAAATGTGCTTTTCTCTTAAACTCCAAATTGTCTTAACAATTTCACATTTTCATTTCTTTCTTTCTTTTCTTTTTTTTTTTTTTTTCGAGGCGGAGTTTTGCTCATGTTTCCCAGGCTGGAGTGCAATGGTGCGATCCTGGCTCATTGCAACCTCCACCTCCCAGGTTCAAGCGATTCTCCTGCCTCAACCTCCCGAGTAGGTGGGATTACTGGCACACACCACCACACCCGGCTAATTTTTGTGTGTGTTATTAGTAGAGACGAGGTCTTGAACTCCAGATCTCAAGTGATCTGTCCACCTCTGCCTCCCAAAGTGCTGGGACTACAGGTGTGAGCCACTGCACCCAGCCCAATTTCACATTTTCTAGATTCTGAAGAGGTTCATGTTTGTGGCATGGTAACTCTTGTTTTTTGCATTTTTTTTTCTTAACCCCCCTCCTGGCTTTTGGAGCACTGTAAACCTAGCACTGGTGCGGCCACATCTTGACAGTGAGACCCTTACAGCCCCCAACCCCGCATCCCAGTGGGGCTTCATGACCTGGCCCTGTTGTGCTGATGTCATGGCCCCTTCGCAGCTTAAGTAGTTCTGGGTCATTGACAAGAATCTTGCCTGTATGAATTCAAATCAAAACTTTGGAGAGCAAAGATTCATTTTTTTCCTTCTGCCTACCAATCTCATGGAAAGCACAGTAGTACCTAGCATTTAGCTCATGGGTTCATTTGGCAGGCTCTAGGTCGTCTTGTCACATGTCATCCTCATGTCAGCACTGTGTGGTGTTATCGACCCATGAGCAAATGTTGCAAGATGCCCTTTAGGGTGACAAGCCTGATTCAGGATGCCTCTCACTGTCCCAGGAAGGATGCCTCTAGCATGTGGAACATGGTGCCAGTGGCTGAGGGGATTAGTTGGGGAAGAAGAATGAATAGGAAAGGAGGTTGTTACATGATCCACCCCTCACTGGCCAGAGAGGAAAAGGAAGGCATCTCATTAAGAGCATCAGCTGTAGCCTCTCATTTATACCTCCTCACTACACGATGAGGTGAGCATTATTGCTTTTGTTTTACAGGTGATGTGAGACAAAAGTGAAGGAATAAGACTAATTAATAATAAGAATCCATGCCGCACCATAGCTATGATGCAGTGGAGCGTGGATTCTAAACCAGCTCTAACATCAAACTCACGCCCTATTTTCAAGCACCAGTGGCTTATTTCTGAGCTCTTCTCTTCCTCTTTCCTGTTGATGCTTGAGTTTTAGTTATATCATAGCAAATTGAAAAATTCTTCAAAAGACATGTAGAGGAAATAAAGTGGAGGGATCTGAAACAAAATTCTTACTGGTTAGCCATTCAGATGAAGATTTGTGGCTGAGATGGGAGTTTTGCAATCACCTTGGGATTTCAGAACCCTACTTTTAGTAATTAGAACTAAAGAGGGGAGAGTCCTATAGAAATGTGGGTCATGAAACCAAGGATCTGAATGAGGAGTGGCAAGACAGGTATCCTAGAGACTTTGTTTCAGAGAGACTTCTGGGGCGGAGTTGGGACTGATGGGAGATGAGTTAGCTTTAGAGTGATACAGGATTTTTGGCCGTGACACCTGTGTGATTTTAGTGCTTTGCACCATATCAAGAGCTGAGCAAGTGTGGCACCAATATTCAAGGGACTCAGGGCAAATATAGGTGTCAGTGAGTGAAAGCAGATAGTGAGATTTGCAGTGCGGTGTCCAGGAGTGTCTGTCTTTCTAGACCCATGTCTACTTACGAGATCACTGCATACCCTGTGAAACATTATATTCATCAAAGCACAGAGTTTGAGCCACTGTGTTTATACTGCAAGGGGAAGGAGAGTGGGCATGGAGTCAGAAAGACTTAAGTTCAAATCCAGCCTCCATGATTTATCATCTTTGAGACCCTGGGCAAGATGACCTAAGCCTCTGATTTCTCAGCGATAAAACATGAATAATAACCCAGCCTCACAGGGTTGCACACATGGGAGTCGGCACAGTGCCAGGCACACACGAGTGTCTTATTATTATTATTATCAACAAAGAGCATAGGTGATCTTTTTTATGATGATTATAAAAGCTGTGGCTTACCAATGAAAGGGTCCTTTATAAGCCAACAAGAGACATCCTTGAAATTTTCACTATAGCAGAAATGCAAATTATTACTGGGTACATTTCTGGCAGACACATGAGCCATTTACATAATGAAACCTCTCTAATATTATTTCTATTAATAGCCATACTGCTGAGTATCAATCTGACCATTTTGTATTTAGAATCATTCTCTCTATGAACAGATTCCTTTTATTGCCATGTCTTCTTAATATCTTCTGACAAGTATCATTATCTCTTTACTGCATATTCTAATGTTTATGATTGCATGAGTTCTTAAAGTGTTCATTTACTACCTGAGAACCTCTATTTTAATAATGCATCGTTTTAATGTCGGCGTTTGGGAGGTAAGGTCGTTGCTTATTTCTCAGATGCTGATTCACAGTTGAGCAGATGAGGTCTTGCAGGAGGCTGTCTCGACCCGTCATGCTCGGATATCATCAATGCACTGGAGTGGTTACTTCTGTTAGCTTTTCCTCCATGAATCCCCTGTTGATCAGCCCACTAAGTGCCTCAGCATATGTCTGTGCATACCTTTGGACCCCATTATTATCCACTCACTTAGGCCCTTGAATTTTTTTATGGGAATGTGAGATATATTGGTAAGTGATAAGGCTGGTTCCGTAAATGGATATCGCAACTTCAGCGTAACAATGGTGTGGCTAGTGTCCTCCTCTAGGAGCGACTCCCCTTGAGGGCAGATACAGTTTTTTCCTACTTGCCTCAAGAGAGTCATACAATGCAGAAGTGCTCAAATGCATGTTGGGTGAATCAGTGAGTGTAAGAGGGCAGCCAAGGGAATGTCCACAGTTGGAAGGATGTTGCCTGAGAGGAGAGGTCCTCAGACCCATTCTGGCTTTGTGATTCTGCCCATACAGACATGATTTATATGACAGGAAAAACATGGCAGGCACTTGGGAAGCATTTTCATCTTAACCTTTATAATATCTAATAAAATAGTCAGGGTATTAAAAAAAAATTGCCCTTTCCAGAAGAAGGTTATACAGACGCTAAGCAGGCAACATTAAGAAATTTTTGAATTTTTTTTTTTTTTTTTTTTTGAGACAGAGTTTTGCTCTTGTTGCCCAGGCAGGAGTGCAGTGGTGCAATCTCGGCTCACTGCAACCTCTGCCTCCTGGGTTCAAGCGATTCTCCTGCCTCAGCCTCCCGAGTGACCAGGATTACAGGCACACACCACCACGCTCAGCTAATTTTTTGTATTTTTAGTAGAGACAGGGTTTCATCATGCTGGCCAGGATAGTCTTGAACTCCTAACATCAGGTGATCCACCCGCCTCGGTCTCCCAAAGTGCAGGGATTACAGGTATAAGCCACCTTGTCTGGCCGAATTTTTTTTTTTTTAAAAGGTTATTTTCATCCCTGTACTTTGGGAGGCCAAGGTGTGCAGATCACAAGATCAGGAGTTAGAGACCAGCCTTGCAAACATGGTGAAACCCCATCTCTACTAAAAAATACAAAAAAAAAAAAAAAAATTACCTGGGCATGGTGGTGCACACCTGTAATCCCAGCTACTTCGGGAGGCTGAGGCAGGAGAATTGCTTGAACCTGGGAGGCGAAGGTTGCAGTGAGTCGAGATTGCACCACTACGCTCCAGCCTGGGCAACAGAGCATGACTCTGCCGCAGGGGGACGGAGGGGGAAGGTTACTTTCAACCGCATGAAAAAGTGAGCAAAGGACATGAACAGACACTTTTTAAAAGAAGACATATGGCCAAGGAGAATATGAAAAGCAGCTCAATATTACTGGTCATTAGAGCAATGCAAATCAAAAGCACAATGAGATGCTATCTCACACCAGTCAGAATGGCTGTTGTTAAAAAGTCAGAAAATAACCAGTTGGATGCTGCTGAGGTTGCGGAGAAAAGGGAACACTTACACACTGTTGGTGAGTGTATAAATTAGTTCAGTCATGGTGGAAGACAGTGTGGCAGTTCCTCAAAGAGCTAAAAGCAGAACCACCCTTCGACCCAGCAATCCCATTACTGGGTATCTACCCAGGGGAATATAAATCATCCTACCATAAATTTAGACTCATGCATGCAAATGTTCATTGCAGCACTATTCACAGTAGCAAAGACACAATCAACTTAAATGCCCATCAATGACAGATTGGACAAAGAAAATGTGGTGCATATTACCATGGAATACTATGCAGCCATAAAAAAAGAATGAGATCATGTCTTTTGCAGGTGTATGGAAGGAGCTGGAGGCCATTATCCTTAGCAAACTAACACAGGAACAAAATAAATACTGCATGTTCTCACTTACAGTGGGAGCTAAATGATGAGAACTTATGGACACAAAGAAGGGAACAGTAGACACTGGGTCTTACTTGAGGGTAGAGGGTGGAGGAGGGAGGGGAGCAGAAAAAACAACTATTGGGTACTAGGCTTAGTATCTGGGTGACGAAATCATCTGTGCAACAAAGCCCCATGGCATGAGTTAACGTATATAATAAACCTGCACATGTACCCCTGAACCTAAAATAAAAACTTAAAAAATTGGTTATTTTAAAGACTATCCTGACGCATTTGTTTGTGTTTGAGATACGGTTTTGCTAATTAGTATTTTTTATTGCCAGTAAAAGTAACTCACTAGAGGGAGCTTCTAAGAAACGGGGATTTTGATGAGGGCATGTGGATATCCCATGGATTTTGGAGATGGGCCCAGCTGGGCCTTGGAGAAACAAAACAAAACAAACAAATAAACCAAAAATCAAAACCAAAAGTTCACATTGAATTTGGAGTTTGGGTCATATTGTATGAACAGGACTGCTTCCACCTGCGTTAATAGGCAACTTCCAGAATACTGGGTGCTGAGTGAACAGTCCAGTATGTATCTGTACAGAGGCCGTACCAAGGATGGGTGTCTGTTTATCTTTATTTGTGCTGCTATTGAAGATTTTCTAATCATTAGTGCTAATATTGCCGGAGAAAATAATTACTGAAGGTGTCTACTGTTCTATTGTGGGAATTTCTGTGTACAGGGCTCATTAACATCTTTGATCAGAATGAGCAGCTCTTTTCTGGTTGGAATACATGAACGTTACACAGTGTGTGGAGCTGTTCTTCACCTTGTCCTTGTTTCTTCTTCATGTTGCTTCGTCTTGTTGCTCACAAGCTGACCTCCCCTTAGAGCTGGGGTGGTCCAGCAGGGCTGCGTTGTGATGTGTATTCTTTTTGTGGTAGGAGACTTGCTGAGAGAGGATCCTGTTTTTTTGTTTGTTTGTTTGTCTTGAGATGGAGTCTCGCTCTGCTGCCCAGGCTGGAGTGCAGTGGCATGATCTCGGCTCACTGCAGCCTCTGCCTCCCAGGTTCAAGCAATTCTCCTGCCTCAGTCTCCCGAGTAGCTGGTATTACAGGATGAGCCACTACATCCGGCTAATGTTTGTATTTTTAGTAGAGACGGGGTTTCGCCATGTTGGCCAGGCAGGTCTCAAACTCCTAACCTCGTGATCCGCCCACCTCAGCCTCCCAAAGTGCTGGGATTACAGGTGTGAGCCACCGCACCTGGCTGAGGATGCTGTCTTTAATGTGATGTTGGGTGATATGGATGAAATGGTTCAAGAAGCAGATGAGAAGTGTTTGGGGAGCCTCCTGCCAGTGGCTCAGTGTAGCCAGGGAAAAACAGACACACTTCTATGCCATCTCTCACATCCTAGAAGGTAACGTTGAGTTTGCTGCATAGAATCATACAGTTCTAGGTCACCTGAAACTCAGAGCTCATGTGATCTAAACTTCTATATGTAAAGGAGGAAAGAGACTCAGAGAAGTAAAAAAGACTGGAACCAGAAGTGGACATATGGACTCTTCATTCCTGTTCCAGTACTGTTGCTGCCAGTTCACGTTGTCTTTCTAAAATAGCCATTTACAGGGCCACAGCTCTGTCTCAAACAAGGGCTTAGTATCTGTGTCAGTTTGCTAGGTCTACCATAACAAAGTACCACAGGCTGAGTGGGTTAAACAGCACACACTTATTTTCTTATGATTCTAGAGGCAACAAGTTTGAAATGAAAGTGTCAGCAAGGTTGGTTCCTTCTGATGTCTTTCTCCTTGACTTGCAGATGGCCATCTGCTCCCTGTGTCCTCTTATGGGCTTTGCTCCAAGTCTGTGTCCCAGTCTCCTGTTATAAGGACACCAGTCATTAGGGCCCTTTTGTATGACCTTATTTTGTTTTAATTACCTCTTGAAAGGCCCTATTTCCAAATACAGTTACATTCTGAGAAACTGGAAGTTAGGGCTTCAACATATGAATTTTGAGTGATTGTGGGGGGACACAATTCAGCCAGTAACAGTATCTATAAGTTAACTTGATTCATTAGTTGATTAAATATGATTAAACCAACCAGGCACGGTGGCTCACACCTAGAATCTCAGTACTTTGGGAGGCTGAGGTGGATGGGCAGATCATCTGAGGTCAGGAGTTTGAGACCAGCCTGGCCAACATGGTGAAACCCCGTCTCTACTAAAAATACAAAAATTAGCTGGGCATGGTGGTGCACACCTGTAATTCCAGCTGCTTGGGAGGCTAAGGCAGGAGAATCACTTGAACCTGGGAGGCGGAGGTTGCAGTGAGCTAAGATCGCATGCACCACTGCACTCCAGCCTGGGCAACAGAGCAAGACTCTGACTCAAAAAAAGAAAATAATTAAGTAAATAAGTAAATAAATATTATTAAACTGGATTATATTGGTTACCCAATCTTTACATGACCATTCTAATAGTGTTCTCAGATGTTAACTTTGCAATAATATGCAGCCAGCTCATTGAAAATGCTAGTGCCATAAATGTTTTTAATTGCTTACTATGCGTCAGGCGTTGTACTAGGCACTGGGGAAACGTAAATAAGAGAGACCCAGTTTCTTCCTTTTTTTCAGGTTGCAGTCTGTCAGGAATGGCAGACATTTAAAAAGCGACTTGTGAGGACTGTTATGAAACAGGAAGTACGAGTGCCATTTCTATACCTTAGTATAATCACTCGTTTTAATTCACATCTTCCATGGTGGCAAGTGTGCCTCAGTGTCAGCCAGTCAATTGTCTCTCACGAGGATCAGAACGTTTATGTATCTGGAATGCTTGCTACCTAGAGCTCTGAAGATCACTATTCTCATTCCAAATATGTTTTCTTCATTGCCAGAATGCTCACTCAGTGACTGGATTACTTATGTGTACTCTGCATTTTTCGAAGAGGGGAAAGCTGCTATTTTTATCATCTAGTAGCATTCTGATGACTCCTTGATAACATGGTTACTATAAGGAACCCCATCTGTTTCTCTGCTGGGACCACATCTTAGTCATATTTTTGTCCCTAATGTCTGGCATCGTGCCTGGCATTTAGTAGGTCTTCAGTAAATATTTGCTGAATAAATGCATGCTGATTGAAAAATTGCCTGCTATTATCAGCTCTCTGTACATGCTAAATGCCTTGCCTCTCCACAACGATTGTAAGCTTCTGAGCAGGAACACCGTGGTCACACATGGTCTGTCTAACTCAGTGCCTTGTAAACAATAGAAATGCCGGACGGGCGCGGTGGCTCCTGCCTGTAATCCCAGCACTTTGGGAGGCCGAGGCAGGTGGATCACGAGGTCAGGAGATCGAGACCATCCTTGCAAACACAGTGAAACCTCATCTCTACTAAAAATACAAAAAAATTAGCCGGACGTGGTGGCGGGCCCCTGTAGTCCCAGCTACTCGGGAGGCTGAGGCAGGAGAATGGTGTGAACCCAGGAGGCGGAGCTTTCAGTGAGCCGAGATCGCGCCACTGCACTCCAGCCTGGTGGACAGAGCGAGACCCCGTCAAAAAAAAAAAAAAAAAAACAAAAGGGAATGCCATCCCTAAATCCCTAGCCCTCTCCAGGATGGCCTGTCTTCCTTGCATCCGGGACTGTTGAAGATTCTTAAAGATGGAAAAATCATATACAGGCTATTGCATAGACATACATTAAAAAATGTAGTTCTTTTAGTGTATCCCTAGTGGGCCTATGGCCATAAATTAACTTGCTCCCAGGGTAGGTAGTACTCTCTTCTTCACTTCTGCTGTAATCACAGCTGCCTTCATTATAGAATCATAGAGAAGTGAATTAAGGTGAACTGTGAAAGAAGGAAGAGATGCAGCTCACTTGATCGATGTGGGAGTGGGAGTGGGAAGATTTTTCTAGGCATAAAGATGGCATCAGAGGCTTGGCTGTTTTTCCATTCCCAGTAATCGTTGACAGTTTTTTATTTAACATTTAAAAAAGTGTCCTCCGAACCTTAGGCTGTTCAAAAACAAGTATTTCACGGTAGAGATTATGTCAAATGATAAGAGATGCATTCTGCGATCAGTGGCAGAAACAAAGGTTGAGGCTGCAGTTTGATGAGAATTTAAACATACAGAAGTCAAAAAATTCAGGAGTTGAAGTTAAACTGCAAGTGTGACTCAGTCCCCTCGGGCATATGGTAGTAGCATTTTCTGAATTGTGGCATATTCAGTTAAATTTAAGCCCTTGTTTTTGCAAAGTCGTTGTGTCAAGGTTGCAATGTGAGCAGTAACTTTAGACTTTCACAATTTTTTATATTCTCACCCACAGTATATGCTGTTATAGCATTTGTGCACTGAAATTTGGTATAGCTTATAAAAAAAATGGTACAATGCTAAATCTATGGTTCAGAATCTATATGATTATGAAGGAATAACCCTTCTTTTTTGCTTGAACCTGACCTAATACTGAAACAAAACATGGCCATGTTACTTTTAATAAATAAGTAATACATTATGGCAAAATGCATACGCTATAAAATTTACCGTCTTCACCATCAAGCGTACAGTTCAGTGGTATTAATTGCATTCACATTGTTGTACAACTGTCACCACCATCCATCTCCAGAACTTTTTTTTTTTTTTTCTTGAGACAAAGTCTCGCTCTTATCCCCCAGGCTGGAGTGTGATAGCGTGATCTTGGCTCACTGCAACCTCTGCTTCCTGGGTTCAAGTGATCCTCCTGCCCCAGCCTCCCAAGTAGCTGGGATTACAGGCACCTGCCACCATGCCCGGCTAATTTTTGTATTTTTAGTGGAGATGGGGTTTCACCATGTTGGCCAGGCTGGTCTCAAACTCCTGACCTCAGGTAATCTGCCCGCCTCTGCCTCCCAAAGTGCTGGGATTATAGGCGCAAGCCACTGCGCCCAGCCCAGAAGTCTTTTTATTTTGCAAAATTGAAATTCTAGCCATTAAATAGCAACTCTTCTTTGCCCTCCTCCCCCAAGCCCTTGGCAGCTGCTTTTCCATTTCTATGACAATATCTACTCTAGATACCTCATCGAGGGTGAATCATACAGTATTTGTCCTTTTATGACTGGCTTATTTCACTTAGCTGCTGTATTATTAATACCAGCCTTATGGGGATATAATTCACAAACTGCGGAATTGAATGGTTTTAGTCTATTCACATTGGATATGTTTTTGAAGACAAGAGTAAAACCAATCCTTTTTTTCTTAGTTCTGAAACACACACACGCTTCTTATCTGGCAAGTCCTGTTATAAAAATGCCATGAACTAAATGAGAACAGAAGATTGGGGGAAATGTCTAGATTATTCTTAGTTTGGTTCAGATTAATTGACATAGCCAGAATATTTTTGTAAGCATGTTTGCTTTAATTGAAATGTCTTCATTTTGCTTCCTGGAGCCAGCAATATGTGATTACTTATTGTTGTTCTTATGGGATACTGTTTGCTTGCATGGTTGTGATGAGTTGGATAGAAATTAAACAGAACAGAAATTTCTTAAAGTCTGGATTTGTTTAAAGACCAGTTTGAAATTGACCAAAGAGATAGGTGGAACTGACACTTGAGTTATTTGAGATCTGGAGTTCCCAGTAATGAAAAGAATATTTTGGTCCAAGTTTGAGAAATGGCATTTCACGTTTATGTACTGCTGGTAGGAATATTCATTGGTACAACCATTTAGAAAGACAGTTAGGTATTATCCAGTAAAGAAAAACAAATGCGTATACCCTGTGACTCAGCAATTTTCCTTCTAGGTGTTTCCTAGAGAGACTTCTGTACTGTATACCATGAGACATGGAGGCTCTCCAGCACAGCTTTACTTGTGTTAATAATGGTTTAAAAAAATAAGCCCAAACTACTTGAATGTTACTAAAGTGAAATAGATAAACAAATTATGATATAATCAAATGATGGAATACAATGCAACAATGAAAGTGAATGATCTAAAACTATGTAGGAGCAATATAGATACATTTCAGTAACCTGATATGAAGCCAAAAAAGTTATGTTACAGAAAAATTCGAAATATAAATTATTCTTTTTGTAAAATTTCAAAAGTATGCATCATTAAACAAGTAAAGTAGAATTTCACCCTGAGACAGTTAAAAAAAAAAAGGCTAGAAGCTTAGAAAGACGTGGACTAAAACTTGTTTTTCTCTGTTCTGAGAGTACATGTGGAAATGAAAGTTACCAGCTATTTCTGCCATTTTAAATGCTCATATGAAATTTCTAAGTACCCTGCATAGTAAGTCTTTAAAATATCACATACACACTACTGGCAGGCTAAAAACCAACAGAAAGATGGCTGGGTAAAAAGAAATCATGCATGCAGAACACTCTTACTTTAAAAAATTTACATTCCTGAAATAGAATTTTTGGAGAGAAGCTTTTCTTGAATGATGTTAGATTGAAGGATATAACTAAAAATAGAACTGCAGTCTTTAATAAATGAAAATTAGTCAAGGTTCTAATCAGTACTTCCTGTGTTCGATACTAATTTTGTCAGTTCATTTTTTTACTTAACGTGGGCTGTACCTATTCGCACATCCCTTGTACTCTTTGCTTGTTTGGTTATCGTTATGAGACCACCACCAACCACCACCACCATGGTCATCATCACCATCTCCTAGAGTGCATGGTTTTATGAGCCCTGAGCTAAGCTCCTTACGGTTTATGCAAACATGTTCCTCCCTCAGGGTCTTGGCATTGCTCTAAAATAACACCTCCATCAGTTTTTATCCCCTTCACTGGTTTAATTTTTCCTTATTGCACTTAGACGTACTTGTTTGTCTTTCTCATTTCACTAAAATTTGAGAGTGACGTTAAGTCCGTGGAAGCAGAGCCCATGCTTACGTCTCTCATTTGTGTGTTTCCAGTGTTTAAAACTGGGCCTGGCTCACCTAGAAGCTCACTGATCATAATCAGTGATCATCAAGGGAATGAATGCCTGAATTAGCCCAACAGTTCTTTGAGGTAGATATTGCTGTTACTTCTACAGATTTTTTAAAATGGTGACACTCAGATAGATTAAATGACTCGCCCACATTTACCCAGCTTGTGAGTGGTGGAGGCTAGAATTCAAAGCCAGTGTGCCTGACACCAAAGCCTGTTGTCTTAACTACTCCACTTTTCTGCCTATCATCTGCTGCTAGTTCTCAGTGACTTTTTATTTATTTATTTTTTGCATAGAGTATCTTTTCTTCTTTTTGTACTGTCAACTCATCATTTCTTTAATTCTTTGTTTTTTGTTTTTGAGATGGAGTCTTGCTCTGTTTCCCAGGCTGGGGGGCAGTGGCACCATCTCAGCTCACTGCAACTTCTACCATCTCCTGGGTTCAAGCCTCAGCCTCCCGAGTAGCGGGGATTAAAGGTGCACACCACCACACCCAGCTAATTTTTGTATTTTTAGTAGAGATGGTGTTCTCCATGTTGGCCAGGGTGGTCTTGAACTCCTGACCTCAGGTAATCTACCTGCCTCGGCCTCCCAAAGTGTTGGGATTACAGGCATGAGCCGCCGTGCCTGGCCTTGTTTAATTCTTTGTATGCACCTTTTTAACAAATAGTTGTATCTCCTTTTAGGACTGTTTCTGTTTTGCATATACAAAGACTTTACTCATATTTCAGTTTCAGCTAATTTCAACCTCCTCCAGCTAACGCCCTTGCCATGTTTAGTGCTATTATCTAAATGGCTCTGAGACTGAAGCAGGTCTGTGAGAGCAGCCGACAAGGTGTCAAGAAGGAAGGATGCACAGATAACCCACTGAGCTGCGTTATCTCCTAAATGCATGTGTCTTTATGCCACTGCTAATGGCATCTAATGACCCTGGGCTCCGACAGGTGCTGCCTTGTAATCTGCGCTCATTTGTCACTTTCTACACTGCGAGATTTACTGAAATAACGTGAACGGGGAAAGCAAAATGACTCTCATGGATGCCAGGAATGCCTTATTTATCTTTTA
Organism: Piliocolobus tephrosceles; assembly: GCF_002776525.5. Lineage (NCBI taxonomy): Eukaryota > Metazoa > Chordata > Mammalia > Primates > Cercopithecidae > Piliocolobus > Piliocolobus tephrosceles. The sequence goes on from NC_045438.1 coordinate 151,874,741, forward strand.
ATTTTCTTTCATTTGTTTTGGGATGCAGGAGCCCACTTTGGAGTTGAAATAAAACAACTAATGTTCAGAGCTGAGGTTGTCACCCTTTTTAGTAAGACCTCAGATATACAAAGGGCCCCAGAGTTCTCATTAGCTTACAGAGGAGAGTGTAGTCCTGTGGGACCACAGTGGTGCTGGCCAGTGGAGTAGGTGGGGGTCCTAGAACCTGTGCAGCCTGACTGCCTTTCTGAGGCTCCTTCCAAAACCCGGTGGCATCCTCCTTGGCACTTTACACACCCAGCTGTAAATACACCTGTGCCATGGAGGGCAAAAGCCTTTTTGGGGGGCATATATGGGCCAATTGATGATCAGCGACCTCTGTTTTCTTAGATCGTCTAGCTTCTTTATGTCCTGTACCTCTTTGACTTGGGTTGACCAAACTCACATGATCTCCTCAAAGGTGCATGTTAACGATTGCCCCATTTCTTAGGATCCTAGGATATGAGAATCTTCATCTCCCTCTCTCTCTGTCTCTGTCTCTCTGTGTGTGTGTGTGTGTGTGTGAGAGAGAGAGAAAGAGAGAGAGACAGAGAAATGTATCTTAAGGAAACAACCAGAGATGTTGAAAAAAGATATATATGTTCAAGAAGTCACAGCACAGCATCACTAAACCATAGCACAATAGCTGGAGAATTAAATGCTAGATAAATAGATAATGGATTAAATGCTAGATAAATAGATAATGGAAATTACAGTTATGTTATGTTAAATACTCACATACATATTCTCTCTCTCTCTCTCTCTGTGTGTGTGTGTTTGAGAGACAGATAGAGAGAATATGCATGTGAGTATTTAACATTTTGTGTTTACAGCCTTTGAAGACTTCTGCTTTTCCTCTAGCATAGAAATAAAATCAAGGTTTCTCCTACTTTTGTAAAAGTTTGGTTGAGGGGGGTTATTATTTTAAAATGAAAATAATACTAATGTATAATGAGCTATTATTATGGTCCAGATGCTGTACTAAGTGCTTTACATACACGTAAAATGCAATTGCCACAGCAGCCCTACAGCATAGTGTTATTAGCCCCATTTGACAGAACAGGAAGTTGAGGCTCAGAGAGAATAAGCAACTTGCCCAAGGTGGCAGATCTTAAAATGATAGAGCTATGGTTTTGTTTTCTTGTTTTCTTAGAGACAGAGTCTCATTATATTGCTCAGGCTGGCCTCCAACTCCTGGGCTCAAGCGATCCTTGCCCCTCAGCCTCCTGCATAGCTGGGAATATAGTGTATGTTGCCATGCCTGGCTATCTAGCTATGATTTGAATCCAAGCAGTCTGACTCCAGAGCATGCCCCAGAAAATTGTTTATTGTTTCCCTGATCACAGAAAGGGTATATATATTCATTTAGAAAAACTGGAAATACAGAAAAGAATGAAGGGCAGATCACCCACAAGATAAACATGAACATTTTTAGTGCCTCTAGTCATATAGATTTTTTAACTGGGATCATGCTGATTTACTGTTTGTGAACTACCTGATATTTATCAGGGGTCCGTATATTGTAAACATGCTGCTGTGTGATTTTCAAGCCCACACAGTGTCATCTTCGGGCCTGTGATAGGTTTTACATCTCTCATAGATACTGTAATTTCCATCCATAATCTATCTAGCATTTAATTCTCCAGATATTGTGCTATGGTTTAGTGACGCTGTGCTGGGTTTCTTGAACATACGTATCTTTTCGCAACATCTCTGGTTGTTTCCTTAGGATAAATTTCCAGAACTAGAGCTGGTGGCTCACATAGTAAGGCCCTTTATAAGGCTTTTGATATATGTCATTAAATTACTCTTCTTGAACACTTGCCAGCCCTGACAAAGAATGTTCATGTGTCTGCACTCTGGACAACACGAAGTACTGTAATTAAAAAAAAAGAAACAAACAAAAACTCTGCCAATTTGATAAGTTAAAAATTATATCTTGTTTTAATTTGCTTTTTTTAGTGTAGCTTCAAGTGAGGGTGGATATTTTCCTTATGTTTCTCTGTTTTTCACGTTTCTTTTTTAAACTGGCCATTCGTCTTCATTGCTTATTTTTGTGTTAGAAGGTTTTTCCTTTTACTCACAATTACATGTATCTATTTTGTATTAAGGATATTAACTCTTTGTTTAATGGTATTAGAAATATTTTTCCCACTTTGATATTTTCCTTTGAATTTTACTTGTGGTGATTTTTATTTACAAAATCGAAATATCTGTGTAGTCAAGCATATTAATAATTTTTTTAAAGTGTTTTGCTTTTTTTTCCCTCACAGTTTATGCTTTTATTTTATTTTATTTTTTTATTTTTTGAGATGGAGTCTCGCTCTGCCACCCAGGCTGGAGTGCAGTGGTGCGATCTTGGCTCCCTGCAACCTCCGCCTCCTGGTTTCAAGCGATTCTCCTGCTTCAGCCTCCAGACTACAGGCGTGCGCCACCACGTCCAGCTAATTTCTTGTATTTTTAGTAGAGATGGGGTTTCGCCATGTTGGCCAGGCTGGTCATGAACTCGTGATCTCAGGTGATCCATCTGCCTTGGCCTCCCAGAGTGCTGGAATTACAGGCATGAGACACCACACCCCGCCTGAATTCTTTTGTTTTGTTTGCTTTACTTTAAGTTCTGGGATACATGTGCAGAACTTGCAGGTTTGTTACTGAGGTATACACGTGCCATCGTGGTTTGCTGCACCCATCAACCTGTCATCTAGGTTTTAAGCCCTGCAGGCGTTAGGTATTTGTCTTAATGCTCTCCCTCCCCTTGTCCCCACCCGCTGACAGGCCCCCCGTGTGTGATGTTCTCCTGCCTGTGTCCATGTGTTCTCAGTGTTCAACTCCCACCTATGAGTGAGAACATGTGGTGTTTGGTTTTCTGTTCCTGGGTTAGTTTGCTGAGAATGATGGTTTCCAGCTTCATCCATGTCCCTGTAAAGGACATGATCTCATTCTTTTTTATGGCTGCATTTTTTTTTTTTTTTTTTTTTTTTGCTTTTACACCTAGAAAAGCCTTCCATTCACTAGGGTCAAATAACTATTTACCCATAATTTATTGTAGTTCTTTATTATCTCATAGTTTATATTTAGCGTTTATTTTGATGTGTGATCTTAGACATGAGGATTCAATGAACTTTTGTCAAATATTAAATCAGTTGTTCTCACATTATGTATTTAATAGTCTTTTGCCCCACTGAGAGGAGACATAATCTTTATTAAGTACCAATAAAAACTAAATGTTTTTAGAAACTTGAATATATAGGATCTAAGCCTTATATTCTGTTCTCTTGATATTTGTTTTTTTTCTACTTTGATTTTGATTCTAGGAGTTTAGTAGTTTTTAACATAATTAGATTCCTTCATATAATTTTTTCAGCATTTATTAGCTATTTTTAGTCTATTCTTTCATGTGTACATAGACTAATTTAGTCAGATTTTAAAACATCTTTTCAAAATAAATTTTAATTTAATAGATTAGATATCAATTCAGAGAGAATGGAAGTCTTTAATGAACTCATAACTTTTGATCCATGCACAATATTTTTCCTTTATTGTTTTTTAGGAATGTGTTTTCTGTTTTTATAGAATCTGAGCAGTTCTTGTTTTCTTTAGAGATTTTACAGTGTTGGTTATAATTGTGCACTTGATCTTTATTTTCCTTATACACTAGTCCCCCCAATCAAGTAGGGGCATGTTCCATACCCCAGGTGGATTCCTGAAACTGCCAGTTAGTACCAAACCCTATATAGACTGTGTTTTTTCCTGTATGTACACACCATGATAAAATTTAATGTATAGAGATTAACAGCAATAATCAAGTAGAACACTTATATAAAATATACTATAATAAAAGTTATGGGGATGTGATCTCTCTCTCACTCTCAAAATATCTTCTTGTACTATACTCACCTATTTTCAGACAGCAAATTGACCTCCAATAAATAAAACCATGGAAAGCAAAACCGTGGATATGGGGAGACTACTGTATCAGGGAAATTTTCACCTGATTATCGTTGGGTTTTAGGAAAACTATTAGTATGTCTATGTAAGTGTGTGTGGAGGGGTATATGTATATCTTCTAGTATATATATGTATAAACATATAATATATAATATGTAAATATATAACACATATTATATATTCATATATAAATATATAATATATGATATATGATATTTAATATATAATATTTATCAATATCAATATAATATATATAATATATTACATGTTTATGTATATATAATATATTTATATATATTTATGTACATATATATAATATAGTATATATAATAATATATAATATATATTATATATGATAATATATGTAAATCATATAGTGTAATAATACATATTGTATGATATAATTATATATTATATATGATATATAAATATATTATATTTATTATATATAAATATAATATACTATACTATATATAAAAATATATTTTGAGACAGAGTCTCCTTCTGTCACCCAGGCTGGAGTGCAGTGGCATGATCTCAGCTCCCTGCAATTTCTGCCTCCCAGGTTCAAGTGATTCTTCTGTCTCAGCTTCCCAAGTAGCTGGGATTATAGGTTTATGCCACCACACCTGGCTAATTTTTGTATTTTTAGTAGAGGTAGGGTTGGTCTCAAACTCCTGGTCAGGCTGGTCTCAAACTCCTGACCTCAGGTGAGCCGCCCACCTCGGCCTCCCAAATGCTGGGATTACAGGCATGAGCCACTGTGCCCAGCCAACTGACCATAGTATTGATCTCAGTTCTAGAGTCTTCCAGCTAATTCCCTTAAATATTCTAAGTAGACAATAATAGCATTTCCAATAATGATAATTTTGTCTCCTATATTTTAATTTTTTTAACTTTTATTTCTTTTACAACATCCTGATGGTATGACAAATAATAATGGGAGAGCAGATACAAATACACTTGACTTTATTCCTGAATTTAATTTTTTTTTTTTTTTTTTTTTTTGAGACAGAGTCTTGCTCTGTCACCCAGGCTGGAGTGCATTAGCACACGATCTTGGCTCACTGCAACCTCCGCCTCCTGGGCTTAAGTGATTCTCCGGCCTCAGCCTCCCAAGTATCTGGGATTACAGGCATGCAACACCATGCCTGGCTAATTTTTGTATTTTTAGTAGAGATGGGGTTTCACCATGTTGGCCAGGCTGGTCTCAAACTCCTCACCTCAAGTGATCCACCCGCCTCAGCCTCCCAAAGTGCTGGGATTACAGGCATGAGCCACTGCGCCCAGCCTGAATTTAGTTATTGACTCTTGTTTTTAACTTTTAATATAATATTGGCTACTGGTTTGTGGTATCTTTTATTGTGGCAAATACACAGTATTCTATTCTAATTTTCAACCCTCTTTCCCACAGAATATTTAAGAGAAAATCTTTTTGGCTACTTTGATAATGATAATTTTTGTCTATTGCATGGTGATGCTGTGATTTTCAGGATATAATGTATGTATCATGGAAACCGGTAGAGAAAGAGAGAGATGGGATCATGCTGAAGTACACTTGAGCCCACCCAGAGGTAGAGCTGGATGCACCAGTTGTCACCAAAATGGCAACCAGAAAAGAGAACCATTCTTAAGAAAGACTCGTGTACCATAAAGAGGGGATTTCCATAAGCCTTTGATAGTAACAATTCTCCCTTCCATTCCCTTCCTCTCTAGTTTCAAGATGCGATGATGACAAAAAGAGTGACTTGTCATAAAAGCCATGAAATTCCATACACAAATGGGCAAGTTGACATACAGCAGCTTTGGAAATTTCTACAATCGCTGCTCTGAGTTGCCTCAAAGAGAAGAAAAGTGAGAGAAAGGAAGACCTTTGCCCCCATTAAGATACATGTAGCATCCCGCAGGCTTTGAAATTACCTGTCCCCAAAGTTATTGGAATTAAGTCATTTTTTGCTTGTTATATTATGAAAGCCCCCCACCTCTCTAAAAGTATTGTCTACAATAATTTTTTTGATCAGGATTTTTACTTCTTGAATTAATATTAAAACAAGAAAATTTGTCATTTCTATTTCTATTACATTATTTTATTTTATCAAGACAAGGTCTTGCTCTGTTGTCCAGGCTGGAGTGCAGTGGTACAGTCATAGCTCACTGCAACCTTGAACCCCTGGGCTCAAGCGATCCTCCCACCTCAGCCTCCCAAGTAGCTGGGACTGCATGTGCATGCCACCATGCCTGGCTCTTTTTCAACTTTTTTGTAGAGATGGAGTCTCGCTATGTTGCCCACGCTGGTCTCAAACTCCTGCCTTGAGCAGTCCTCCTGCCTCAGCCTCCCAAAGCATGGGGATTACAGGCATGAGCCACCGGACCTGACCATTTCTATATTCAAAATTTTATTAACACAGTCAAATATTACATACTTTAAAAATTTAAAATATCCTCAATATTTGTGAATTTATTCCACTTCTTATTTTTAATTTGGTTTGTTCTCTGAAATATCAGATTAGCTAGCAGTAAGTCTATCTTAGTTTTGCATATATTTTAAAATATATACAAAATATTTAAAAATACATACAAAACATACAGAAAATATTTTAAAATATATGCAAAAATAAGATAGACTTACTACTAGCTAATTAATAGCCTTTTAAAATAATTTTTATCTAACTTTTGGGTTTGTTTTGTTAATTTTGTGTGCTTTACCTTTACATTTCTTTTATTAGGTTTAATTCCCTTTCTTCTTTTTTCTTTTTTAAGACGGAGTCTTGCTCTGTCACCAGGCTGGAGTGCAGTGGTGCAATGTCGGCTCACTGCAACCTCGGGCTCCCAGGTTCAAGTGATTCTCCTGCCTCAGCCTCCCAAGTAGCTGGGACTACAAGTGCGTGCCACTATGCCCAGCTAATTTTTGTATTTTTAGTACAGACAGGGTTTCACCATGTTGGCCAGGATGGTCTCGATCTCTTGACCTTGTGATCCACCTGCTTCACCCTCCCAGAGTGCTGGGATTATAGGCATGAGCCACCACGTCCTGTCCCCTTTTCTAATTTCTTGAGTTGATGTTTTATTTTAAATTTTTCTTAATGATAAAAATACTTAAGATATTTGCTTCTGACTGTAAGCTGCCTACACTCTGATACATAATTTTCTCATTATCTTTATTGTTTCAGTCTGCGATTGCATAATTTATTATCTCTTATACTCCACACCTATTTAGAAGTATATTTTTTGAATGCACAAGTCAATTTGAATTGTTTACACTTCTGTTTATTAATGAGTTTTGTTGCATTGTGGTCACCGAATATTGAAAGATGGTAAAATTTCTTATTTGTTCCAATACAGGATTCATTTTTGTTAATGTTCTGTGAGCCCCTGTATAGAAGATGCATGCTCTAATTAAATCTAATCAGGCTTATCTTGTCATCAGATCTGCCATATTTATTATTTTATCCTACTTCTCTATATCCTTATTAAATTTTCATCTGCTTATTTTTCCAAGGACTAAATGTCATGGGGTAGACTTTGACACTATTGTATGTCTCTCAATCTCTGTATTTCCATGCTCTACTATCTTGGCACATAACATTTTGACTTAATTCTTTGGAATGTATTTCTTGTCAGTAAAAATTTCACCCTTGTTGAATGCTTTAGATATGTAATACCGATTTTGTACTAACAGTTGTAACTGTCACTTTTAAATGTGCAGTTTCCTGGTATTCCTTTGCCCCAATCTTCTTGTAACTTTTATGGGTTTCTTGCAGATAGTCTAAGGGCATTCTTAATGTATGACATCGTCTGAGGTTCTTTTGCTCTTCAAAATGAATTAATACCTATCTTCAATGTTGATACGCCTATTCTAATTTTTGTCACCTTTTTATTCTTTTGGTTTTATGATTCCTTTATAGTTGCATCATTTTCCATTTTGTGTGATATGATTTACTGTCTAGTAATACTCATATTTAATCTTCTAGTTATCTTTTTAAATTTGACAAAATATGACCTGTATTTCTGTATGAGCAATGTCAGGAAGCTGACTGCCCATACCTCCTCCCTGTGTAAGATAAGATTAACACATTTTATTCTCCTTTGGAATTCTCCTTTTCTTTTTTAAAGATAGATATAGACATATAGATGTTTTGATCCAGTTATGATTACTTTTAAGTATTATATAACTTTTCTTATAAGGATTATCTATATGACCTGTGTTCTTTTTTATAACCATATTCAATTGTTTGTTATATGCTTTGATTATACGTGTATATATTTTTCATTAGAGACAGGGTCGTGCTCTGTGGCCCAGCCTGGAGTGCACTACTGGGATTGTAACTCACTGCAACCTTGACCTCCTGGCTCTAAAGGATCCCCCCACCTCAGCCTCCTAAGTAGCTGGGACTACAGGCACACAGCCCCACGCCTGGCTAACTTGAATTTTTATTTTTTATTTTTTATTTTTCATAGACAAGGTCTCACTTTGTTGGCCAGGGTGGATTTAAACTCTTGGCCTCAAGCAATCCTCCCACCTCAGCCTCCCAAAGTGCTGGGATTACAGGCATGAGCTCCTGTGCTGGGCCTGATTACAGATTGTAAACTATTTTAAAGCACAACTACACCTTTTCTTTATTGTTTAAAATTAAATTTTTGATTGATTACGGAGCTTCTTCAAATGTATTCTATGAAGTACATTGTGTTTTTATTGCTGCTTTGGATCCAAGAATGCCTTTTTTCTTTTTTAACTCTCTTACCTCAGTAGGAAAGTTGGTTAGTTTGGAATTTTTGTATCAGAACTCTTTGCCATTAGAGCTTTGTAGTTGTTTTGTTTCTTCTATTGTCAGAAATCTGATTTTTTTCCATCTTGGTGACCTGGTTACCTGTATTTCTTTTCCTCCTCACTGAATGCTTATGAGTTGTTTTGACTTCAAAAGTTTCACCAGAAGGTAAATAAATAGATGGCAGTTTTCTTTAATTGATTAATTTATATTAATGTTTACATCAGTTTTCATTTTTTTCTTGTTGTATAGAGTGAGTTTTTGGTTTGTTTGTTGGTTGGTTGGTTGGTTTGCTCTGAGAATCAGGTATTTCTTCAGTTTAGAAAAGTTTTATTTCATTATTTCTTTAATAATTGATTCTGTGGTATTTACTTTGACTATGTATAAGTCATGCTATCTGTATGTTGGCTTCCTACTTTGTCTCCCATATCCATTAGCATCTATCTGATTTGTTTATCCTTTTCATCTTTTTTCCAGTGCCTTTTGGGACAGTTTTTCAGGTTTGTTCTTTACTCGCTGGTTTGATGCTCCAAAGGCTGTTTTTCCTTTTCATTGCATCGAATGTAGTTTTAAATAATACGTTGGAAAATCAATCATTGAAAAAAATCCTAATTTTTTTTTTTGTAATTTAGTGTTTCTTTTTGTTTTCATTTACTTGTCATTCATACCTAAGTCTGGGTCTCCTCCCCTTCTTTTTCCTCCTCCTCCTTCAAAGGTGCAAATCACATCTTGTCTGAAACTTGTTTCTATTTCCAGTAGTAAATCTTTTGTGAAATCATCTTCTTCCTTTATTTCTCAGATGTTTCTTGTTTTGTAACCAAGTCCTTATAAGCCCAGTATTGCCGGTTTTGGGTCTACTCATCACTGAATGATGGGAGGGCTAGCCTGGCCTGGAAATTATTCTCAAATAATCTCTGTACCATTAGGGAAAGATTGGACTCCTTTGCTTGGTCTTAAGCTAAAGACTTGGTTCTTAAAAGTGTACTAGACCAGGTGTGTGTTTCAGCAGCTGCACAAATTTGAAGGGAGCTGGAGCGATGGGGCAATCTCTGTTGGGGTTCTTCTTTGTGTGGTTGCTGCTTGGCAGTGGGTGAAGCCATCACGCAAGAGACAGTGTTCTCACTCTGAACTTCTCCCTGACCCTAGCTTCACTCCAAGCCTGCTTTGTAGCAGAGGATGCATTTTTCTGGCATCAGAGTCCTGCTATGTAGAGAGACATCTCACATCCCACCAAATAGCCATGGGCATGGAGGTACTTATGCTTGGTTCTCTTACTTAGTGCCTTCCAAATGTGAATGCCCTGGACACCAGACACTATCTGGTTTGCTACCCTGCTCTCGCCTCCAGCGTTCAGTTCATTTTAGGAAGATTTCTAACCAGTGCTCTGTCAGAATCTCTTCTTGTTTCTTCTCACAGTGCTGCGCCACCTTTTCAAGAAAGAGAATCCGAACACACATTTCTGATTCAGCCTTTTATGTGATGCTTTCTCTGGTCTATCTAACAAAATGTCTTAATGTTAAAAATGCTGGGTGCCCTCCTTTTATTTTCCAGCACTGGTGTAGACTTCCCCCCATCTTTATATTTGTGGGAAATGGATGTTCAGATTGATGACGTGCTCTAAAGACAGAGAGAGGAAATTTATAGAACTCATACGGAGAGGACTGTGAATTTTACAAAAGCATTTACGGAGTTCTCTAAATAATGAACTCCCTCAGGACACTTGGCACACCACATAATGTATAGAGTTAGGCTTACGCGTAATTGTCACACAGATTTTGTATATTGTAAGCTACACCTGTATCTCTGTAATGGTCCCCAGGAGTATCATGCCACATGGTCCAATTAGGTACAGAAGAACACTCAAGTAGCAGCCAGTCACTTCGCCTGTAATAATGTTTATGATTCAGAGCAGTGCCCGATTCACCCTTTGCACTTTTCCCAGTGGCATTTGGCAGCTGGGGCCTGGTTATTCAGCAGACGACTGCTTCTCACAAAAGCACAAGCTTTTGTGATCCTTGCAGGCGCTCTCCTACTAGGGAGAGAAGAATGCCAACATATTTTAAGGAAACAAAGAATAATAATGTCACATGTCTTTGAATAAGAGTGAAAAAATAATTCTCCCCACATCCAAACACAGTGTAATCAAAACCAAGAAGATAGAAATCAAGTGTACATGGGCAGAAGGTGGGTTATAGGCTTATTGAACCCAGAAGAGCTTTATTTATTGACTTCTATTTTTTTCCCTTCTCACTGGTCCAGCTGCAGTGATTGTCAACAAAAGTGACTTAGAAAAAGAGAGACCTTGGAGAGAGACAGAAAGAGAGAGAGTTGGATAGGCAGACAGATGTAGAGCAGCTTTGTTTGCTTGGCGGAACATCCAAGTCACAGATGGTTCTAGAACAGAGGTAATATTGCTAGGACTGTGTGGAACAGATCTGGACTAAAGCTGAGGCTTGCAGGTAAAGCCAGTGGCTCCCACTCAAATGTCATTCAGTACATAGCAATTTCAGCTGGAGATCTGTTTATAGCATAATACAGACACTGCTGACTTTTTTCTCCATGAGACTTTAATGTCTCATTTACTAACAAGATTATATATGGGAAGTGGATGTCATAAGAAGACTGCAGAATCCTATTGCCTCACCACTGATTGAGGGGCCTTTGTCTACAGACCAGGCACTTTTTTTTCCTTGGATGCCTTGGGCATTTCAGACGATGTCCAAAAAGATGTTGTGAGCTGCAGACCTGTGGTTGACCATATTAGGATCTGTAATCAATTTCTTAGAGATTTTGGGGGTAAAACATGAACAAAGAGCCATCTTTAGGAATTTGGGGATATGCTTGACCCAAGGTATTTTTGTTTTCTACTAACACATTTTGATGTAAAGCAAGAAGTGGTTCCTAACAATTGACCACGGTTGCCTAGGGACATGAGTACACATTCATGTATTTTGACATATCAGATGGAAACAAGCTTCCCTCTTAGAACTTCCCTTTGGATTTCCCACCCACCGAACTTCCCTTTGGATTTCCCACCCACCGCGGACACTGACATTCCATTTTGAAGTTACACATGAATATAACACTGACACACTGGGACATGCTTTCCAAGCTCAGTTACCATACTGCACAATGTCAATTAAGTGGATTATGAACTATGTGTCCAATTGACTCACTTGCGTAAGTTACATTTTATGACAACACTTCATTCTCCTTTGTATGTTCAGGCTTTCTATTTTGTGATGCACATAATTGCAGAACTTGGGAGCTAGAATGGACCTTGGAGAGATCCCTTACGCCAACCCTTTCACTTCCCAGATGTAGAAACTGAGACTTAGAGAGGGTGTAACTTTCCTAAGGCCACAGAAGACTAGTTTACAGCAGAGCTGGGCTTATATAACAGGGCTACCTGGCCGGACACAGTGGCTCACACCTGTAATCCCAGCACTTTGGGAGGCCTAGGCGGGCGGATCACCTGAGTTCAGGAGTTTTAAACCAGCCTGACCATCATGGTGAAACCGCGTCTCTACTAAGAATACAAAACATTAGCCAGGCATGGTGGTGCTTGCCTATAATCCCAGCTACTCGGAAGGCTGAGGCAGGAGAATCGCTTGCACCCAGGAGGCAGAGGTTGCAGTGAGCCAAGATCTCACCATTGCACTCCAGCCTGGGTAATAAGAGCAAAACTCCATCTCAAAAACAAACAAACAAACAAACAAAACACACACACACACACAGAAAACTCATGGAACTGTATACTTTCCCCCCAAATTCAATTTAGGGCCGGGTGCGATGGCTCACGCTTGTAATCCCAGCACTTTGGGAGGCCAAGGCGGGGTGGATCACGAGGTCAGGAGATCGAGACCATTCTGGCTAACACAGCAAAACTCCATCTCTACTAAAAATACAAAAAATTAGCTGTGTTTGGTGGCAGGCGCCTGTAGCCCCAGCTACTCGGGAGGCTGAGGCAGGACAATCACTTGAACCCAGGAGGCGGGAGTCACGGTGAACTGAGATCGCGCCACTGCACTCCAGCCTGGGTGACAGAGCAAGACTCCATCTCAAAAACAAACAAACAAAAACAGGTCTGCCCATTATCCCCTGCACGGCTCCAGAGCTATTATTCTTAAGATCCTCTGTACTTTGGATCTTAAGATAACATTAGATTTCATAGTATCCATGAAATAACTTAGACCTGGTCTTGGAAATACCTTTCACCATCCAGGTACCCATTACATGTGTTCACAGGTAAGGCTTTCTTAGCAGCACTATGTAAGGAGACATAGTAAAGAAATATTGATTGAATACTGAATATTGATTGAGCCTCGGTGCTGTGCTAGGTGTTCTAAATGTAGAACCTTATCCATAACTCTTTGAGTTAATTATCATTCTTTTCATTTGTTTGTTTTCGAGACAGGGTCTCACTCTGTTGCCCAGGCTGGAGTGCAGTGGTGTGATCATACCTCACAGCAGCCTTGAACTCCTGGGTTCAAGCGATCCCCCTACCTCATCCTCCTGAGTATCTGGACTATACGCATGTGCCACCACACCTGACTACTTTTTGAAACATTATTTGTAAAGTTAGGGTCTCACATGTTTCCCAGACTGGTCTTGAACTCCTGGGCTCAAGTGATCCTCCCATCTCAGCCTCCCAAAGTGCCGGGATTATAGGCATGAGACGCTACATCTGGTCAGTATCATTATCTTGGCCATTTTATGGTTAAGGGAATATAGACCTGGCAAGTTTCTATAGCTTGTTCCAGATCACATAGCTAGTAAGCTTTGAGGCTCATCCTAGGGTCACTGCTTGAATAACCTGCATTTTTGTACTGTACCGCATGTATTCTCCTGCTAATTTTCTTAATGAGAGAGATGGTAGTTCTTCTAAGTATCGTATCATCCAAAAGTTGCTTAACCAAGAGCTCCAGCATCTGAATCCCTGAGCATACCTCTTTCCCCATGCATCATACCTGTTTCTCATTCTCTGAATAATTCTGAATTGTGAGCAAATGTTCTTACAAAATAAAGAAGCGACTATGTACCTGCAGCATTGTCTTAATGCAGAGGATCTTAAGAATAGCTCTGGAGCCATGCAGGGATCATGGGCAGCCCTGTTATATAAGCCCAGCTCTTCTGTAAACTAGTCCTCTTGTGGCCTTGGGAAAGTCATATCCTCTCTAAGCCTCGGTGTCTGTATCTGTGAAGTGAAAGGGTTGGTGAAAGGGATCTCCCCAAGGTCCATTCTAGCTTCCAAGTTCTGCAATTACACGCATCACAAAATAGGGAGCCTGAACATATAAAGGAGAATTTAGTGTTGTCATAAAATGTAACTTGTACAAGTGAGTCAATTGGATACATAGTTCATGATCCACTAAACTGATACTGTGCTGCATAGTAATTGGGCATTAGTGGAAGCAGTTCACGTAAAAGACAATAATTTGTATTAAGTTTACACCATTACAACACTGTTTATTGTGCCTCAGTCCTTGATTTGTTTTCTAATGTCTCTAGTTAGTGTGTTTAACACTTTCTCTTGATATGATATAGACTGCATACATGTGCATGGAATATAATTCACATACATAACATGAAAACATCTGACTCTCACATCTAACAGTCAGACTTCCCTGTTTTCCTCTTTTCCAAAATCCAGGTGTGGTCAGCTGGGTGCAATGGCTTAAGTGTGTATTTCCAGCACTTTGGGAGGCCAAAGTGGGAGGATTGCTGGGGGCAGGAGTTTGAGACTAGCCTGGACAACATAGTGAGGCCTCATCTCTACATTTTTTTTTTAAATCAGCCAGGCATAGTGATGTGTGCCTGTGGTCCTGGCTACTCAGAAGACTGAAGTGAGAGGATCACCTGGTCCCAGGAGGCTGAGGCTGCAGTGAGCTGTGATTGTACCACCGCACTCTAGCCTGGGCAACAAAGCAAGACCCTGTCTAAAAAAAAAAA
>NC_045438.1:151889524-151897899 GCF_002776525.5 Piliocolobus tephrosceles
AAAAAAAAAAAAAAAAAAAAAAAAAAAAAGAAGAAGAGAAACAAAATCCAGTTGTCTGAAGCACTGAGACATTTTCTTTATTTCTTTTAATTTTGTTTTCTTTTTTTTTTTTAAATCCAGGGTCTCTCTCCGTCACCCAGGCTGGAGAGCAGTAGTACAATTGTGGTTCATTGTAGCCTCAAACTCCTGGACTCAAGCAATGGTCCTCTCACCTCAGTCGATCGAGTAGCTGGAGCTAAGGTGTACACCACATGCCAGGATCATTTTTGTATTTTTTTTAGAGACAGAGTTTCGCTATGTTGCCCAGGCTTTTCTTGAATTCCTGGGCTCAAGTGATCTTCCCGCCTTGGCCTTCCAGAGTGCTGAGGTTGCAGGTATGTGCCATGTGCCTGGCCTGTTCCTCTTTATCTCTTTGTATTGAGAGGTTCTTGAGAAGCATTTCCATCTGCTTCCCATCGTTTTCTCCCATGTGCAGACTGGGTTAAAAGACCTTGAGGAATCCCCGCTTTATGAAGCCTTATCCATGAGAGGACAAGATAAGGAGACCCTTGGTTTGTGGATTCAGCTTTCACGGTCATTCCCATTAGTTGCCACCACTTCTAGGAGAGATTGTTTCACTCGATGCTGACCTGGAAAATCCTGGTAGAGATACAGGAACTCATAGGACTTGGTCCCCACACCCTCATGCCAGTAAGTGTGACGGAGAGGTGCCCCTCTGCATGAGGTGCTGCACAGTGCCTTCGTGAATCTTCTGTCACTGTCTTCATCCCCACCCCAGCCTGCTCACCTCTTCCCCTGTACTCCATAGCCACCAGGCCAGTTTCGCCTGGTGGACCATTTCCCCCACTTCACCTGCTGTGCCTCACCTACTTCCTCCTGTCTGTTCTGGTGAAGCCTCCCGCGTCTTTTCTTGTGGTAATGCCCTTTTCTGCCTCTCTAGACTTCTGCCAGTGTTTCTGTATTTGACTTTTGAAATTCGACTCAGACCTCCACATGAGGCCTGAGTCAACCCTAGCTTTTGGCGAGCTCACACCATTTATGGTGGGGGCCTGCCTGGTCACCTGCTCATCTTAAAACCTGCCTTTCCTTATGGAACTGTGTTTTCAATGAGGTTCTGACTGCAAAGCACTCAAGGCTGTGTACACTCAACTGTTGGGCTGTTGGAGGTCTCCCCATGAGAACTTTATTACAGAATGGATTATGGAGCCTGGAAAGGGAAGGTGGCCCAGTGAGGAATGGTACTGCATTCTCAGTCTCTGGGAGACCTGAGGCAGGGGAGCAGAAGGAGAGGAGGGAGGAGTGAGAAAGGCTTGTTAAAGGCTCTTGGAAGGAGAAGAGCCAGGGGAAAGGAGAATGGTAACTGGGAAATGGGCTAACCTCAGACCTGCCTTTAGGGGACGCCTGACTCGAGGGCCCAAGACCTCAAGCTCTCAGAAACTGGTAAGAATTATGCTCTCCCAGGTCCCAGTGAGGTGACTGTAGGTAACAGGCCTTTAGCAGAGGTGGCTCGGTTAATCCCAGTCGGCTGCTTTTATCTTTTATTTTATCGGCACTTAGAAAGTATGGTGCTCCTTCTGAGAGGACTCTTTAACATTGCAGTGGGCCAATCACTTTATATCATTATCTCATAATTATTATATTACATTACATTATATTATGATAATTCCTGTTTTGTAAGTGAGTAACTGAAGCTCAGTTACGTAGCCTGTCCATGGTCACAGTGGAACACGAACCCAGTTTGTGATGTCAAAGCATTTCCATCTTTATGGCAAGCCTTCATAGAAATCAAAAGAAGCTTGTAAAAGTAGAAGAAGTTACCTTATCCTCTTTCCCCATTCAGAATTTGGGCTGCGGCCAGGCGCAGTGGCTCACGCCTGTAATCCCAGCATTTTGGGAGGCCGAAGTGGGCAGATCATGAGATCAAGAGATCGAGACCATCTGGACCAACATGGTGAAACCCTGTCTGGACCAAAAATACAAAAATTAGCCGGGTGTGGTGGCGCGCGCCTGTAGTCCCAGGTACTTGGGAGGCTGAGTGAGACAAGAGACTCACTTGAACCCAGGAGGCGAAGGTTGCAGAGAGCCAAGATCATGCCACTGCACTCCAGCCTGGGCCACAGAGCGAGACTCCATCTAAAAAAGAAAAAATGTGGCTGCTCACTGATGTTAGAAATTAAAAGAAAGTAAAGTGTTTGATGCTTCAGTTAAAAAAAGTAAAAGCTTAAAAAATTAAAAGCATTAAAGTACGGATTTTTTTGAGGGGGAGCAAAAACAGTGACTGAGTGTATTCATATTGAAACACTGTGGTGTTTCAGTAGTGTTCCAGTGGACAGGGCAGGGGTGGGAAGGAATTACAGAGCAGAAACCCCTGGGGCCCAATGGGGAGGCACCTAGAGGGCCTAAGGGGAAGGATCCCACAGATAAACTTTACCTTCTTTATGATTTTGCCAAGGACAACTCTGCTTATCTTTCCTCTGGGACCAGTAAAATAGCTGTTGGGGGCAGATACTTTGCTTATGCTTAGTACACAAAGGACAGCTTATATGGGGGCAATATTAATTTTCTTGAGTCCTTTGGCATGCATTCTGAAAACTTTAAGATTTATGATTTGAGAACCCTGACCCTAAAATATATGAGAATTTTCTTCTTGCAGAATAGATTACACTTGCACAAAATCTTCTACTTGTATTTCTCCTCTGGATTGTTGAAACAAATAGATTTTTTTTTTTTTTTTTAAATGGAGTCTCATTCTGTCACCCAGGCTGGAGTGCAGTGGTACGATCTTGGCTCACTGCAAGCTCTGCTTCCTGGGTTCACACCGTTCTCTTGCCTCAGCCTCCCGAGTAGCTGGGACTACAGACACCCACCACCACACCCAACTAATATTTTTTGTATTTTTTTGTAGAGACGGGGTTTCACCGTGTTAGCCAGGATAGTATTGATCTCTTGACCTCATGATCTGCCCGCCTTGGCCTCCCAAAGTGCTGGGATTATAGGCATGAGCCACCGTACCCAGCCGAAATAAACAGATTTTAAGTGTCTGGCTGGCTCTCAGATTGCATCCTGTTAGAAAGTCAGAATAGAAAATAGATGTATTTTAGCAGTGTTGGAAGAATAAACTCAAAGTCCCCGGGAAATCCTGGACCCCACCTCTTATCAAGTATCCAGCAGGAACCTTCTTCGTTAGTATTGTTATAATACATTCTAGCACCAGTAATTTGTTCCATGTATCTCATTAGAGTGAAGATAGCAACACACTTAAATAAGAATTTCATTTTTCAGTTTTAGCTTTTGATGCGGGCTAAATGCTCTGTGTCACACAACTTAGACTTCCTACCTGCCTCATACACTGATACCCTATTTTGGAATTACACATGCATTTAACACTGACACGTTGGAACATGCTTCCTATGAAATAACTTAGATCTGGTCTTGGACACACCTTTTACCAGCTAGGTACCCATCACATAGCTTAGTGGGTGATGGTGGGGTCCTTTTTTTTTTTGACTAACTGTATAATTTCAGGAGCAAGCCTGACTTTGTTATGCCTCCTTCATCTTACCTCCCCTAGCCTAGATAACATGCCTTCCAAGTTGTATTGAGAGTACTCAGGAAGACAACTGCAGCAGGCAACCAGCTCTAACAACTGGGTCATTTTCTAAGAATCAAAGGAATGACTTGAGTTTCCAGTTCTGACTTTGGCTTGCCAGACCTTTACCTTGCCCCAGCCTGTGCATTTGAGGATGATTGAAGTTGCTGCCTAATTCATAACTTATAGGTAAAGTATTTTGAGGCTGTTTCATTCATTTATTCCAAATAAACACTTGTTGTTGAATGGGTAGTGACTTTGATTTTAAAAGACTATACAAACATAAAATATTGGCAGCTTGTAGATAGCAATTTTTAAATTTGCTCTCCTTAAGGAATTTCATTACCAAACCCTCATGAATCTTGAACCTTAGAAGAATAATCGTTTCCTTTGTTGGAGTTTTAAATTTAGAATAATCAGACAATAGTGAAGCATTCTGTTCAAAGCATTCCTTTTAGGCTACCCATTTATTATACGCTGCTCTTAAGAAGAGATGAATTTGATTAGCATTGAACATTCAGTGTTTTTGCATAGCTAATACCAGGGAGAAATTTTCAAAAAAAGTTATGCCTGCTATTTAACATTATTATACGGTCAACTTTTAATTATCTGTATTAATGGAATGCAATCAGTGATGTGTATGCTTCAAAAGCATTTCCTTTTACTTTGAGAAGCACTGGATGATGCTTTTATTGGTTTGTGGTTTTGCTTAGATAGTATTGAAATTGTGCCACATGTGTGCACACAGCTCATCTTAGGCAGGAAGTAGCCCAGAAGTATACTGGGGGCTGGGGAGAGGTCAACTGGAATTTTTCAACTTACTACAGATACATATATAATGGGTGACCCCAAGATTATTCATGTTAATTATTAAATAAAAAATAATGGCCAAGAATTATATAATGGCAGCTGTGTAAGAAAAAAGACTCAATGAACCACATGCGAGATTTCCATGTAGGACACACATTGTTTCCCACCTTTCCATTTTGAAATTTCCTAAAAGTGAAACACTCTCATAACACTGCAGCAGTGAACACTGTTAGATTAGTGATCCTCCAAATGCATTTTGCTGGCACTCCAAATAGTCCTCTTGGAGGACCAGAAGGAACAGAAGGGCTGATGTCTTGACATGTTAATGTTTCCAGATAATGTCACCTTTAGGTGTGATAGCTGTTACTGTTTATAATTTTTTTAAATAACCCTCTTGTTCCCATTCATTCAAGTTAAACTTTTTTTAATCTTTTTTTTTTTTTGAGACGGAGTCTCACTCACTCTGTTACCAGGCTGGAGTGCAGTGGTGTGATCTCAGCTCACTGCAACCTCTGACTTCCTGGTTCAAGCTGTTCTCCCGCCTCACCCTCCTGAGTAGCTGGGATTACAGGAACACACCACCATACCCAGCTAATGTTTGTATTTTTAGTAGAGATGGGGTTTCACCATGTTGGCCAGGATGGTCTTGATCTCCTGACCTCGTGATCCGCTCGCCTTGGCCTCCCAAAGTGCTGGGATTACAGGCATGAGCCATCACACCCGGCCTAAACTTGTTTTTTTAATGAATAACAATGATAGAAGGAAATCTTTGGAGGGTTTATCTTCTGGGTAGGGGCCTTTCGAATTTCAAAAGTCTTTTCAGTGCACAAATCTGTTTTTGCATCAGGCTGCTGCTATAGGGCCTGTCCCTTCCTACCATTTTTAGTCCTCTGTGGCCTGTTCACCTGAGTGAGTGGTGAGATTTCTTGGTTCATACCTTGGACGGCAATGATGACTGATTCTTTAGAGTGAGGTGAAGAAAGAATGATCCCTGGGTGTGGAGGTACTAACGCGTAGGAAAAGAAAACATCTTTGGCGACACCATTGGGTGTCAGACCAGTTTTTGGCCAGTTGGCAGGAAAGTCTGCAAATAGTGGGATCTGGCAGGGCACCGGGAAGCTGGAAGCTGCATTAGTTCCTTCTGCTGGCATGTCCCCCTGTCACCTGGCCATAGCCTCATCTGCTTCTACTACCTTGCAGGTGCCCCTGGGGTGCAGCTGTCCAGATGCACCTGAACCCTTCATCTTTTCAGCTGGACACCAAGCCAGGAAGAGGAGAGGTGTGGGTTTTTGATGGAGGCCAGTTTCTATGTCAGCAGCCTTGCCAGTGAACACCGCAAAAAAGTGTCAGCCTGCAGCCTTTTTGTGCACTGGAGTAGAGCTCCCCTCACCACGTTTGTGAAACGGATTCTGTCGTGGGGCCCAGGTGTCCTTTTCTCCTGCCACCCCTGCTCCAGCTTGCTGGCCTTCTTATCATTCCACACCGGGACGCCAGCGTCCTTGAGTTGTCCTCACTTCTTATGACGTGCTGTGTAGAAAGAGAGGGGAAATCCAGTGTCTGAGTGGCTGCTGTGGGTGTGGTCTGGGCCGTGCAGCTTTATATAGGTAACAACCTTCTGAGACAAGTATTAGTGACTCTTTTTACAGTGGATGAACTTGAGGGTCAAGCCAGTAAATAATTTCCCCAAAGTGACAGAGCTGGAAAGTGGTAAAGTTAGGATCAATACTCTGCTTTGATTTTAAAATATGCATATGCATATATTTTGGAGATCTGAATATACCACTTCCAAAGTAGCATATTATACTGAAATTTCAAAAGAGAAAGCATCTTTAAACAAAAGGAAATACTCTTAATTATGGAGTTTCAGGTATCAGTGCATTGCCAGAGGGCTGTGATCTTAAAAGCATGTCTCATTGGCAACCTGTTCCGGCAGGGCGTGACGAGCTATCTAGCATGCATGAAGGCATCATTCATTTTTTGAAAAACGTCTTCACCATTTATTCTTTTAATTTTTTGTTTTAACTTTTTTATATTTATAGGCAATAAGTATGTATATTTATGGGGTACAGTGTGATGTTTTTATAATGCATACATTATAGAAAGATTCAGTCAAGCTAGTTAATATATTCATCACTTCACCAGTTTATCATTTTTTGTGTGTGTAAGAACATTAAAAATCTGTGTTAGCAATTTACTTCATTCTTAATGGCAAACTCAGTTTCTTTTTTTTTTTTTTTTTTAAATTCCAGACTGCTGGCTTCTCCTTCCAGCACAGTTTAGAACTCATCTGCCTTTCTTTGCTGTCCCTGGCCAGAAGTGTGTGCACTCCTGGTCTCCTAATAAAACTTTAGCCTATGCTAGGAGCCATGGATTTGGCAGCACTGCATTGACCATTTAGAAATATGCTTCTCCTTACATCAAGAATAGTTTTAGGCCGGCACGGTGGCTCATGCCTGTAATCCCAGCACTTTGGGAGGCCGAGGCGGGTGGATCACCTGAGGTCAGGAGTTCGAGACCAACCTGACCAACATGGTGTAACCCCGTCTCTACTGAAAATACAAAAAAAATAGCCAAGCGTGGTGTCATGTGCCTGTAAGCCCAGCTACCCTGGAGGCAGAGGCAGGAGAATCACCAGAATCTGGGAGGCGGAGGCTGCAGTGAGCCAAGATCGCGCCACTGCACTCCAACCTGGGGGACAGAGCAAGACTCTGTCTCAGAAAAAAAAAAGGAAATAGATTTATGCTGCTTGTTGAGGACCAGCAGTATTCTCAACCATGTGAGGAATTCTTTTATTATTATTATTATTATTATTATACTTTAAGTTTTAGGGTACATGTGTACAACGTGCAGGTTTGTTACATATGTATGCATATGCCATGTTGGTGTGCTGCACCCTTAACTCGTTATTTACATTAGGTATATCTCCTAATGCTATCCCTCCCGCCTCCCCCCACCCCAAAACAGGCCCTGGTGTGTGATGTTCCCCTTCCTGTGTCCAAGTGTTCTCATTGTTCAATTCCCACCTATGAGTGGGAACATGTGGTGTTTGGTTTTTTGTCCTTGTGATAGTTTGCTGAGAATGAAGGTTTCCAGCTTCATCCACGTCCCTACAAAGGACATGAACTCATCCTTTCTTATGGCTGCATAGTATTCCATGGTGTATATGTGCCACATTTTCTTAATCCAGTCTATGCTTGTTGGACATTTGGGTTGGTTCCAAGTCTTTGCTATTGTGACTAGTGTCGCAATAAACATACGTGTGCATGTGTCTTTATAGCAGCATGATTTATAATCCTTTGGGTATATACCCAGTAATGGGATGGCTGGCTCAAATGGTATTTCTAGTTCTAGATCCTTGAGGAATCACCACACTCTCTTCCACAATGGTTGAACTAGTTTACAGTCCCACCAACAGTGTAAAAGTGTTCCTATTTCTCCATATCCTCTCCAGGACCTGTTGTTTCCTGACTTTTTAATGATTGCCATTCTAACTGGTGTGAGATGGTATCCATTGTGGTTTTGATTTGCATTTCTCTGATGGCCAGTGATTATGCACATTTTTTCATGTGCCTGTTGGCTGCATAAATGTCTTCTTTTGAGAAGTGTCTGTTCATATCCTTCACCCTTTTTGATGGGGTTGTTTTTTTCTTGTAAATTTGTTTGAGTTCTTTGCAGATTCTAGATATTAGCTCTTGGTCAGATGAATAGATTGCAAAAATTGTCTCCCATTCTGTAGGTTGCCTGTTCACTCTGATGGTAGTTTCTTTTGCTGTGCAGAAGCTCGTTAGTTTAATTAGATCCCATTTGTCAATTTTGGCTTTTGTTGCCATTGCTTTTGGTGTTTTAGATATGAAGTCCTTGCCCATGCCTATGTCCTGAATGGTAGCCTAGGTTTTCTTCTAGGGTTTTTATGGTTCTAGGTCTAACATTTAAGTCTTTAATCCATCTTGAATTAATTTTTGTGTAAGGTTTAAGG
>NC_045438.1:152246171-152282703 GCF_002776525.5 Piliocolobus tephrosceles
ATCCTCCCGCCTCAGCCTTCCAAGTAGCTGGGACTACAGGTGTGCACAACTGCCCTGGCTGATTTTTTAAATTTTTGTAAAGCTGAGGTCTTGCTATGTTGCCTAGGCTGGTCTCAAACTCCTGGCCTCAAGCAATCCTTCCACCTCAGCCTCCTAAAGTGCTGGGATTACAGGTGTGAGCCACTGTGCCTGGCCCTATTACATTTATGTTCAATATTTTACCTTCTCAACATGTTTTCTGGTTCAGAAAATAAGTACATCTTTGTTTTGAACATCCAATTTTCTGAAAAATAAGTTCCTCTCTTCTAAATACATTTTGAATATTTAAAGAATATTGAGGCCACCAAATCATTAGCATATCCAGAATCCCCGTATTTCACCTTGGTCTTGCCTTAGGTACTGGCTACAACTCAAGCTTCCAGAGGCCCAGGCCTGCCCTCCAAACTGTTTTTGTTCCATGAGAGGCCGCCTCTTTAGCACCTGAAAGGTCATGAGGGACACGCACAGGGTCACCCAATCTGGGGTGATAAGCTTTAATCATTCCTCCCTCACCTCCTCCAGTCCTGCCGGGCTCCAGCCAGCCAATGCTGCCGCTTAGGGAAGACCACTTGGTTTAGTCATTGGCTAACGCGGAGGCTTCCCCAATCCAAGCAAGCCCTGGGCTGGCAGCCCCAGGCACTGCAGTTAGGCCTGTCACCGGAGTGGGCAGCGGACTTCTTTGCTGAGGGGATTTATTTATGGTCTTGTTTGTGGAGCTGGACGGACGGAGCTGTGCAGGTTGGCCCAGCCTCCTAGTGTTTACTCCTTCAGCCTCAGCCTTCAGCCGTGTCCAGTTTCCTCACCTTCCTCTCCAGCTCTCAGCAAAGCCACAGTCACCAGCGCACACCACCCCGGGGCACTCTGCCTTGCAGTGCAACTAGTTTATCCTTCAGGGACTGACCTCCCTTCCCCCAGCCCCAGGCTATTTCCAGTCCGGTCTCCACCTGTTCCTTAGGATTTGAGTACATCCAGGCAGAACCAGGGAAATGCCCAAGGCTTCCAATTCGCCCCCAACTCTCCCACCCCAAAGCTCTCCGCTTCTCCAGGGCTAGGCTGGGACCGCAGACTGTCCAGTACCGCAGAGTCTCCAAGCCCCACTGCCAGCAAGGCCGCCAAACTCCGAAAGGAAACACTGAACTTGTGCCCTGGGTTCTCCTGTTTTTTCAGACGCATTCTCTAAGTTCCACTGCTGGACCTGAAGCGAAAGCAGCAGCAATTCTCAGCACTAGGAGACGCTGCCAAAAATCACCGGGATCTGCAGTTGTTTTTCTCGTCCCCTCTCCCCTAGCTCCAGTTTCCTTTTCTTGCTATATGCGCCCTCGTACCCCCATTCCTTCTAAACCAACTGGCCACTGGATCTCTGCTCATCTGTGGTCGAGTTTCACTGTGAACTTCCCCTAGGCCACCTAACGGGACCGACGTGTAGAGAATTTCAAGGGCCCCCGTATCACCGCCCTTAAAGACACCTCACGTCCCGGCAGGTGCTGGGGCGGGGGAATAGGGATGCAGCGCCCCAGCCTCAAACACCAAAGCAGGCAAGGTAACTCCGTGCCACCCCCTTCCACCCACTTGCCCCGCGCCACCCGGAAAAAAAAAAAATCCCAGCCCCACTGCGACTTCCGAACGGCCCCCACCTCGGCTCGGCTCTTGAGGCTGCTCCGCTTAGGTCGGAGCAGGACATCCTTGAAGTCGAGCTTGAGGTCCGCATCTATGCGGGGCATGGTGCGGCGGCTCCTGGCTGCGGCGGCGACGGCGGGGCGGGGGCGGCGGCGCGGGAGGCGCCGGGGCTGCTATGCCGCGGCCGGGAGCTGGCGCGGGCCAGGCGCGCACGCCGCGCTCTTAAACCCGCCCCGCCGACCCGCGGTCACGCTTGGCCCGCCCCGGGCACCGCCTCCGTCTCGGGCAGGGGCTGAGAGGCACGCTGGTTAGCCCTTCCTCCTCCCGTCCCCGCCCCCGTCCTTCCCCCGCCGGTGTACAGCCCGTGGCACTGACCGAACCGGGAAGGGGGAGGGAAATGCGCACCGTCCTGTTTGTCCCCAAGGTCCCCGATGGGGAGGGGACTTAGCGTGTGCCTGCCTCATCCAAGGGAAAAGTCGCTCCGAGTTTTTACTTTTTGTTTGTTTGTTTTTTTTTGGAGACAGAGTCTCTCACTGTCGCTCAGGCTGGAGTGCAGTGGCGCGATCACCGCTCATCGCAGCCTCGACCCCCTGGGCCCAAACGTTTCTCATGCCTCAGCCTCCCCGAGAACAGGCGCACGCCTCCACACCCGGATTATTTTAGAAATTATTTCCTAGAGATGAGGGTTTCACCATATTGCCTAGGCTGGTCTCTAACTCTGACCTCAAGTGATCCGCCTGCCTCGGCCTCCCAAAGTTCTGGGATTACAGGCGTGAGCCACCGTGCCCCGCGGCTTCCCCCTTTTTAAAATTCAAGCCCGGTGTGCTCACCCCGTGCTGAGGGGCACGCCTGTCACTTGCCAAAGAACCAGAAACCCCAGGGAGGTTATACAGCATTAAGGAAAAGAGCATGGGCAGTTAACTGTTGAGCTGTACTGGGATTGTTGAGGCCATGATTCCCTTTGGACTTATTAAGAGACAAGGTCTCACTGTGTTGCCCAGGCTGGTCTTGAACTACTGGGCTCAAGTAATCCTCCTGCCTCAGCTTCCCAGTGTTGGGACTACTGGTGTGAGCCACAGCGCCCAGCCTGGATTTCAGTATTTTTGTTTAAGAAAAATAGTGGAGGCTGAGTCCCCTCTGGGGGTTACCAGTGATGTGAGTTCATTAATTCACTTATTGACCTTACTGAGCCTTTGTCATACACTCGGAATGTTATTATACACTTGGAATGTTATTATACACTCGGAATGTTATTATACACTCAGAATGGGCTGCTGGGCTTCATGCATCATCTCATTCACTCTCAGAACAACCTAATGAAGAAAGAGCCACTTCACAGATGAGGAAAAATGAGGTTCCTACAAATTAAATAACTTGCCCAAGGTTGCAGAAAAATTCAATATAAATTTCTCAGTCCTTAGAACTTACTACAACTCTTCACTGAAGCTTCTTTTGTCCTGGAATATCTCTTTGCCTGAGTTCAAAACCTGGTTCCACCACTTTCTAACCAGGTGACCTTTGAGGAGTCAATTTCTCTAAGTCTCAGTTTTCTCTTAAAAGGGGCGGGGCAGGAGGGGGTTAACCCTACCTCCTCCCTGGTTTTTGTGAGAATTAAAGTGTGTGTGTTTATGTAAGCACAATGTCTGTCCCATAGTAGTTGCTCAATGCACGGTAGTTACAGATTTGTAGTCACATGTTACATTATGTACATTATGTTTTGTATTTTCAAACTAGAATGCTAACTGCACAAAGGCAAGAATCATCTTTCATTCTCTTCCATTTTTCTGCAGCCTCAAACTGAGCTAGCAACTGTCCTCTGTGAGCTAGCATATAAGGCTGACCATAAAAGATACATCACAATATTCAATTTAACACAAATGTCTGAAGATGATAAAGGTCTCAGCCCATCCCACAAGCTCTCATTAGCTATAACCCCGAAGGAAGTTCATGAAGTTTCAGGGAAGGAAATGAAATTTATCAGAGAGAGAATGAAAGTAGCCACAATTAGTCCAGCCCGTGCAATGTTTATGACCCTTGACAAATTCTTGGGAGCTGGCCAGATGTGCTGCTTATTTGCGAAGTACTGAAAGGAAACCTAATTCTGATCTTTTAAAGATAAAATAGAAGTAAAATATAATTACTAGAGGGTATGATTATTTTTAAATTATTCTCCTTAAAGAGAAGAGAAACTGACCTTGTTAAGTATCTGCCAGCGTGGGTGAGCGCTTTATTCATTGTTTCATACAGGGTCTTAAAGGAGCAGCTTCTGTAGGTTGTCCTTGCTCTTTCCCTCTGGTCCTCCTTCTTTCTGGCCAGTCCTCCTTCTATTAGAATAGACAGAAGTTCATTTTACACATTCCATTCCTTCTCCCTCTGGAACATTCCACTATAACTGCCCTCTTCTCTGACACAAAATCATACTCCTGTTAGAGTCAGCCTGAGTCCCTGATTCTTCTAAAACCGGCTTTGCAAAAATTACAACAGTGAGAAAAATCTGACATAATAAAATGACAACAATGAAAGAAATCTGACCTAACTGACTCCATCTTGCTTTTAACCTCCAAGGTGTCCTTGTTCGTTCCTGGGTGTCGGCTGAGCTATGGGAGGAATTGAGTTTATGGTTTAACTTTGAAACAAAGATGAGAACAGCACGTTCCCAAAACAAACCCCCTCCTGGCTTGGGGACCAGCCCACCTTTGTAAAACTAACAAAGTAGCTACAAGATTACAAATCATGGCTGGGGCATCATGTAGCCAGAGGCCACAAGATTCCTAACCTCCCCAGTTGCTCCTATGATTAACATCACTATTGAAAACCTAAGATTGGTGTTAGAGATATGTTTCAGTCAGTCTCCCCATTCTGATGGACCACCTGGCACCACCCTGACCAGCAAACTGGCTCAGCTAGTTCTGTGATCACACTCAGAAACGGAAGACAGCAAGAAAAACCTACTTCGACAGCCTATTATTTCATCCCTCACCCGACCAATCAGCACTCCCCACTCCCTAGTTCCTGCCCACCAAATTATCCTTAAAAAAGCCTACTCTCTGAATTTGTGGGGAGACTGATTTGAGTAATAAAACTCCAGTCTCCTGTTAGCTGGCTCTGCACTTATTAAACTCTTTCTGTATTGCAGTAATGCTGTCTCAGTAAATTGGCTCTATCTATGCAGCAGGCAAGAAGAATGCATAGGACAGTTTCACTCCCACACCAACTGAGACTCCTTTCAACATCCCGTGCATCTTGTACATATTTTTGCTTCTCATTACGCTAATACTAACAATAATAGTTTCCCATCAGTACGATGACTTTATGTTAAAGTTCTCACTGCCTAGACAAAGCTGTAAGTGATACCTAGAATTCAACTTGTTAACATTATATTATGGGAGGGGAAGGTTATCCCCAAAATTACATGGGAAGATAACCTCCAAAATTATGTGGGATAAATTCCACTTAGTCACAGTGCATAATCTTTTTTTGTATTGATGGATCCTATTTGCTAATATTTTGTTAAGGATTTGTGCATCTGAGCTCATAAGGGACATTAGTCTGTAGTTTTCTTTTCTTTTGATGCTTTTATGAGGGTAATAGTGGCCTCATAGAATTAGTTGGGAAATGTTCCATGCTCTGTTTTCTGAGAGCTTGTGTAGGCATGGGATTAGTTTTTTAAATATTTAATAGAATTAACCAGTGAACTAAAATTATGTGAAGTGATAAAATGGTTTATTTTTAGTAAATAAGTATCTCTCAAAACCCAGAAATAAAGTTAAGTATTAAAGGCTTTTTGAAATTCAAAATTATAGTATTTAATATTAAGGGGATAAGAACAAATATGGAGGCATCACACTACCTGATTTCAAACTATACTATAAGGCCATAGTGACCAAAACAGCATGGTACTGGTATAAAAATGGGCACATAGACCAGCAGAAAAGAATAAAGAACCCAGAAATAAACCTAAATACCTATTGATCTTCAACAAAGCAAACTAAAACATAAAGTAGTAAAAGGACACCCTTTCCACAAATGGTGCTGGGATAATTGGCTAACCACATGTAGTAGAATGAAACTGGATCCTTTTCTCTCACTTTATACAAAAATCAACTCAACATGGATTAAGGGGCCAGGTGAGGTGGCTCACGCCTGTAATCCCAACACTTAGGGAGGCTGAGGCAGGCAGGTCGCCTGAGGTCAGGAGTTTGAGACCAGCCTGGCCAACATGGTGAAACCCCGTCTCCACTAAAAACACAAAAATTAGCTGGGCATGGTGACACGGGTCTGTAATCCCAGCTACTCAGGAAGCTGAGGTGGGATAATTGCTTGAACCCAGGAGGTAGAGGTTGCAGTGAGCCAAGATTGGGCCACTGCATTCCAGCCTGGGCGACAGAGTGAGACTCCATCTCAACAAAAAAAAAAAAAAAAAAAAAAGAAGAAGATGGATTAAGGACTTAAAGCTAAGACCTGCAACTATAAAAATTATAGAAGATAACATTGGAAAAACCCTTCTAGACATTGGCAAGGATTTCGTGACCAATAACCCCAAAGTAAATGCAATAAAAAACAAAGATCAATAGCTGGGACCTAATTAAACTAAAGAGCACGGCAAAAGGAACAGTCAACAGAGTAAACAGACAACCCACAAAGTGGGAGAAAATCTTCACAATCTATACATCTGACAACAGACTAATATCCAGAATCTACAACAAACTCAAACAAATCAGTAAGAACAAAACAATCCCATCAAAAAGTGGGCTAAAAGGGCATGAATAGACAAGTCTCAAAACCAGATATACAAGTGGACAAGTGGACAATGAACATATGAAAAAATGCTCAACATCACTAATGATTGGGGAAATGCAAATCAAAACCACAATGTGATACCACCTTATTCCTGCAAGAATGGTCATAATCAAAAAATCAAAAAACATTAGATGTTGGTGGCCAGGCATGGTGGCTTGCACCTGTAATCCCAGCACTTTGGAAGGCCAAGGCGGGCGGATCACAAAGTCAGGAGATCGAGACCATCCTGGTTAACATGGTGAAACCCCATCTCTACTAAAAATACAAAAAGTAGCTGGGCGTGGTGGCGCACGCCTGTAGTCTCAGCTACTCGGGAGGCCAGAGAATTGCTTGAACCCGGGAGGCAGAGTTACAGTGAGCAGAGACCACATCACTGCACTCCAACCTGTGTGACAGAGTGAGACACCATCTTAAAAAAAAAAAAGTAGATGTTGGTGTGGATGCGGTGAACATGAAACACTTCTACACTGCTGATGGGAATGTAAACTAGCACAACCACTATGGAAAATAGTGTGGAGATTCCTTAAATAATTACAAGCAGAACTATTTGATCCAGCAATCCCACTACTGGATATCTACCCAGAGGAAAATAAGTCATTATTCAAAAAAGATATTTGCACACACATGTTTATAGCAGCACAATTCACAACTGCAAAATCGTGGAACCAACCCAAATGCCCATCAATCGACAAGTGGATAAAGAAACTGTGGTATATATGTGTGTGTATACACACACACACACATATATGTATATGATGGAATACTACTCAGCTATAAAAAGGAATTGATTGACAGCATTTGCAGTGACCTGCATGAGATTGGAGATTATTATTCTAAGTGAAATAACTCAGGAATGGAAAACCAAACATCATACGTTCTCACTGATATGTAGGAACTGAGCTATGAGGACGCAAAAGCGTAAGAATGATACAATGGACTTTGGGAACTTGGGGGGAAGAGTGAGTGGGGGAGGGATAAAAGATTACAAATATGGTGCAGTGTATACTGCTCAGAGGATGCGTGCACTGAAATCTCACAAAACACCACTAAAGAACTTATTCATTTAACCAAATACCACCTGTACCCCAATAACTTATGGAGAAATAAAAAGAAAAAAGAATTTGAAAATACTTGATATTTCGTGCACTTGTAATATTTGACAAAATTTGTCCCATTGGGTTAATAGAGCAGCCTTCTATTACTAATTCGAAATGTATGTTTGCCTAATTGACTTAAACATATGAAGGCAAGGTGAAGCGTATTAAGTTTGTGTAGATTGTTGGAACGTTTAGAGTATTTATAATAAAGTTGTTAAA
The DNA here is from genome assembly GCF_002776525.5 of Piliocolobus tephrosceles. Lineage (NCBI taxonomy): Eukaryota > Metazoa > Chordata > Mammalia > Primates > Cercopithecidae > Piliocolobus > Piliocolobus tephrosceles. The sequence goes on from NC_045438.1 coordinate 152,253,944, forward strand.
TTACTTTGGAAAGCTCTGCCTGTTGGCTAGTTTACTGCTTTACTTTGCATAATAATCCCTGGGGATTTTGTGAAAATGCAGATTCTGCTTCAGTACATCTAGGCTGGGGCCCAAGGTTTTACACTTCTGACAAATGCCTAGATGAAGCAGAGGTTCCGGGGACCACAGATTGAGTAGCAAGGAGAGAGACTACTGGAAGTTTTAGGCCGGTCAGTGTGGCTCACGCCTGTAATCCCAGCACTTTGGGAGGCCAAGGCAGGTGGATCACTTGAGCTCAGGAGTCTGAGACTAGCCTGGGCAACAAGGCAAAACCCTGTCTCTACTTAAAATACAAAAATTAACCAGTCATGGTGGCATGTGCCTGTGACAAGTCCCAGCTACTCTGGAGGCTGAGGCTGGAGGATCACTTGAGCCCAGGAGGTTGAGGCTGCAGTGAGCCAAGATTGCACCACTGCACTCCTACCTGGGTGTCAGAACAACAAACACCCTGTCTCAAAAAAAAAAAAAAAGTTTCAAAAAGGAAATCTATTTGATTGTATTTATAAAAGTAGCTTAACATATGTGAAAGTATTTAAGTTTGTAAGTGGGGCCAAATGTTATTCAAAAGCCCCTTAAAGTTGATTATGATAATTTACTAGAATTAGAATAAAATTTTTAAGTAGACTGTATAAACTTAACAAAGAAACAAGTTTTTAAATTTATACTTTTGCTAAAATGGAATAGTAATTTTTATTTATTTGTGTATTTTTTTAGAAGCAGGGTCTCGCTCTGTTGCCCAGGCTGGAATACAGTACCACAATCATAGCACACTGCAACCTTGGACCCCTGGGCTGAACTGATCCTCCCGCCCCAGCCTCCAGAGTAGCTAGTGAGAGGTGAAGCCGGCTTGATTTCTGAGTGGTGTGGGGACTTGGGGAACTTTTCTGCCTAGCTAAAGGATTGTAAACACACCAATCAGCACTCTGTGTCTAGCTAAAGGTTTGTAAATGCACCAATCATCACTCTGTAAAAAACGCACCAATCAGCACTCTGTAAAATGGACCAATCAGCTCTCTGTAAAATGGACCAATCAGCAGGATGTGGGTGGGGCCAAATAAAGTAATAAAATGTGGCCATCCGCGCTCAGATTTTTTCTTGTGGTGTGGTGGCTTTGTTCTTTTGCTCTGTGCAGTAAATTTTTGCTGCTCAATCACTCTTTTGGTCCACACTGTGTTTATGAGTTGTAACACTCACCGTGAAGGTCTGTAGCTGTTTTCCTGCAGTCAGGGAGACCACGAACCCAAGGTCTGCAGCTTCACTCCTGAAGTCAGGGAGACCACGAAGCCACAAGGAGGAACAAACAACTCTGGAAACATCATGTTTATGAGCTGTAACACTCACTGTGAAGATAATGCAGCTTCGTTCCTGAAGTCGGCGAAACCACGAACCCACTGGGAAGAAGGAACAACTCCGGATGCGCCACTTTTATGTGCTGTAACGCTCACCGTGAAGGTCTGCAGCTTTATTTTTGAAGTCAGTGAGACCACGAACCCACCAGAAGGAGGTAACTCTGGCCACATCTGATCATCTGAAGGAATAAACTATGGGCACACCATCTTTAAGAAGTGTAACACTCACTGGGAGGGTCCATGGCTTCATTCTTGAAGTCAGTGAGACCAAGAGCCAACTGAAAGGAACCAATTCCGGACCTGCTAGGACTATAGGGCATAAACACCACACGCACGTGTAACTTTTTTTTTTTTTTTTAGAGATGGAGTCTCACGCTGTTGCCCGGGCTGGTCCCAAACTCCTGACCTCAAGTGATCCTTCTGCTTCACTTTCCTGAAGTGCTAGCATTACAGGCATGAATAATAATTAAAAACAAAACCTTAAAATGGCTGGATGGCTATTTCTGTGAACAAAAACTGCTTCCGGGGATACCAAAAGCTCCTAAATGACACTAACATATCTGTGTGTCAGGCATTGTGCTAAGCATTTCGTGTGTATTCTTTACAACAGCCCTGTGAGATGTCACAGTCACTATCATCTCCTCTTTACAGTTGAGACTAGATGCAGTAGTTCACAGCAGTAATCCCAGCACTTTAGAAGGCCGACTCCAGGAGTTTGAGCCCAGTCTGGACAACACCATCTCTATTTTAAAAATGTTTTATTCATTGGTTTTTGGAGATGGAGTCTTGCTGTGTCACCCACGCTGGAGTGCAGCGGCCTGATCTATAAAAAATTTTAAAAACTTAGCTGGGCATGGTGGTACACACTCTAGTCCCAACTACTCAGGAGGCTGGGGCAGGAGGATCACGAGTTCAGGAGTTTGAGGATGCAGTGAGCTATGATCATGCCACTGCACCCCAGCCTGGGCAACAGAGTAAGACCCTGTGTCTGAAAAAATAAATAAAAAATTTAAAAATAAAATATGCAGCTACAAAAAAAGAACAAGATCATGTCTTTTGTGGGAATGTGGATAGGGCTGGGGGCTGCTATCCTTAGCAAACTAACAGGAACAGAAAACCAAACACTGCGTGATCTCATAAGCGGGAGCTAAATAAGCACTTACGAACCTTGAGAAGGAAGCAACAGGTGCTGGGATCTACTGGAGGGTGGAGGGTGGGAGGAGGGAGAGGAGCAGAAAAGATAACTATTGGGTACTGGGATTAATACATGGGTGATGAAATAAACTACAACAGACCCACCCCACCATGACACGAGTTTACTTATGTAACAAACCTTGACATGTACCCCTAAACTAAATAAACGTTAAAAAAAATTAAAAATATGTAGTTGAGGAAACCAAGACTCCAAAATTGTGCTAGTCATACGGTTAATTAAGCAGGGTAGATGAGTTCTGTAACCCCGGCTGCTGAACTGCCCCTGCACTGTATTGGCACTGCCTGCCATGTGGTTTCCCTACTAACAGAAATTTCCTTTCTTTTTTTTTTTTTTTTTTTAATTGAGATGGTGTCTCGCTCTGTCACCCAGGCCGGAGTGCTGTGGTGTGATCTCAGCTCACTGCAACCTCTGCCGTCCAAGTTCAAGTGATCCTCCTGCCTCAGCCTCCTGAGTAGCTGGGACTACAGGCATGCGACACCAAGCCCAGCTAATTTTTGTGTTTTTAGTACAGACAGCATTTCACCATGTTGGCCAGGACGGTCTTGATCTCTCGACCTTGTGACCCACACACCTTGGCTTCCCAAAGCGGTGGGATTACAGGCATGAGCCACTGTGCCCAGCTCCAGACAGACCTCAAGAGGTCTCTGGGTTCTTGAATGGTTTTTCACTAACTTCTCCTTGAAGTTAACATTGAATGTGGGCCACAGACCATGACTGTATTAATGCTGCCTATGTATTTGTCATCATGGAAATCACATGTATTTTCATACCTTATTACAAGTGTTGAACTCCCTCATCTCAAATTCAGAAGTATAGTTATTAAACATGCTGGTAGATCTTCTTATCTAAGACATTAATAAACAAGCATTTAAGCTATTACATCACAATTTGTTCATGTTGGAATACCTGTATTTCAGTATAGTTTTCTGTACAGTCTTCTGTGTTTTATGTATTTCAAAGCATTATTCTAGGCCGGACATGGTGGCTCAGACCTACATGTAATCCCAGCATTTTGGGAGGCCGAAGTGGGCATATCACTTGAGGCGAGGAATTCGAGACCAGCCTGGCCAACATGGTGAAACCTTGTCTCTACTAAAAATACAAAAAGTATCGGGGCGTGGTGGTGCATGCCTGTAATGCCAGCTACTTGGGTGGCTGAGACACAAGAATTGCTCAAACCCAGGAGGCCGAGGTTGCAGTGAGCCGAGATTTCACCACTGCACTCCAGCCTGGGTGACACAGTGAGACCCTGTCTCAGAAAAAAAAAAAAAAAAAAAGGCATTTTTCTCAGATTTGCAGTTTCAATCAAATTGTTAGGAAATTTTCTGTTTTTTAAAAGTTTGATAGTAAATTAGCATATTCGATTATTTATGTATGATTTAAAACAGAATCTGCGAAGTGATCCAAAGATGTTCATGACACAAAAAACCCTAAGACCCCCGCCCCCAAATCCCCACCCTCTACCAGACTCTAAGTTAGGTCAGGAGTCAGGGGTCTTATTTTTATCTGAGTAGCTGAGATCTGGCATGAAGTAGGTGCTGTTTTGTGGAGTGAATCAGTGAATATAGATGTGTAGGAAAGAGAAAAAACTAAATAGAACCCAGTGGTGAGCCAGTGGTAGATGCTTGGTTAACACTGGTTCATGTGAATCTGAACTAAGGATTAAAATAACTCTTCATGACTGGCCACCGACTACAGTGAGGCAAACCAAGCACTAAGGAGGCAGGAAATTTAGGATTGCACAGTGCAGATTTCACTCCTGAGAATGATGCCTCCTTAAAATTTTTTTTTGGGGTCCCAGAACAGCTACTTCCAGTTGTTGTCTTGTCTCCATTATTTGTTTATTTTTATAACAACTTCATTAAGACATAATACACATACCATACAATTCATCAATCTAAAGTGTACAATTCAGTGATTTTTAGCCTATTCGGAGTTGTACAACTATCATCGCAATCAATTTTAGAACTCTTTCATCACTCCCAAAATAAATCCTTTTAGCAGCCATTCCTCATTGGTGCCCCTTGCCTCTGCCCCCCAAAGTCTTGAGCCACCATGAATCTATTTTCTATCTCTCTTTCTTTTCTTAATAGAGACAGTGTCTCACTATGTTGCCCAGAATGTTCTCACACTCCTGGCCTCAAACAATCCTCTCGCCTTGGCTTCCCAAACTCCTGGGGTTAACCATGCCCGGCCTCTTTTCTGTCTCTGGATTTACCTATTCAGAGCATTTCATATAAGTAGGATCATATCATATGTGGTCTTGTTTAACTGTCTTCTTTATAGATGTTTTTGCGGCTCATCTATGTTGCAGCATGAACCAGTACTTCGTTCCTTTTTTTTTTTTTTTGAGATGAAGTTTTGCTCTTGTTGCCCAGGCTTGAGTGCAGTGATACAATTTTGGCTCACTGCAACCTCTGCCTCCCAGGTTTGAGCGATTCTCCTGCCTCATCCTCCCGAGTAGCTAGGATTACAGGTGCCTGCCACCACACCCAGATGATTTTTTGTATTTTTATTAGAAATGGGGTTTCATTATGTTGGCCAGGCTGGTCTCGAACTCCTGACCTCAGGTGATCCACATGCCTTGGCCTCCCAAAATGCTGGGATTACAGGCATGAGCCACTGTACTCACCAACTTCATTCCATTTTATGACAAAATAATATTCTAGCCTCCTTAAAACTTTCACCCTCAATGTCTTACTTGCCTTCCAGCTCTGTAACTTAAGTAATCAAGTACTGATTAAAGAATTTTATGATTGCCCTTGGAAAGAGAATTCTGCCTAAACGAGGAACAAACCTGTGACAATCTCCACGTGGAGCTCCTTGAGCTAAGATTCTGGGAGGATGTGGTTCTTGCAAGTAGCTTTGGAGATTGATGTCACAACTGAGAGGTCATTCAAGGGGAAAACCACCAGTAAAATTAGGCAGTTACTAATCCACGCTCCACAGGGGCCAGACATCAGGTCACATCCAGCACCGCATTCCAAATAAAATGTATGTGCTGTGCTTCTCGGGGAGTTTTGCTTTATGGCCAAGCAGAAATAGAGCGGGGATGAATATAAATTCTGAAGGGCTTAGGGTATAAGAGCAAAATCTGTTATTTCTGATTGTCCTCCTCCCTCTATTTTCTTTATCCTTATTCGAACTACAACCTCCTCCCTTATGCAGTCACACACACGTGCACACATGTGCTTGAAACACATTGCATCTAAACATTCCTAATTGCCAATAATGTTAATATAATACATAGCAGGGACTACAGGCTGACAATTCATGGAAGAGATGCTTGGTTTGGCCAGTAGAGTGCTTTGAACATTTTTGAGCTAGTTGAAAACATTTACAAATTGAGAATTTTCACACTGAAAATCTGAACAGCCAGCTTACCTTTTATTTTTATTTTTTTAATTTTTTGAGATGGAGTCTCACTCTGTCACCAGGCTGGAGTGCAGTGGTGAGATCTCGGCTCACTGCAACCTCTGCCTCTCGGGCTCAAACGATCTCCTGCCTCAGCCTCCAGAGTAGCTGGGACTATGGGTGTGCTCCACCACACCCAGCTAATTTTTGTATTTTTAGTAGAGACAGGGTTTCACCATGTTGGCCAGGATGGTCTTGATCTCCTGACCTCGTGATCCACCCACCTCGGCCTCCCAAAGTGCTGGGATTACAGGTGTGAGCCACCGCACCTGGCCAGCCAGCTTACTTTTAAAGACTGGGAGGCCTAGCCGGGCCTTCATCCCATCAGAGGCCTACCATCTGCTAGAGTGAATCAAAAAGTCTCTTAGACGGAGTGGTGGGTGATCTCTACTGTGTAAAACTGACTCGACCCTCCTGGCACACACGTAGTTGTTTAAATTTGCCATCCCTGACGGACAATACACACTAAGAATAATGCCTCACTTTTCCAGCTCAATTTGTGCAGAGAAAGTAGATATAAATTCAATTTGCTTGTCTCTTGCGGCAGGGAAATTTGTGTGTGTGTATGTTTGTTTAACTTATTGAAATAGACAAGTCAATATGATCATAATGGAATTTAGACTACAAAATCCAACACCAAAATGAGGGGGTTTGCCTTTAGGATATGATTCTATTTTTAAAATAACGTTAGAGATTAAAACCTGTAATGGTATTATTAAGGCTGTTGTTATTAAGATGAGTCAAAATTAGTCTGGCATAATCATCTCATTAACATCCTGGTGATCTCCTTTCTTTTAATTAAAATCTTCTGTGTCAGAAATAAGGCAGAAGGGAAGAAAATAATCTCCACATTAAAATTCCCATAGAGTCTTCCTTTAATCTGGTTAATCTGGTGTTGGGTAGTTTATTAAAAATGCTGTTTTCTGCATTTTTCACTGAGATGGAGCCTCCCCTTCTTAAGTCAATTTTTTTTCCAGCCCAGACACTGAGTGAGTTTTAACTGACAGAAGAATGTACCATGGTTTTTTCTTGCAGTGGTGTTTACAACTAACTGATCGCAGCCAGTTAACAGATTTCTTTGTTCCTTCTCCACTACTCTGCTTCACTTGACCAGCCTTAAAATAAAAAAAAATTTTTAATTGCTTTTTCATGATTTTCTCATAATCCCTACCTGTGCAGACCACTTTTTTTTTTGTTTTGTTTTCATTTTTGTTCTGTTTCGTTTTGAGACAGAGTCTTGCTCTGTCACCCAGGCCGGAATGCAGTGGCATGATACTGGCTCACTGCAACCTCTGCCTCCAGGTTCAAGTGATTCCTCTGCCTCAGCCTTCCCAGTAGCTGAAACTACAGGCATGTGCCACCACACCTGGCTAATTTTTGTATTCTTAATAGAGATGGGGTTTCACCATGTTGACCAGACTGGTCTTGACCTCCAGACCTCAGGTGATCCACCCGCCTTGGCCTCCCAAAGTGCTGTGATTACAGGCAAGCGCCACCACACCTGGCCTTGTTTTTGTTTTTGTTTTTGTTTGAGACAGTGTTGCAGGAAACTGAGGACCAGAGAGACTGATATGGAGAACAGGAGGATTGCTGATTTTAGATACGCACTGGCTCAGTGGACTTACATCCAAAAACATATTGCGTCTAAACATTCCTAACTGTCAATGCAATTATTGACATTAGGTCATAATGTCATAGGCATATGACCTTATGCCTATATCGGCGCATAGGCTGAACCGATGCGTACCTAAAATAAACAATCCTCCTGTTCTCCATATCAGTCTCTCTGGTCCTCAGTTTCCCACAACATTTTTGGCGACCACAAAAGGACCCGAGACGGTAGGTTTACTGTCTCCTTTGCCTCTAGGGGTTGGAGCCCCGGGCCTCAGAAAACCTGTGACCCCAGGTGCTGCCAGGAGAACTTTAGCCCAGAGGGGAGATCGGCTCTCCCATTACCCTGTGCCCCTACCTAGCAGCACAACAAAACCTCAAGAAGGGCTACAGGATGATTTCAGAAATAGTGTGCTTCAGATACTGCAGTAAGGTTTTAGGGCCCGTCCCATGGGGATGGAAGGGAAGGGAGTCTGATCACCTCCCGAGGTGTGCTGAATAGTCCGACCCAGAGGGGCTGGAGCAACTGGAGTGGCTCGTCAACCTGGGTGAAACTCACACCACAGCCGACACAGGACGCAAGAGTGGCTCGCTAAGTCGGCTAGGAAACTGGAGGTGGTGAGAGTGGCTCACCATCCCAACTAGGAAACTCGAGGTGGCGAGAGTGGCTCGCCATCCCAACTAGGAAACTGGAGGTGGTGAGAGTGGCTCACTAAGTCAGGAAACTAGAGGTGGCGAGAGTGGCTCACTAAGTCAGCTAGGAAACTGGAGGTGGCAAGAGTGGCTCACCACTCCAACTGCAAAACTAGAGGGGACAAGAGTGGCTTGCCACCCCAATTATGAACACAGGAACTGGGAGTGTGAAAGTGTGTGAATGGAGGGACCTAATTAGACTCATCAGCCACGAAGTCGGGAGTCACAGATCTCTTAGCATGGACTGTATGCTCTGAGAAAGTGTAGGGCCAACTAAGACTAGTGGCGATCTGCATATAGCTAATAGGAGCTGCCCTACAGCTCAGAGTTGTAGTGGAAATAAAGAACTCTCCAAAGCCAAGCAGCATCTGAAAACTCTCATAATAGCAGATGGTATAGTCGGACTAAACGGGAGGAAGAGTGAGTGTGCAAGAGTGATTGTGCTGCGCCGTAAAGGGAAGAATGGGAGGAAAGTCATCAAAACTTACTCCATTGGAGTGCATGTTACAAAAATTTAAGAAAGGTTTTGCAAGGGATTATGGAGTTAAGTTAAGCCCATAAAGGTTGGGAACTTTCTGTGAATTAAAATGACCTTCTTTTAGTGTGGGATGGCCTACTGAAAGAACTATAGGTAGGAATAATTGTGCATTTAAGGTGGTGACAGGGGTTGGAGGACAGCCAGGGTACCCAGACAAATTTCCTTAAATTGATTCATGGTTAAATATAGCATAGACAAGACCCGCCTGGATCTAGCCCTATTTAGCAGCTTCACCTGCAGGCATAGAATTAAAGGGAAGTCCCAGAGAAAGCAAGAGAAGCCCGTTTTGCAGGAGCTGCCAGAGGGAACAGAGATTCTTCCTCCATATGTCCCATCCTAGCCCCCTTTACCAAGGCTAACAGCCCTCCAGGAACCAGATTCAGGTGCTAGCACACCCCAAGTTTCACCCCAAAGGGGAGAATCGGAGTCTCAAGAGACCAGGGAAGGAAGTCAAGATTGTCAAACAGGCCGTCTCAGATCTGGCCATGCTTGAGCTATGCAAATGCGTCTCAGGGAGATGCGAGAACTCATTTATTATGATGACCAAGGCCAGGTCCAGGGGGGCAAGTGGACTTTCATCTACTAGCCTTTTCAACCACTGATCTCTTAAACTGAAAACACCATACTCTCTCCTACACGGAGAAGCCCCAACCTCTTATAGATCTGAAGCAATCCATCTTTCTGACACACAATCCAACGTGGCCAGACTGCAGGCAGCTCCTCCTCACATTATTTAACACTGAGGAATGCAGCAGAGCAACATAGGCAGCTCTCCGCTGGCTAGAAGCCCAGGCACCAGAAGACACAGTGAATGCCCAAGCCTACACTCAGGGTTGGTTTCCAGACCAAGGCCCCAACTGAGACCCGGAAGGTCACTTTTGCAAGGGATAAGAGCAAATAAAAAGAAAGCAATTAATATAAGGACGATTTCAGAAGTGCTTCAAGGAACTGGCAAGAGCCTAAGTCAGTTTTATCAGAGACTTTGTGAAGCATCCTGGTTTTACACCCCATTTGACCCTGAGGCTGCTGAAAATCAGCACGTGGTAAACACAGCATTTGTAAGGCAAGCCCAGGGTGACATCAAGTGGAAGCTGCAGGCATGAATGCCAACCAGCTTATAAAAGTGCCACCACGGTGTATGTTAACCATGACCAGGGAACAAATGGGAAAGAGCAAAAGCAACAAGCACAGCACCAAGCAGCTAGGCACGCTAAGGGTTAAGTCCCTTTCCCCAGCCTGGCTCTACCTTGAAAAAGAGTGGGGCAGGGACTGGCACTGGGAAAATAGCAAAGGAGAAGGAAGGGAGAAAGTAAGAGTGAGTGTGAAAAAGGAAAGAAGAAAGTAAAAAGGAAAATTGGAAAGAGACAGAAAAGACCGATGGCAGTGCGTGCGTGGGGGCGGGGCCTGTGTCATCGCCTGGCCCCGCAGGCTGTAGGAGCAGGAGAACTCAGGAAGGAAAAAGAAAGCAGAGCGAAGGCTTAAGAAAAATGCCAATCTGTTGGCAGCAGTCTTTACAGAAAAAGAGATTAGCAATGTGAGAGGATGTGGACTCGGACGTGGACGGGGAAGGGGTCAAGTTAGCCAGGGATTTGAGAGCCAGACAAGGCTAGAAAGAGATCAATATACGAGATGCAAAAATAAAGGACCCTGGAAGGATAAATGTCCAGAAGGTAATAAAGAGAGTGGTAAAAGCTGTGGTATAAAGAAGTCATCGGCCAAGCGCTGCCGCACCTTAGAAAACCCAGATACTGATCTGAGTGGGCTGGCAGGAGCTGAAGGATGTGAGAACTAGGACAGACCGGGCTCCTTTTCATTAGGTCTCCAGGAGCCCATGGTCACATTAGAAGTTGAAGGCAGCAGGATTCTGCCATGTCTGGATTCCAAATTTCTCACTGATGGCTAAGCCACTATATAAAGTTACAAAGGTGGGGAGGAAAAGAATCCCTCCTCTGGGAGACTGAACAGGAGAAGGAGCCATGCCTTCATGCCCTGTGAGACTGGCTTATAGACTTTACCAAAATGCCCCATGCCAGAGGCTACTGGTATATACTAGTGTTTATTTGCACCTTTTCCAGGATGGATTCAGGCTTCTTTCCCCACCAGGAAAGAAAAAGCTTGAGAAGTGACTAAAGTACTATTAAGAGACATTATCCTCAGGTTTGGACTGCCTATAACTTTGAAGTCAGACAATGGGTCGGCATTTGTAGCTGAAATAAGTGCAAGATTTAACAAAACTGTTAAAAATAAAACGGAAGTTACACACAGCCTATCGACCACAAAGTTGAGGAAAAGTGGAACGTATGAACTGGATACTCAAGCAGCTACTAAAGAAATATTGCTAGGAAACTCATCTGAGATAGGATCAGGTTTCGCCTATGGTCCTCCTCCGAGTCAGGTGCACCCCAACCAAACAAACTGGGTATTTGCCCTATAAGATTTTGTTCAGTTGGCCACCCCCAAATCATAGGTCAAATTAAAGGTGACCTCCAGGAACTAGGGGATTAACTTTAAGAAAGCAAATGCAGGCTTTAGAAATAGCCATGCAAAGTGTTCATAATTAGGTACATGAAAAAATGCCTGTAAACCTGACACCCCTTTAAACCTAGAGACTCTGTTGTTTAAGTTAAAAAGTAGAACCCAACTTCCCTAAGACCCGTGGAGGGATGGACCCCAGACGGCAAGCTTGTCCACTCCCACTGCTGTTAAAATTGCAGGTGTTATACCTTGGATCCACCACAGTTGGCTGAAACCGGCAGCTCAGGTACAAGTAAACCAACCAGCAGGACACAGACCATTTGACTCGGCTGATCCTGCGACAAGACAGAGTTGCTGCTGAGGACGAGAGCCCTGCTCTGGTCACTCCGGAGGCTGACTAGTCTATGCACAGCTGAAGCTTGAGGAAACAGCAAGCCTTGCTCTAGTCACACACTGGAAGGTGACTAGTCTATGCAGGGCTAAAGCTTGAGGACTCGTCAAGCAAGTAAATATAGCTAGAAGTCTTAGGACTAGTAGTTTTCCTGTGATACTAACTGTTTTACTATTGTTTTGTCGCTGTGCTCAACCTCCTTCCCCAGGTAAGGACCTCTTTTGTCCTTGCTGGATATGAATATGCTGTACATTGTTTTGCTGCTGTTACCCCCCTTAACCATGCTAGAAGAAGCACCCATAGAAGGGTGTCCCCACTGTACATATACTACTTGGTCAGGGAACAGTATAACTAGAACTCTATCGTACCATACTTATTATGAGTGTACAGGGACTCACTTAGGAACTTGCACTTATAATCAGACTACCTACTCAATTTGTGACCCAGGAAATAACCAACCTTATGTATGTTATGACCCCAAGTTTTCTTTTTTTTTTAAATTATACTTTAAATTCTAGGGTATATGTGCACAACGTGCAGGTTTGTCACATATGTATACATGTGCCATGTTGGTTTGCTGCACCCATTAACTAGTCATTTACATTAGGTATTTCCCTTAATGCTATCCCTCCCCCCCGCCACCCACCTCACGACAGGCCCTGTTGTGTGATGTTCCCTGCCCTGTGTCCAAGTGTTCTCATTGTTCAATTCCCATCTATGAGTGAGAACATGCGGTGTTTGGTTTTCTGTCCTTGTGATAGTTTGCTCAGAATGATGGTTTCCAGCTTCATCCATGTTGCTACAGAGGACATGAACTCATCCTTTTTTATGGCTGCATAGTATTCCATGGTGTATATGTGTCACATTTTCTTAATCTGGTATATCATTGATGGACATTTGGGTTGGCTCCAAGTCTTTGCTATTGTGAATAGTGCCACAATAAACATATGTGTGCATGTGTCTTTATAGTAGCATGATTTATAATCCTTTGGGTATATACCCAGTAATGGGATTGCTGGGTCAAATGGTATTTCTAGTTCTAGATCCTTGAGGAATTGCCACACTGTCTTCCACAGTGGTTGAACTAGTTTACAGTCCCACTAACAGTGTAAAACTATTCCTATTTCTCCACATCCTCTCCAGCACCTGTTGTTTCCTGACTTTTTAATGATCACCATTCTAACTGGTGTGAGATGTTATCTCATTGTGGTTTTGATTTGCATTTTTCTGATGACCAGTAATGAGGAGCATTTTTTCATGTGTCTGTTGGTTGCATAAATGAATGACCCCAAGTTTTCAACTGCTGAATGGTTTGAAATTCATGCAGGGTCAAAAGAAGGTCCCCTCTTAAACCAAACCAGGGTCCCTCCCTTTTACTGAGGGCCTATTTCTCTGTATTTTGATGCTTGTCAGGTAGCATATTAAGACTCATCCGTCTGTGGAAACTTACCTTTGGAAAGATACCATAGAAATAACTACAAATATATACGCATGCCAAGAGTAACTCCACCTTGTTCCCCAGGACCCCAGAGAAAGATTGTTGGTATTGCATATCGTGACACCCTAGCACACAGCAAAGGTCAATTACACTTTCCAAAATGCCAGTGAAACCAGATTATGAAGCAAAAACCTGTAATCCTGTAAATTTCACTATTCTAAAGCCAGACTTACCCATGTGGACTGCAGGTTACCCCATACATTTCTACGTACACACATACCCAGCAACCTTCGTATATGTTATCAAAAAGAGAACCTGGACCCATCTGGCCCAGCAAGCCAGTAAAATGAGGAATGCTATCTATCAGAACAGATTAGCTTTAGACTACCTCCTAGCCCGGGAAGGTAGACTGGAAAGTTCAGTCTAACAAATTGCTGCCTAGAAATCGATGACAATGGAAAGGCAATTATGGAAATAACTGCAAGAATGAGAAAATTAGCCCATGTTCCAGTTGAAACTTGGAAAGGGTGGTCTCCAGCGTCTTTCTTTGGTGGCTGGTTTTTGTTTTTCGGAGGGTTCAAGATTTCTGTAGGAGTGGTTCTGGCCATACTAGGAAGTTGCTTAATACTCCTTTGTTTCTTACCTCTCCTTGTTAGAAGCTTTCAATCAACTATAGAAGCAATAATAGCTAGGCAAACTACCGGTCAGCTAATGGCTCTGTGTAAATCAACCTTTGTCTAAAGAAGAAAACTTGTCTCTACAGGCAGAACTAAGCAATACTAATGCCTTCTATTAAACTTCTTTTATAAAAGACATCAAGGGGGAAAGTGAGGCAGAAATTTAAAAATAAATATGCATTCATTCACTCTAAGAAAAGTAACAGGCAAGGCAAGGGTTAAAAAAGAAAAGAACAAGTGTTCCTCTGCTAGTGCAGCAAGCTTGCCTCAAGGACAGTTATAAAATAACACTGTTTAAGAAGCCAAGGTCAAAGGAATGGGCTCCAGACACCCGCCCTCCAGAGCAAGGCTGAAGGAACAAAAAAAAGGAGAAAGACAAATTATTTTACTGTTACTCCTTTCCCAGGCTTCTTAAGCATGATTATGTTTTACAAATGTCTGTATTTAGCCAGTTCTTGTTTTCCTTTCAATGCAGCTACAAGGCCACTGGCTATGCAAGGCCACAAGTTAGGCTATGCTATAGATTATGTGACCTATCATATGATTAACTGCTTTTATTTTATTTATTGTAAGTCCACTTATAAAAACCCCGCTCTGTCTTTGTTTAATGCCCAGTTTTTTGGATATGAATCTACTGAGCCGATGCATACCTAAAATAAACAATCTTCCTGTTTCTCTCATATTGGTCTCTCCGTTCCTCAGTTTACCGCAGCAACAGGGTCTTGTTCTACCACCCAGGCTGGAGTGCAGTGGTGCTCACTGCAGCCTCAAACTCCTGGGCTCAAGCAATCTTCCTGCCTCAGTCTTCCAAAGCATTGGGATTTCAGGTGTGAGCCACCTCGCCTGGCCTTGAAGGCCACTTTTAAGAAAAGTTAAGCACCTTGAAATATTTAATAATGCTTAGGCCAAAATAATTCAATTTCCAGGTAACTGTACCCACCTGCTATGGGTAATAATTTCTCTTTCCTTCCCATCCCCATTTAGCAAGTCTCTGTCCTTTTCTTTTGTTGTGTGGTCCTTACAACTCTCAGCTCACAAACTCCATATGCAGGAAAGCTGTCCTTCTTTACTTTCTTTCACATATCTTGGACTTGGTATCTGGCCCCTCACCTTGCTGAGATGGGGGCCCAGGATTTATTTTCAGTCATTGCTGGCACACCAGGTCTCACAGTGACAAAGGCCGAGTTGCTGACTTGGTTTTAATTATCTGCCACACTAGAAGTTCCCATTGTCCTGGCCCACAAAGTCCCTTCGAGTCTTGTGGCTCTGATGCTTCTTTGTCACTTGTGGGTAAGGGAATCTTGGCTGGGACTGGGAGCCCTGTGCCTGGAGTCCTTTCTGTTGTCCCTGGGGCACATCCTCCTGGTGCTGATTTGAAGAGGGGTGGGGGACAGGTTTGCAGAAAACACTCTCTCCCCTTCAGGATCCAGAAGAATAATACCCCTTCCTCATCCCATTGTGTTCTCTCTAAGGTGCTGCTCCTCTCTCCTGTTATTGACACCCGATATCTTCTCCTCATGGGTTCAGACTTTTACAAAAGGCAGTGAGAGCTGTGGACTTTTGCTCTTTGCTTAAAATGGGAGAATTTAAATACACAGAGAATAGCTTTGTAGCTATTTGGTAGCATTTTGGTAGACCAAGGCAGGTGGATCACCTGAGGTCAGGAGTTCAAGATCAGCCTGACCAACATGGAGAAACCCCATCTCTACTAAAAATACAAAATTAGTCGGGCGTGGTGGCACGTGTCTGTAATCCCAGCTACTCAGGAGGCTGAGGCAGGAGAATCACTTGAATATTTGAGATGGAGGTTGCAGTGAGCCAAGATCGCGCCATTGCACTCCAGTCTGTGCAACAAATTCCCTCTCAAAAAAAAAAAAAAAAAAAAAAAAAAGAGAAAAGTACCTTGCTGTAAGGTATCTGATTACCAAATAAAGCAAATAGAGGTCACATTGAAGTATGTATTCCCTGAAAGAAAAAAGTAAATAAGAAAAGACACAAAGCCGGGCATGGTGGCTCACACCTGTAATCCTGTAATCCCAGCACTTTGGGAGGCCGAGGAGGGTGGATCACCTGAGGTCAGGAGTTCGAGACCAGCCTGGCCAACATGGTGAAACCCCATCTCTACTAAAAATACGAAAAATTATCTGGACATGGTG
Organism: Piliocolobus tephrosceles; assembly: GCF_002776525.5. Lineage (NCBI taxonomy): Eukaryota > Metazoa > Chordata > Mammalia > Primates > Cercopithecidae > Piliocolobus > Piliocolobus tephrosceles. The sequence continues at coordinate 152,269,941 of NC_045438.1, forward strand.
GTGGGCAGCTGTAATCCCAGCTACTGGGGAGGCTGAGGCAGGAGAATAGCTTGAACCTGGGAGGCAGAGATTGTACCACTGCATTCCAGCCTGGGCAACAAGAGTGAAATTCTATCTCAAAAAAAAAAAGAAAAGAAAAAAAAAACAAAGGACACAAAGAAGGAGAGATAGAAAGTCGTGGGACTTTAGCAACTGAGTTTGGGGCCATTTTAAACAGTGAAATTTCCAATAAAAAGCACAACTATGTGAAAACTAAGACACTAGATCAACTGTAAAAAAGAAACTTAGCCATGGTTCGCACCTGTGATCCCAGCACATTGGGAAGTTGAGGCAAGAGGGTCCCTTGAACCCAGCAGTTCATGACCAGCTGGGGCAACATAGTGAGACCTCATCTCTACAAATTAAAAAAATTAGCCAGGCGTGGTGGTACACGCCTGTAGTCCTAGCTACTTGGGAGGCTGAGGTGGGAGGATTTTGTGAGCCCTGATCTCACCACTGTACTCCAGCTTGGGGAACACAGCAAGATCTTGTTAAAAAAAAAAAAAAAGATGCTTATTTACAATATGAGAGCTGAAGCAGGAAGGCAAAGCATTGCTTTGTTCCACTTGAATGTGAAAATGTGCATCTCAGGTGACTTAAGGAAGACTTCGGGAAGCTCTTTGACCAATACTGGGCCCGTTGCCTGTTTTATTTACCCTATTTGAACAAATCAAAGCAAATGAGCACATAGGGTTTTCTTTAGAAGAATTATTTATAAAGTCCTTCAAACATGAACAGCTGCTGTACACGTGCAGATCATCATATTATCAAATGCAAAAGTCAGTGACAGCTATAAAGATATATAATAGTAATAGTTAGCATTTGTTGAACAATTACTGTATTATATTCTAAGCACCCTATTACGTGCTTGGAGCACATGATCTTAATCCTCAAACACATTTGTGCATTAAATACTATTACTGTACCCAGATTACAAATGTGGAAATTGAGGCAGATAGATTAGTTATGTAACTTGCCTAAAGCTGAACAGCAGGGCTGGGCGCGGTGGCTCACACCTGTAATCCCAGCACTTTGGGAGGCCAAGGCAGGTGGATCACTGGGGGTCAGGAGGTCGAGACCAGCCTGACCAACATGATGAAACCCTGTCTCTACTAAAAGTACAAAATTAGCCAGGTGTGGTCCTGTAGTCCTGTAGCCTGTAGATCCAGCTACTTGAGAGGCTGAGGCAGAAGAATTGCTTGAACTCGGGAAGTGGAGGTTGCAGTGAGCTGAGATCATGCCATTGCACTCCAGCCTAGGCAACAAGAATGAAACTCTGTCTAAAAACAAAGCAAAACAAAAAAGCTGAACAGCAAAGATCTTTCTGCCCCCGAATCCAACTCTTAACCACTGTGCCATACTGCCTCTTGGCTGCAGAGGTGTCTTATTAAAATGAGATTGAAGTAAAAGGAAAAATAGAGGGACAGTAGTACTTTCAGATTATCAGGATTTATTGAGAACCCAGTGTGGGGTGGTGCCCATGCTTTTACTCAGAATGTTAAAGTAGACAAGTTTTTTCTTCTTCTTTTTCTTTTTTCTTTTCTTTTCTTTCTTTTTTTTTTTTTTGATGTGGAGTCTTGCTCTGTCCCCAGGCTGGAGTGCAATGGCACAATTTTGGCTCACTGCAACCTCAACCTCCTGGGTTCCAGAAATTCTCCTGCCTCAGCCTCCCTAGCAGCTGGGACTACAGGCTCGCACCACCACGCCCAGCTAATTTTTGTATTTTTTAGTAGAGACGGGGTTTCACCATGTTGTCCAGGATGGTCTCGATCTCTTGACCTCATGATCTGCCCGTCTTGGCCTCCCTAAGTGCTGGGATTACAGGCTGGAGTCACCGTGACCAGCCTAAAGTAGACAATTTGAAGAACTAGGGGGCAGGTTCAGTTCACTGGTTTTTCAGTTTGGATCTGCCACTAATCTCACTTCCCTGTGAATGTGAGATGTTTCCTCTATCTAGACACAGTATTGTATACCTGAATATTCATTAAATTACTATTCCTGTAGTTCTTTTTCCTTTCCTTGTAAACTATAGATTTTTTTTTAAAGGGCCAACTGTGATGCTATTTACAGCCGGGTTGATTCTGGAGCCACCTCTATTCTTGAACTAAGTGTTGGCTCAAATAGCATGTTGTCTGTGAAGCTCCTTCGCTGACTCCACAGTTTTCTCCCTTGTATCGTATCAAATTGAGGACATGTGTGTTAGGGAACCAAGTGCTACTGCCCTGCATCGCATCTGTCATGACTCCTGCACAAGAACGGTGTGGACGCTGTCCGTCAACACATCCAAATCAGGACGTCTTGGTATTTAGAAATTCAGGGACTGCATGAGGTCTGCCACTCAAAGCAGTTCTTTCCAATTAGAGCTGATTCTCATGATTCAAGGCAGTTCTGTTCTGTGAAGTTGCTGGGCGCTGGATTAGTGAACACTGAACTACTGCTCCCAAGGGAAAAACAGGGTTAGGTTCTTGCAAGCCTCTGGTCACATTTTCAACAACTGATCAGTACTTAGCTTTGTTTTCTGTGTGTTTGTGTTTAAAGACAGCTTACGTTATACAGGTTGTTGATTCGTTAACGTTGAACTCATGGCCAACACCATGGTAACTCATGCTGGAGCAAAGCTTATTGAACACGCGTCTGTTCTCCATAAGGCACATGGCAACTTTCTGGTGCTCAGGAACACTAAGCAGCAATTGGGCACTACGGGTGGGGCCATTTTAACACCAAAATTAAGACCAAAAAGCAGCCGGGAGCGGTGGTTCAAGTCTGTAATCCCAGTACTTTGGAAGGCCAGAGCCGGTGGATCACTTGAAGTCAGGAGTTTGAGACAAGCCTGACAAACATGGCAAAACCACATCTCTACTAAAAATACAAAAATTAGCTGGGTGTGGTGGCGGGCACCTGTAGTCCCAGCTACTTGGGAGGCTGAGACAGGATAATCGCTTAAACCTGGAAGGCAGAGATTGCAGGGAGCCGAGATCGCACCTCTGCACTCCAGCCTGGGCAACAGAGCAATACTCCACCGCAAAAAATAAATAAATACATAAATACATAAATACATAAGTAAATGTCCTGTCTACTGTACCCTTCTAGGTTATCTCCATCTTTCATTGTGTTAAAGTTATTTTTAGTTGCAGAAAACTAACAACCATACAAATAAATCTTGTCCATAGTCGTGCAAATAATCCCACTGTGTCCAGTGAAATGCAATTGATTATTGCCCTGAAACTAAACCTGTTTTTTGTGTATTTGTAAGTTCATCTCGGCATTTCTTTTTATCTGTATATGTGTCATTCTTTGAATTTCCCTTTGAACTTGCTGTAACATACTAGTGGTTACCTCATTAATGAATGAGTTAAAGAAAATTCTTGACCAATGTTCATTTTATGTATGAGAGTCATGATTCCAACTTTTTATGTTAAAATTTATTCTTTAACAATTTTTTGCTTAATTCTAACTATTTCTAATTTCTATTGTGATTTCCTCCATAAGACATAATTTATTTAGAAATGCCTTTTTTTTTTTTTTTTTTTTTTGTGATGGAGTCCTCACACTGTCACCTGGGCTAGAGTGCAATAGCATGATCTCAGCTGATTGCAACCTCCACTTCCTGAGTGTACATGACTCTCCTGCCTCAGCCTCCTGAGTAGCTGGCATTACAGGGACACCCCACCATATCCGGTTAATTTTTGGTATTTTTAGTAGAGACAGAGTTTCACTATGTTGGCCAGACTGGTCTCAAACTCCCGACTTCATGATCCGCCCACCTCGGCCTCCCGAAGTGCTGGGATTACAGGTGTGAGCCACCATGCCTGGCCTAGGAGTGCATTTTTAAGTTTCCAAACATTATCAATTTTTAAATAGCTTATTTTTTTTACCATTAATCTTGTTTTAATTATAATATTTATAGAAATGTGGGTTTTTTTTTATTGTATGGTTTCTTCAAATTTTGTTGATATTTTATTTCTGACCTAAAACCTGGTCAATATTTATAAATGGTCACAGTGTACTTGGAAAGCATGCATCTTGGTTAGGTTCAGATCTTTTCTGTCCTTACTTATTTTAGCCTTTAATAAACTATTTTCTGATACTTAAAATTCCCCATTTTGATCAGGAATTCTAACTTCTCACTATAATTCTGTTAGTTATTACTTTATGTATTTTGAACTAATTTGTTAGGCTTTACAAATTAATGAAGTGTGTGTGTGAGTGTGAGAGAATTATTTCTGCTATTATTATGTAGTGTCCTATTTCTATTACTTTTTTCTTAGTAAAGTCTTTTGCTTCATATTCTATTTCATTTGATATTCATATTTTACATCCTTTTAATCAGTATTGAACAAATATATCTTTTGTTTGTTTGTTTAGTTTTTTGTTGTTGTTGTTCATGTTGTTGTTGTTTTTCTTTTTTTTTTTTTTTTTGAGACGGAGTCTCGCTCTGTTGCCCAGGCTGGAGTGCAGTGGCCGGATCTCAGCTCACTGCAAGCTCCGCCTCCCGGGTTCACGCCATTCTCCTGCCTCAGCCTCCCGAGTGGCTGGGACTACAGGCGCCTGCCACCTCGCCCGGCTAGTTTTTTGTATTTTTTAGTAGAGACGGGGTTTCACCGTGTTAGCCAGGATGGTCTTGATCTGCTGACCTCGTGATCTGCCCATCTCGGCCTCCCAAAGTGCTGGGATTACAGGCTTGAGCCACCGCGCCCGGCCCCATGTTGTCGTTTTTGAGATGGGATCTGGCTTTGTCACCCAGGCTGGAGTGCAGTGGTGCAACCTCAGCTCACTGTAGCTCCCGCCTCCCGCATTCAAGTGATTCTCCTGCCTCAGCCTCCTGAGTAGCTGGGATTACAGGAGCACACCACCGCGTCTGGATAATTTTTTTATTTTTAGTAGAGGCGGGGTTTTGCCATGTTGGCCAGAATGGTCTCAGACTCCTGACCTCAAGTGATCCGCCTCCCTCGGCCTCCCAAAGTGCTGGGATTACAGGTGTGAGCCACCGCGCCCAGACTGGCCCTCAGATTTCTAAAGACCAAAATAGTGAGAAAAGAATGTGCAATGACAGAATCAGTGTCTGTAAGTGAAAAACAAAATCCTATTTTTTTTTTCCTGTTTCCGAAGTGAGATTTGAAAAGCATTCCTGTCAGGCATCTATGTCAAGAGAACACTGTGTGATTTCACAGGAGTCACCATACCTGCAACGGAAATAGAAGGATTTCAGGTGATTCTTCCAACACTCCTCTGAATAGGTTAACACAGAGTATTAGGAGTAGTAATTCAGAGTAGCAAGTTTGTAAGGGTAAAAGACTCGATTAAAAACAATAATATTTATTGTCACTAAGCTCTTTCTATAAACGGGACAAATTTTCAACCTGTCCTTCAAAATTTCATTCAGGGACCAATTTTAGGGTAGAAAGCTCTAGTGACTGAGAAGGCCGTGCTACTTAAAGGAGTTGCAAACTTGCTTTCTCTGAGCTGATCTGCCTTGTTTAACTTGCAGTATTTCTTTCTTTCTGTAATTGAAAGTGCAAGCTGTTGGCAGACCATTTGCCTTCCCCCAGGTCAGGGCAGGCCCCACCAGTTCCCATTGTGTTATCCCCCGCTTGATTTACACATTTATTTCACTTGCCTGGCCTCTGCAGACATTTATTTCCAACTTCTGAATGTTGTGTTACCTGCTAATAATTGCTGTATGATAAATTTACCTCCAGGCTTTTATTATTATTACTCATCTGGTAAATGTTTTTCCATACTATCCCCTTGAAGTATTTCACTGAAGTTTCGTATAATATAAAAGCCAACTGGTGAATCAAATGGCCTTTTTACACAACATTTGGTTTGGGATTTTTATTTAAGTGTTATAGACCCTAGGAACTTCTCATATGAGAAACGTGTTTCTTTTTCCCCAGATTAATCATTGATCATTACTATAAGGAGCTAAGCATGAATCAAAAATTGTTCCCCACTTTTTTCCCATTGTAGGCCTCCGTCCTCATTAACTTAGAGTTTTGCTCTGTCGCCCAGGCTGAAGTGCAGTGGTGTGTGATCGTGGTTGACTGTAACCTCAACCGTTCAGGCTCAAGTGATCCTCTCACTTCAGCCTCCCAAATAGCTGGGACCACAGGTGTGCACCACCACACCTGGCTATTTCATTATTATCATTAGTAGTAGAAGTAGTAGAGATGAGGTCTCGCTATGTTATCCAGGTTGGTCTCGAACTCCTGGGCTCAAGCAATCCTCCTCCTGCCTCAGCCTCCTAAAGTGCTGGGATTACAAGCATGAGCCACCGCGCCCCGTCTCATTCCGTACTTTTTGATTCATTTCATTCCTATGGCACCATTCTGTTATACTTCTAAGAAACTTAAAAAAAAAAAAAAAGGAGTTTGTTTTGATTTATACTTCTAGAAGGAGTCTCTGGGATTTGTAATAGAACCCAGGAACACCAGAGAGCTATTTTAAGCAGAAATGAGTCTTGCATAGAGAACAAACAGAATGACGGAAGTTCTGGAGTATGTGTCGTGTGTTTGGTAAACTATGGAAGCCATTTTAGAATCTTTCCAAGTAAAACATGCTATCAAGACTTTTGGTGATAACTTTTGCCAAGTTGTAAGGAGACCGGTTTATCCCATTAGCTCAGTCTTCTTCAGTGCTGCGTCCCATGGTTTATCCTGGCTTTCCCCATTCTAAAGCATTCCTTAGTCTTCCTGAAGATTTGTCTCAAAAAGAAGATCCCTGCATATATGCCACTGCCTACCCTTTGATTCTTACTCTAGTGTTTTTTTGTTTTGTTTTGTTTTGTTTTGTTTTTGAGACAGAGTATCGCTCTGTCTCCCAGGCTGGAATGCAGTGGCACAATCTTGGCTCACTGCAACTTCTGCCTCTCAGATTCAAACAATTCTCCTGCTTCAGCCTCCTGAGTAGATGGGATTACAGGCACATGCCACCACGCCCAGCTAATTTTTGTATTTTTAGTAGAGACAGGGTTTCACCATATTGGCCAGGCTGGTCTCAAACTCCTGACTTCAGGTGATCTGTCTGCCTCGGCTTCCCGAAGTGCTGGGATTACAGGTGTGAGCCACCTCGCCCAACCCCCACTCTAGTTTCTAATGTCTGCTATCAGTTACATACTAGGACTGCATTCTTGCCTTTATTGACAAAGTGACCTGGGACACCAGTAGGACAACTTAAGCTCTTCATACAGTTATTGCAATGAATTTGCTTTTTGTTCCTTTGTATTTATAAACATCCGGAGGAAACAAAGAAAGAGAAAGCAAGCAAGTGGGAAGATTTCAACACTCTGCTCTCATCTCCCCCATTTCACTTTTGATTTATTATATATATATATATATATATATTTTGTTTGTTTGTTTGTTTGTTTGTTTGAGACGGAGTCTCGCTCTGTCACCCAGGCTGGAGTGCAGTGGCCACATCTCAGCTCACTGCAAGCTCCGCCTCCCCGGGTTCACGCCATTCTCCTACCTCAGCCTCCCGAGTAGCTGGGACTACAGGCGCCCGCCATCTCACCCGGCTAATTTTTTGTATTTTTCAGTAGAGACGGGGTTTCACCTGGTTAGCCAGGATGGTCTCGATCTCCTGACCTCGTGATCCGCCCATCTCAGCCTCCCAAAGTGCTGGGATTATAGGTGTGAGCCACCGCGCCCGGCCTATTTTTTTTTTTTTTATTTTTTTTTGGAGATGGAGTCTTGCTCTGTCACCCAGGCTGGAGTGCAGTGGCATGATCTTGGCTCACTGCAAGCTCCACCTCCCGGGTTCATGCCGTTCTCTTGCCTCAGCCTCCCAAGTAGCTGGGACTACAGGCGCCCGCCACTATACCCGGCTAATTTTTCGTATTTTTAGTAGAGACAGGGTTTCACTGTGTTAGCCAGGATGGTCTCGATCTCCTGACCTCGTGATCTTCCCGCCTCGGCCTCCCAAAGTGCTGGGGTTACAGGCGTGAGCCACCACGCCCAGCCTTATTATAAGTTATAAAGAGGTTGTCTCTTTGAAAAGCAGGGCACAGTAGAAACCAAATACTGAAGTATTCTGAACTGCCCAAGCAGCAGATTCTTCCCCCCAGTACCAGAAGGCACAAACCCAAATCAAATCTGGTCTCCTGGCTCTTTGCATAACTCTGTGAGTACCTGAATTATGAGTTTCTCCAGACTTTCAAAACCAAGAACTTAGTTTCTTTTCTGTGTTCTCCTTCTTGCCCCTGCTGGGCTGTGGTTGTTAAATAAGGCTGCAAGAAAAACAGCCCCTAACTCAGACAGCTAAATAGCCACATAGCATCTGGCTTCTGCAGACATTTAATGAGCCTATGATGTTCCCCCCTCCTGTGTAACTGAATGAAGATCTCACTGCTCAGTTCATGCTGGTTTACCTGCAGAATGTGCAAAGCAGGAGGTTGCTACTCTTTCTTTTCTCTCCTTGGCCCACTGATCCTTTGCCCATTTCCTTAATAAGCTGCCTTTATCTTTGCCTCTATTGATTCATGAACTCTTTTTATCCCTACCTATTACTCCTTTACGACTAAAAATAGTCGTAAAGTCGTACGATGCGGTGTTGTGCGCCTGTAATCCCAGCTACTCGGGAGGCCGAGGCAGGAGAATCGCTTGGACCCGGGAGGTGGAGGTTGCAGTGGGCCAAGGTTGCACCACTGTACTCCAGCTTGGGCAGCAGAGTGAAACTCCATCACCCACAACAAAGTAGACAAGAAACAGTCCTGAGTAGTGTGAAACTCAAGTTTCTCATTCTTCAGCAGAACTGAATTCCATTTCACGCACTTCCATGCTTATCAGGAGCGGGCAGGAAAAATGCATGAGTCAGCTGACTTATACCAGTTGGTTTTGGCATAAGTCATCCTTTCCTGCCCACTTCTGTTAAGCTTGGAGGAAAATAGACAATAGGGTTGAGAGGATTTCAGAGTCACTGTCAGTGTTTTCTGGACAATTTACGACTTTGAAGACAGTCGTGGCCAGCAGAAAAGAAAAGCATTTTTGGCATAGATATTTACTCACAGGTCAGTGTTTTTCAACTCTTTATTGCTCCTCCAGGGACCATTTAGTAGTCTAGAGACATTTGCCGTTGTCACGACTGGAGAGGGGATGGGGGGCGATATTGGCTTCCGGTAGATAGAAGCCATGGATGCTGCTGAACAGTCCACAGTGCACAGCACAGCCCCACAACCAAGAATTACATAACCCAGACGTCAGTACTGCCAAGGTTGAGAAATCCTACCTTAGACAGATCTTCAAATTTTTGGTTCAAGTATTCCTTCAAAATGTTATAAAACTATTTATTCTTCTACATACTTTCAATCGACATCTCAACATTTTTAATCATGTTTATTAATTTTAAAAGACATAATTTCGGCTGGGCGCAGTGGCTCACACCTGTAATCCAAGCACTTTGGGAGGCCAAGTCGGGTGGATCACGAGGTCACGAGATAGAGACCATCCTGGCCAACATGGTGAAACCCCATCTCTACTTAAAAAAAAAAAAATTAGCTGGGCGTGGTGGCGGGCGTCTATAGTCCCAGCTACTCGGGAGGCTAAGGCAGGATAATTGCTTAAATGCGGGAAGGGGAGGTTGCAGTGACCCGAGATCACGTCACTGCACTCCAGCCTAGTGACAGAGCAAGACTCTGTCAAAAAAATAAAAATAAAAAGAACAACCGTGTAACCTCTAGCTGATTTCAAGTCAAATTGTTTTGAAAACTAATATCATGACTCCTTGGGGTCCATCCCCATTTGCTTAATACGTGAAAAAATTCTACTTTTAGAGTTGAAGTATTGTATTGTTCATTTTTGTCCTTGAACTTCTATTTTCATATCCTGAAACCAGCTTTGCAAAAATTATAACAGACAATTATGACAGTGAAAGAGGTCTGACCTGACTGACTCCATGTTGCTTCTAACCTCCAAGCTGTCCTTGTTCATTCCTGGGCAGAGGATGAACTAACTTTGGGAGGAGCTTAGCTTATAGTTTAACTTTGAAACAAAGATGATAACAGGCTGGGCATGGTGGCTCAGGCTTGTAATCTCAGCACTGTGTGAGGCCGAAGTGGATGGAGCACTTGAGGTCATGAGTTCAAGAGTAGCCTGGCCAATATGGTGAAACACCGTCTTTACTAAAAACACAAAAATTAGCCAGGCGTGGTGGCAGGTGACTGTAATCCCAGCTACTCAGGAGTCTAAGGGAGGAGAATCACTGGAACCTGGGAGGTGGAGGTTGCAGTGAGCTGCACTCCAGCCTGGGCGACAGAGTGACTCTGTCTCAAAAAAACAAAAACAAAAAACAAAGATAATGGCAGCCATATCCAGAAACAAACTGCCTTCCCACCCAGATCGATAAAGTGCCTTATAATAATAAAACTCCAGTAATATTAAAACTCCAATCCCCCATTCAGCTGCTCTGCATGGATTGGACTCTTCATTGCAATTCCTCTGCCTTGATGGATCGGCTCTATCTGGACAGCAGGCAAAATGAACCCATCGGGTGCTTACAATCCCCCTCAGGAATTTATCCTGGGGTGGTTCACTTCCAGCTTTACGAAATAAATTACACTGGAATAAGAGGCTTTTCCTGATCATCCTATCACACTTCTCTGCCATAAAAATCCTATAAAATTGGCCGGGTGCCATGGCTCATGCCTGCAATCCCAGCACTTTGGGAGACTGAGGCAGGTGGATCATCCGAGGTTAGGAGTTTGAGATCAGCCTGACCAATATGGTAAAACCCCGTCTCTACTAAAAATACAAAATAATTAGCTGGGCATGGTGGTGGGTGCCTGTAATCCCAGCTACTTGGGAGGCTGAGGCAGGAGAATTGTCTGAACCCAGGAGGTGGAGGTTGCAGGAAACCAAGATTGTGCCACTGCACTTCAGCTTGGGCAACAGAGAGACTCCATCACAAAAAAAAAAAAAAGAATCCTATAAATTGAAATTAATGTTTCATTATTTCCTGTGACTATAATGATCTAATTGTTAAAACTTTTTTTGCGGGGGGTCGATTATAGTTGCAACTTTAATTAGACACAACTGATCAAAACGACTTAAGTAAATTACAGATATACATAATTATTAAACATCAGAAGTAAAATTTATTTAAGTGACACCTTTTATTGGGTGCATCTTGGGCTGGATTACACTCAGGTGCTTGATGCAGAACAAGCGCATTTCTTGCTCACACTACTGTTCCACCTAGCAAGATGATTTGCTCATCAGGGTTACTCTGGGACCCAGGCTTCTGCAGGCTTCCTCTCCACGTTTGTACCCATGATCACTGAGGCAGGAGAAAGGGAATGTAGCTGCCTGGAAATGATATATGTCACCTCCATTTGTATCTCATTAGCCCATGCCAGCCCCAGGGCCAAATCTAACTTCGAAGAGAGTTGGGGAAGTGCAAACCTTCCAGATGGTCAAAAGGGAAGAACTGGAATTCAGGTGAAGCCCTGCATAGATACCTGGGGCTTCCCTCCCACTTCCCTTCTAATTCATGTATTCATGAATGAATATTTATACTTTTTGAGGCAGGGTCTCACTCTGTTGTTCTGACTGGAGTGCAGTGGCACAATCACAGTGCACTGGAGCCTCAACTGAACCCCCAGCTCAAGTCCTCCTCCCTTCTCAGTCCCTTGAGTAGCTGGGACTACAGACGCTCGCCACCACGCCTGGCTAATTTTTGTATATTTTTTCGTGGAGATGGTGTTTTGCCACGTTGCCCAGGCTGGTTTTGAACTCCTGGGCTCAAGTGATCTGCCTGCCTCAGCCTCCCAAAGTGCTGGGATTATAGGTGTGAACCACTGCACCCCACCTGAATGAGTATTATTTATTGCTAGGATGAGACAGAGTTCAGATGTGATTTTATTCCTATTATTGTGTTTGTCTTTATAGATAGAAGTTACGAGAAATTTTGGTCACGAAGAGATATGTCACTAAAGGGCCAGGCACGGTGGCTCATGAGTAATCCCAGAACTTTGGAAGACCAAGTGCTGGAAGATCGCTGGAGCTCAGGAGTTTGAGGCTAGCTTGGGCAACATAACAAGAACCCATATCTACAAAAAAATTTAAAAATTAGCCAGGTGTGGTTGTGTGCAACTGTAGCCCCAGCTACCTAGGAGGCTAAGGCTGAAGGATCTATCCCTTGAATCCAGAAGTCCAAGGCTGCCGGGAACTATGATTGTGCCACTGCACTCTAGCCTGGACAACAAAGTGAGACCCTGTCTCTAAACAAACAAACCCCAGAGAGATGTTCCTCAATTCTTTGAATTCTTTCTGAATTATATATTAAGCGTCTAATGGTGATCCGTCTATAACAAGCATTAATTTACAATGATCTGCCAGCTAACACCTTGATCATGTCCTTCTTTTGCATCGAAAGTAACAATTTAGAAATCCAAGTTACTAAATGATTTGTACCCAGTGGTAAGAAGCATCCCCTTTCCCGATACCCACATGAATATTTCAAAGAACATCCAGAGATTCTAGATGCCAGGGCAATGCAACACCAGGAAGATAGGTTGGGCATGAGGGATACCTTTCTTTTGGGAAGTTGGGAATCTTATTTGTGCACTGATAAGAGGGCACGGATGAAAAAGAAATGGACTTTCCATCGCTGGTATTCTCAGGTCAGTTTCAGAAAAGAGAGTGGATGCAAGTTGAGGATATTGATGGAAATGGATTCCATTTATTTATTTATTTATTTATTTATTTATTTATTTATTTATTTATTTATT
>NC_045438.1:152282713-152304731 GCF_002776525.5 Piliocolobus tephrosceles
ATTTATTTATTTATTTATTTATTTATTTATTTATTTATTTATTTATTGAGATGGAATCTTGCTTTGTCACCCAGGCTGGAGTGCAGTGGCGTGATACTGGCTCACTGCTGCTGGGTTCAAGCGATTCTTGTGCCTCAGCCTCTGGAGTATCTGGGATTACAGGCACATGACACCACGCCTGACTAATTTTTTTGTATTTTTAGTAGAGACGGGTTTTCACCATGTTGCCCAGGCTGGCCTCAAACTCCTGACCTCAGGTGATCCACCTGCCTTGGCCTCCCAAAGTGCTGGGATTACAGGCGTGAGCCACTGCGCCCGCTCATGGATTCCCTTTTAAAACAATCTGTGCCTGTGTATCCCTTGGAATGCCTTTATATAGTCCAGGCGTGCATACACCCCATTGTGAAGACTGCAGTATTAAAATTTACTACCTGAGCCCATGAGAGGACAGATTTCAGAAATTTGTCTCTCATGGTTCTGGAGAGTAGGAAGTCTGAGATAAAGGATCCAGCTGATTTGATTTCTGGAGAGGGCTCTCTTCTTGAATTCCAGACAGACGCCTTCTTGCTGTGTCCTCACAGAGTAGGGAGAGACAGAGGAAGAGAGAGTGAGAGAGAGAAACAGAGAGAGATATAAAGAGATAGATAGAGGGAGTTAGAGAGAGAGAGAGAAGTAGACAGAGAGAGAGAGAGAGAGAGCATGCTAGCGCTCTGGTGTCTCTTCTTAAAAGGGCTAGGAGGGCATGGTGGCTCACACCTGTAATCCCAGCACTTTCAGAGGCCAAGGAGGGCAGATCACTTGAGGTTAAGAGTTTGAGACCAGCCTAGCCAACATGGTGAAACCCCATCTCTACTAAAAATACAAAAATTAGCTGGGCGTGGTGGCACATGTCTGTAATGCCAGCTATTTGCAAGGCTGAGGCAGGAGGATCACTTGAGCCTGTGAGGTGGAGGTTGCAGTGAGCTGAGATCACGCCACTGCTCTCCAGCCTGGGCAACAGAGCAAGACTCCGTCTCAAAAAAAAAAAAAAAAAAAGAAAAAGAAAAAGAAAAACAAACAACAACAACAACAAAACAAAACAAAACAAAAAAAAAAAAACGAAAAAACGAGAAGATTAAAAAAGATAATGGATGTATATCAGGGTCCCCAATCCCCGGGCTGTGGACTGGTACCTGTCCATGGCCTGTTAGGAGCTGGGCCACATAGCAGGAAGTAAGCAGACGAAGGAGCGTTACCGCCTGAGTCCCGCCTTTCGTCAGGTCAGTGGCAGCATTAGATTCTCATAGGAGCACAAGCCCTATTGTGAACTGTGCACGTGAGGGATCTAGGTTTTGTGCTCCTTATAAGAATCTAATGCCTTATGATCTGTCACTCTCTCCCATCACCCCCAGATGGGACCATCTAGTTGCAGGGGAACAAGCTCAGGGCTCCCACAGATTCTACATTATGATGAGTTGTATAATTATCTCATATATTGCAATGCAATAATGATAGAAATAAAGCACGCAATAAATACAATGCTGTTGAATCATCCCCAAACCATCCCGTCCCTGTCCATGGAAAAGTCGTTTTCCGTGAAACTGGTCCCTGGTGCCAAAAAGGTTTGGGGCCACTAATGTCATAGTCTTTATGACTATGCCCAACACAATAGCATTTAATAAATGGAAGCTGTAATATAATAATATATCATTATTAACATTATTTTTATGTGAAAATAAACTCAGATGTATGAACAAGTATTGTGAAAATGCGCATACGTGTTAAAGATAAAACACGGACTTCATTCAGATTCCACTGTCCCCGTCTTGGGTTTCTTCCACTGAGACCCCTGGGAGAAGCAGCGTTTGCCATCCTTGGGGAAGCTCTAGTATAAGCCTTTTTCTTATGTTAAAATGCCAAAGCCTCTGTGAAAAGTAAGGATTTTTATTTAGTGTGTCTCTGATCTTTACCTGAGCTGAAATTTTGTTGAACGCAGAAGAGCGAACGCAAGCATGAAGGTTCTGTGAGCTGGAGCAGGGACTGGGGTGGCCCACGGGTGGAGAAGGCAATTTGCAGCATGAAATAGAGAAACTCCAACACTTACACCCCACTTTCCCCATTTCTCAGTTTGACCAAAGGTCTTGTCTCTACCTCTGCGTTCTCTCACCTCTTTTGTTGCGTTAGTCAAACGCTGTGTCCTTTACATCCATGGCATTTCTTCCTCCCTTGTTGCCCTGGAAACGGCTTCTGTTATCCAGACAGAGAGTTTTATTGATTTCTCTGCCTTCTTTCAACCCCTGCTTAAAAACAAGCACAATGTCATCAAATGAAATTCTTGTGTTTTAAGTAAAGTCTTCCTTGAAAAACTTGAACACTTACAAATAAGCATATTTACTTGTTTTCCCTTTAGTAATGAAACAACCTTATTTTTTTGTTGCACATTGCTTCCTCTATCTATAACCAAATTTAAGACTGCCTTTACTTTTTTTGTAGCATCTAATTCTATATTTGATTGAATGTATTTGTTTAATACATTTATGTTAATGTTAAAACACATTCTGGCATCTGTCCTGCCTCTGGTGGATAGTTTCATATAGAGATTTTTTTTTTTTTTTGAGACAGGGTCTTGCTCTGTTGTCCAGGCTGGAGTGCAGTAGTGAAATCACAGCTCACTGCAGCCTTGAACTCCTGGGCTCAAGGGATCCTCCCAAGTTAGCCTCTTGAGTACCTGGAACTACAGATGCATGCCACCATGCCCAGCGAATTTTTTTTTTTTTTTTTTTTTTTTTTTGAGATGGAGTCTCGCTGTGTTGGCCCAGGCTGTAGTGCAGTGACGTGATCTCAGCTCACTGCAAGTTCCGCCTCCTGGGTTCACACCATTCTCCTGCCTCAGCCTCCTGAGTAGCTGGGAGTAGCTGGGACTACAGGTGCCCACCACCATGCCTGGCTAATTTTTTTATTTTTAGTAGAGATGGGGTTTCACTGTGTTAGCCAGGATGGTCTCGATCTCCTGACCTTATGATCCGCCCGCCTCGGTCTCCCAAAGTGCTGGGATTACAGGCATGAGCTACTGCACCCAGCCCCCAGCTAATTTTTTAATTTTGGGGGGGTTGAAGGGAAAGGATCTTACTCCATTGCCCAGGTTGGAGTGCAGTGCACAATTACAGCTCACTACAACCTCAAACTTCCAGACTTAAATGATCCTCCTGCCTCAGCCTCCCTAGTAGCTGGGACTACAGGCATATGCCCCCTGCCTGGCAATTTTTTGTACTTTTTGTAGAGACAAGGTTTTGCCATGTAGCAACCCAGGTTGATCTTGAACTCCTGGGCTCAACCAATCCTCCCACTTCAGCACCTCCCAAAGTGCTGGGATTACAGGCATGAGCCATCACAGGTGGCCTGAGAGATTTAATGCAAAACCCTGACTACACACAGCGCTGCCGTATCAAAGAAGGAATTCCATGATTTAGGTGGTGCGTTACTCTTTTAAAGTAAATGTTTCACATAATGGAATTCTGGTACAGTGAAGCTTAACATTAGACCCAACATACAATAGCCTGAGCTTTGAAATGTCTTAAAATAACTATATTTCACATTTAGAAGAATTCTCAGAGATCACTGACGCCTTCAGTTCTTAGGGATAATTAATTTAATCAAGAGAGGAAACAATTTCAACAACCAAAATCTACTTCCTGTCTTGAAAAGGAAATAGCAAATTATTTCCTTAAAAAGAAAATAGCTAACACCTGATTGATGGATAAAAGCTGATGTACACGTGTCTCTATTCCTAATATTAGTATTACTAAGTCTACCTGTACACTAAAGTTCTGGGATCTGTGAGTACCAGTGACAGTGCCCTGCCCTCCCTCTCTTGGAGATGCTCCCAACTTGTTCTCTTTAGTGCTTCTGTAATCAGGGGGAGGGGGTCAAATAAATTATTCTTCATGTCCCTACCCCCCAGAGGGCGTGCACTTCCTCCCCTCTATTCAGGAAAGACACTCGTCCCCACGGCTGGGCTGGAGTGGTGAGCTGGTGTGTGGACACACATGGAAGCTTGTCCTTTTGAGGCTCTTCCTTCCCACTTCTCTCTGAGACCCTTACCTCTACCTATCCCGGCCCTTTCTCTCATTTGAGTAATTCACCTCTCTATCTCCTGTTTCTCCTTTCCCCAGCCCCAGTATTTCCTAGATTCATGGACAGCAAAAGCATGTTCCATGGGCTGATTCTCATCTTTCTCACCCTTAGTTTGATTAGTTCTTTGACTCTTTTTTTTTTAGACAGAGTCTCACTCTGTCACCCAGGCTGGAGTGCATCCAGTGGCACTATCTCGGCTCACTGCAACCTCCGCCTCCTGGGTTCAAGCGATTCTCATGCCCCAGCCTCCCAACAGGGGTGCGCCACAACGTCCAGCTAATTTTTTTGTAATTTTAGTAGAGATGGGGTTTGATGTATGGGCCAGGCGAATCTTGAACTCCTGGCCCAAGCAACCCACCAGCCTCGGCCTCCTAAAGTGCTGGGATTGAGCCACTGCGCCCGTTTTGAATCTTGGTTTTTATTTAAGAATGGGCTAAGGGAGGGTACCCTGGGATTAATTAAGGAAATACACACACAATCCCCAAAAGATATTATTTCAAAATATAACTGTCCTAAAAGAGTTTTTATAAGTTAGATCATTTTATTGTTTATTTATTTATTTATTTGAGACTAAGTCTTGCTCTGTTGCCAGGCTGGAGTGCAGTGGCACAATCTTGGCTCACTGTAACCCTCCGCCTCCCGGGTTCAAGCGATTCTCCTGCCTCAGCCTCCCGAGTAGCTGGGTCTACAGGTGCCAGCCACCACATCTGGCTAATTTTTGTATTTTTAGTAGAGATGGGGTTTCATCATGTTGGCCGGGCTGGTCTCAAAGTCCTGACCTCAGGTGATCTGCACATGTCAGCCTCCCAAAGTGCTAGGATTATAGACATGAGCCACAGTGTCTGGCCAAATTAGATCATTTTAGAGCTGCAAATGCTTAGAAATTATTAGTCCAGTTCTTTCATTTGTTAATGGGGAAACTGAGGTCAGAGATGTTAAAGGACTTGCTTGAAGTCACCTAGTTAGTGGCAGAGGCCATGTCACAGAGTCCATATCTCCAAGCTTTCAGGCCAGTATTATTTCCTGAGCATTGCACTGTCTCTTATGTCAGGACTCAATTATTACATTAAAAGTTCCCCATCATCTGTAATTTATACAGGCTGTTAGAACACTTGTAAAAACTGTATCGTCTTGATACATATGTCAAAAGAACTTGAATAGTCTAAATCCAGCCTCACATTTCTCAAGGAATTCGGAAGGGAATATTTCTTGCTCATTCCAGATAGTTGGTTACTTGTCACCAAATTGAAGAAGTGGCTTAGAAGAGATGGTTGCTCTAGGTTACCGCGTAATAAAGCAATAAATCATTAACCAATCAAGTTATGTAGCTTCTGGCTGAAAAATTGCTACCAGAACTCAATTTTGGGGAGCAGACTGGCAGGAAATGTGAAGGATTCTTACCCATGGCACTCAATGAAAGTGGATATAGCCTCTCCATACTCATTATTTCTTCCTGGTTTTAGAGGTCAGCAGCCTATTTTAATTAACTCAAACCTTCATGTGTCACATCTTGTCTGGACCTCAGCATTTCTGGAAGAAACAGAAAATAGGATTCAAATAGCCAGGCTTCCAGCAGGCCAGTCATTATCTTTGGAATTTGGTCCTCTGCTCTGGACTAAGGACGCTGTGGTGTAGTGTGCTGTATGTGCCACTAGAGGGCACTTTCCCCCTTGCTTTGGAATCTTAAGTTTTCCAGAAACTGGAGTTTGGAATCGTGTGTATCTGTCCCTGTGTCCACATGTTAGTAAATTTTTGGTGACTACAATGAAATACTCTCCCTGTACAACAATGGCACTCTGCAATCCTTAACAGATGTGATTGCTGATGGGGATAGTTACAATTCATTCTAGTCAATTAAGAGGAAATTGATGAAGGTGTTACTGCCCAGGGGTGAGCAGAAAGCAGTCTAAATGTTTGGACTGGAAAAGGACTAGGAAGAGCTAATACCGTATGCTTTGGTTGTCAGCCTTAGAAGACAGGCATTCCGAATAATAATATGATTTAACAAGACAAATAGGGCAGACACATAGGATAAGCCCCATCCGACACAGGTGTGTAACTAGCAGCCACCTGGTACATTCAGATTCTACAAAGGAAGAAAGGTAGACAAATACTGGGTTTAAAATATCTATCTGGCCAGATGCAATAACTCAGACCAGTAATCCCAATGCTTTGGGAGGCCAAGGTGGGCAGATCACTTGAGCCCAGGAGTTCAAGACCAGCCTGGACAAAAATGGTGAGACTTCATCTCTACAAAAAGTTCAAAAATTAGCCACGTGTGGTGGCGCATGCCTGTAGTCTCCACTCTTTGGGAGGCCGAAGCAGGAGGATTGCTGGACTGTGGGAGGCGGAGGCTGCAGTGAGATGTGTTACACCACTGCACTCCAGCCTGAGTGACAAAGAGAGACCCTGTCTCACAAAAGAAAAGATAATTAAAAAGAAAAAAGCTATGTATCCATCTGTCTATCTATCTATCTATCTATCTATCTATCTATCTATCTATCTATCTATCCATCCATCCATCCATTTGTCTATCTATATCTATCTCTTCTTAGGAGTAGAAAGATCAAAAGAGTTTGAGTGAAATAGGTCATCGAATACTGTAGAGAAGATAAGAAGGGAGATACATTTTAAAGTGTTTAATGCCCCTGTCCCCAAGTAGTATAGAGATCATTGCATTGGAAACATCTGAGGACAGGGCTAAGCAACGATCAAATGTACACATGGGTCATGATCCTTCCTTTGGGCAGAAATGACTGTTATTTGAAAGGGCAGTGGGTGGGGACTTGTAACCATACACATACTTAATAAGAAACTTGAACAAACTCTCAATGCATAAAAGAAAGAACCTGGATTGGAAATGTTGCAGAATGACTATAAGCCTCATTGAGCTCTGCAAAAGAGATACGTCTTCCCCCAGTGACCCAGTGACCTTGAAGCACCCAGGTTCACCACTCTGCTTGACTGCCTCTGTCCATTCCTTCTCACTTTCAGAATAAAACCACTTCCTTCACCCCCCTGACAAGGGGAACAATCTATTGACTTAGAGTTTCACCTTAGATTCCCTTTGACAAATTCCATGTCTCACCTGTGACTCTGGGCATCATGGCTAATTTTCAGGTCACCTCCTCTCAGTGCATTCTGAACTGTATGGTCCTTCCCATAAACCCCTCAGTGGGCGTGGTCTCCAGGGTCCAGGCTTATCTATCCTGGCCTGTCACGTGAAGTTTTTGAAAGCCAGGGGTTCTTTGTGTTTTCTGAACAGCCTAGAACATGATTCTTTAACCTGAGTGTGGTGGCTCGTGGCTGTAATCCCAGCACTTTGGGAGGCTGGGGTGGGCGGATCACCTGAGGTCAGGAGCTTGAGATCAGCCTGGCCAACATGGTGAAATCCTGTCTCTACCAAAAATACAAAAGTTAGCCGGGCGTGGCAGCATGTACCTGTAGTCCCAGCTACTTGGGAGACTGAGGTGAGAGGATCACCCAATCCTAGGATGTTGAGGCTGCAGTGAGCTGAGATTATACCACTGCACTCCAGCCTGGAAACCAGAGAGAGACCCTGCCGCAAAAACGAAACAAAACAAAACAAAACAAGAAAAGGATTCTTTGCATAAAATGGTAGTACTTTAGATTTGAAATAATAAGGGTCATGAAGTCTAGCCTTCTATTAAAGAGTTAACATTGAATAAATGCTCAATGACTACTGGTATCCTACCAAACTTCTAAATTTCCTTTGTGAGGTGTTTAAAATAAAACTGCTATAAACATCTGTGTACAGGTTTTTCATGAGCATTAAGGTTTCATTTCTCTGGGATAAATGCCCAGGAGTACAATGGCTGGGTCATAAGATTTGCATAAGTTACATGTTTAGTTTTTTTTTTTTTTTTTTTTTGAGACAAGGTCTAGCTCTAGCTCTGTTACGCAGGCTGAAGTGCAGTGGCAGGATCACAGCTCATTGCAGCCTTGACTTCCTGGGCTTATGTGATCCTGCCATCTCAGCCTCTGCAGTAGTTAGGACTGTAGGTGCACACTGCCACACCTAACTAATTTAAAAAGAAATTTGTAGTGACAGGGTCTCTCTATGTTGCTCAGGCTTGTGTTTAGTTCTTTTGTTTGTTTGTTTTAGAAAAGGTCTGACTGTATTGCCTAGGCTGAAATGCAGTGGTGTGATCTTGGCTCACTGCAACCTCTTCCTCCTGAGTTCAAGTGATTATCCTGCCTCAGCCTCCCAATAGCTGGGATCACAGGTGTGTGCCACCACGTCTGGCTAAGTTTTTGCATTTTTAGTAGAGATGGGGTTTCTCCATGTTGGTCAGGCTGATCTCGAACTCCTGACCTCAGGTGATCCACCCACCTCGGCCTCCCAAAGTGCTAGGATTACAGGTACGAGGCACCGTGCCAGGCCAAGAGTGGGCTTTTGTTTGGGTCTTTTTTTGGCTGTAACTGCTGAAGTTTCAGAGTTGCTGGCTTCTTTAGCTCTGGGTTTGGAATATATGAGGCAAAAAGAAAACTGAGGGAACTCATCACCACATTGCCCTTGGATCCTAAGGCTCCCTCACTGGTCTACTTTCTTCTCTCCATCTTTCAGAGTCTTCTTATGTTTGTCTTCTATCGGGGACCCCACCCCCAATGTTCAACATGGGTTCCTTTCTATTTCCCTAAGAGTCTGAGAAATAAAGGGAAAGAGTACAAAAGAGAGAAATTTAAAGCTGGGTGTCCGGGGGAGACATCACATGTCGGCAGATTCCATGATACTCCCTGAACCATAAAACTAGCAAGTTTTTATTAGCGATTTTCAAAAGGGGAGGGAGTGTACGAATAGGGTGTGGGTCACAGAGATCACGTACTTCACGAGGTAATAAAATATCACAAAGCAAATGGAGGCAGGGCGAGATCACAGGACCACAGGATAGGGCGAAATTATAATTGCTAATGAGGTTTCGGCACACATTGTCATTGATAACATCTTATCAGGAGACAGGATTTGAGAGCAGACAACTGGTCTGACCAAAATTTATTAGGCAGGAATTTCCTTCTCCTAATAAGCCTGGGAGCGCTATGGGAGACTGGGGCTTATTTCATCCCTTTGTCTACGACTGTAAAAGACAACCATCCTCGAAGCGGCCATTTTAGAGGCCTACCCTCAGGGATGCATTCTCTTTCTCAGGGATGTTCCTTGCTGAAAAAAAAGAATTCAGTGATAGCTCTCCTATTTGCTTTTGAAAGGAGAGAAATATGGCTCTGTTCCACCTGGCTTACAGGCAGTCAGAGTTTAAAGTTAGCTCCCTTGTTCTGTGAACATTGCTGTCATCCTGTTCTTTTTTCAAGGTGCCCAGATTTCACATTGTTCAAGCACACATGCTCTACAAACAATTTGTGCAGTTAACGTAATCATCACAGGATCCTGAGGCGACATACATCCTCCTCAGCCTACGAAGATGATGGGATTAAGAGATTAAAGTAAAGACAGGCATAGGAAATCACAAGGGTATTGATTGGGGAAGTGATAAGTGTCCATGAAATCTTCACAATTTATGTTCAGAGATAGCAGTAAAGACAGGTGTAAGAAATTATAGAAGTATTAATTTGGGGAACTAATACATGCCCATGAAATCTTCACAATTTATGTTCTTCTGCCATGGCTTCCGCTAGTCCTTCTGTTCGGGGTCCCTGACTTCCCACAACAGTCTTCTATATATTGTCCAGGGGCTTTGTATTAGTCCCTTTTGCATTTCTATAAAGAAATACCTAGGACTTGCTAATTTATAAAGAAAAGGGGTTATTTGGCTCATAGTTCTGCAGGCTGTGCAAGCATGGCACCAGCACCTGCCTGGCTTCTGGTGAGACCTCAGTAAGCTTTTACTCATGGTGGAAGGTGAAGGGGAAGCAGATGTGTCACAGGGCGAGAGAGGGAGCAAGAGAAGGAGCCAAGCTCTTTAAAACAACTAGCTCTCAAGTGAACTAGTAGAGCAGGAACTCATTCATTATCGGCAGATAGCACCAAGCCCTTCATGAGTGAACTGCTCCCATGATCCAAACAGCTCCAACCAGGCCCCACCACCAACACTGGGAATGACATTTCAGCATGAGATTTGGAGGGTACAAACATCCAAACTATATCAGGTTTCACTTGTGCTTAGCAGAAAGGAAAAGAAAAAGTATGTTTACTTGGCTGGGCATGGTGGCTCACACCTGTAATCCCAGCACTTTGGCAGGCTGAGGTGGGTGAATCATGAGGTCGAGAGATAGAGACACTCCTGGCCAACATGATGAAAACTCGTCTCTACTTAAAATACAAAAATTAGCTGGGCGTGGTGGTACACGCCTGCAGTCCCAGCTACTGGGAAGGCTGAGGCAGGAGAATCACTTGAACCTGGGAGGCGGAAGTTGCAGTGAGCCAAGATCACAGCACCGCACTCCAGCCTGGGTGACAGAGTAAGACTCCATCTCAAAAAAAAAAAAAAAAAGAGAAAAGAAAAGAAGAAGGAAAAGAAAAGGTATGTTTACTTCATCTTTTCAGAAGAGAAATTTGATTTTCCCATATTTTAAATGAAGTTGGTCTATAATATTCTCTAAAGATTTTTTCAGCTCAAAAGATTTTGTTGTGCTACAATGTATGAAATCCCTGTTTGCCTTTTTTGTGTTTCACTGAGAATATTAAAGCAAATAAGAAGGCCATTAGCCTAAGATTGTCTCTGCACCAGGAGCTCTTATGTAAGGAGCCAAAACTTAACTTAGACACATTTCTTGTAACTGACTTTAAAAAAATACAAAAACAACAACAACAAACCCACAACAACATCAGCCTCAGCCAATCACAAACAACCAGTAGATTTGTTGTTTAGCCAGGAATCTCCCATCAAACCATATCCAAATAAGGCAAATGCCTACCCATAGCCAATCAAATAATTTCTGAACTTTGCTTCCAGGCTCAGCCTATAAAAGCTCACTGCTCACATTGTTGGAGTGGAGCTCTCTGAACCCCATCCAGTTTTGAGTGCTGCCCGATTCATGAATTGGTTTTGCTCAAATATACTCTGTTAAATTAATTTTGTCTCAAGTTTTTCTTTTAACAGGAATCATAGTCACTGCTCTATAAACATGTTTTCTAGTTTCTACTTTATAATGTACCCACTCCCTATGTGTTTTCTGCTGGGTTGGGAGAAACAAAGGAAAGTTCTTAAGATAGTGTCACTCTCCCCTTCAGTAAAAAGGTCAAACTGTTTTATCTTTGGTGAGGTGGTGTTTGCTTTGGGAGAAACCCCACTTGAGAACATGGAAGGTCCAGGAATGCCAGAATTAGATGAAGTGTAAAAAAGTTTGAGAACCACCGATCTGGGGTAAAATATCCTCAGTATCTTATACAAAGAATCTTAGGTGTTATCCATTTTAAAGACATTTCTAAAATGCTAAATCAAATACTGCCAGTAAAAACTGACATCAGCATATGTTTCTGGGATTCTTTATTATTTCATTTTTGAGCTTGTATCCCAAACAAGATGGTTTAGTCCTTAAAATTGGCTACACTGACATGCATATCAGTGTAAAAATTTGTTCAAATGTTAATGCAAGGAAATGCTGTTAATTTCTTATTTAACCTAATACAAAAATGTGGACTTTTATTTATTCAGCTAGCATTTATTATCCCCCCAGATAGATCTCCCACTTGCTTAGTCATACCCTAACTTCACTGGCCCTGCTTTTCTACCTTTTACCTGAACTCATTCCTGCAGAAACATCTCTCACTCCTTTTATTTCTTCCCTCTTCCCATTATCTTCATTCAGTTGCTCACCAATGAATTTTTTTTACATTAAAGCAAAGATAATAAAACTTTTTAAATTGATCATCTAAGCAATATGATTTAATATAAACAGAACACTAATTATTCTGTATATTAATCTGTTTCTTAGTTGTGTTTTTCATATGGATGAATTTTCAGTGTAGTTTACTTAACCTTTTATTGAGATATAATTCCCCCATGATCAAATTCTCCATTTTCAAGTGTCTAATTCAGTCATTTTTAGAATATTCATAAAGTTGTGAGAAGTCCATGAAGAGACTGAGGGAGATGAGTGAAGGAGGTGGAGGGTAGAGTTTGAGGTAGGGATTGATGTAGGGATATCCATTTACAATGCCCTAAAGGATATAGAAATAAAGGATAGCGTGCTGGGGTAATAGACAAAGTCATGGGAGGGTGTGTTGGCCTCAATACCGAGACTGAAATGCAGAAGAGCAGAAGGTACCAGCAGGTGGAAGAAGAAGAAGTTTAGATCCTTGCCCTGAATGAGTTTAAACCCAACTGGAACTGGGGACCCATTCAATGTAACTGTGCTGGTGAAATGCGGGATTAGGAACAGAGTCCATCTCTCCTCAGCTGGCAAAGTCTGCTCCAGGCTGGCAGGCCTACTCACTGCTGTTGGTATAGTCTTGGGCATCCCTCTATGCTTTTACTTAGGCTGTTATTCCATTCTGAACGCCATCCCTAGAGCTCACCAATCACTCATTGCCTACCTCACATCCTCTGTGAAATATTTCCTAAGGGATCCTTTCTGCACCAAGCTCTCTGAAAGCCCATTGCATTTTAACTAAAACCTCACAATGCAGTAGTCATTGTATATTGTACAATGCTGTCTGATCACCAGTTGCCGGATAATCTTGATCTTGAAGGCTAATTAACAATCCTGCCTTGCCAATAACTGTCAATAGCTTGCATTTTCAATATTTCCTTCCAGGTGTTCCTTCAAAGGGTCCTTACCAGGAAAAGACTGGTGATCACTGCCGTAGGGGGAAGAAAAGATCTAGAAAATACAGATTGACCTCCTCTATATTTCCATACTGTTATTGAGGCAAGAAGTTAACGCAATAGAATATTTATGCACACACAAACACACACAGAAAATATAGATCAGTCACCCTCAAACATTTTGCTTATATATCATAATAATTTTGATCTACTATCTATTGTTTTGCACATTTTAAGGTTGACATTTAAGTTTTGTTGTAAGTTTCAAGTTGTTGCAAAAGATGAAATGTATTCATTCATAACAGTATTCAAAATAAGAATATTAAAACTTAAAAATAAGGCTGGGCATGGTGGCTCATGTCTGTAATCCCAGCACTTTGTGAGGCCGAGGTGGGTGGCTCACCTGAGGTCAGGAGTTCAAGACCAACATGGCAAAACCTCATCTCCACTAAAATTACAAAAATTAGCTGGGTGTGGTGGTGTGCACCTGTAGTCCCAGCTACTCAGGAGGCTGAGATGGGAGGATCACATGAGCCTGGGAGGCAGAGGTTGCAGTGAACGGACACTGTGACACTGCACTCCAGCCTGGGTGACAGAGTGAGACCCTGTCTCAAAAAACAAAAACAAAACAAAAACAAAAACTATAACATTATTAATTTACTCATCATTTAAGAATACAAGTTATTTTGTAAATGAACATAACTTTTAGATTGTTCCCTTTCTCCTTAAAATTATATTTCAATTCTACTTCCCTATAGAATTATATCTTAGTATAATAATACATTTTATGTCTTTTACTGATCAGTCTATTACAGTTTTCCTCAACACAACCATAAAAATATTTTTAAAGTCCCTGTAACTATAAGTTATAGTGTTAAAAATAAACATAGATTGAGTAATTTTTATTATACAATTGATCCAAAACAACCTATATATTGTGTATACTTTGAAGATAGCTACACATAAAAAGTAAGAGTTTATTGGAAGTGCATCTATTCATGAGATGTGTATTTTTCCAATTAGTTCACATATTTATGAATGAATGCTACGTGATGCTAGAGCTCTGAAATGTGGTTAAATATAAATTATATTCCTAGTTTTACGTGTGTGTGTGTGTGTGTGTGTGTGTGTGACAGGATCTCACTCTGTCATCTAGGCTGGAGTGTAGTGGTACAATTCTAGTTCACTGCAGCCTCGAACTCCTGGGCTTAAGCAATCCTCTTGTCTCAGCTTCTCAAGTAGCTAGGACAGCAGGCACGCACCACCATGCCCAGCCTTACATGCCCAGTTAATTTTTACATTTTCTGTAGAGACAGGTTCTTGCTGTATTGCCCAGGTTAGTCTCAAACTCCTGGCCTCAAGTGATCCACCTTGGCCTTCTAAAGTGCTAGGATTATAGACATGAACCACCATGCTTGGCCTACTTTTTCTTCTTTTAAGATGGGGTCTCTCTGTGTTGTCCAAGCTGGAGCTCAGTGGCCATTCACAGGTGTGAGCACACGTCAGCCTCAAACTCCTGGCCTCAAGTGATCCACCCACCTCAGCTTCCCAAGTAGCTGGAACTACAGATGAAAGTCACAGTACTCAGCTCCTAATTTCATTCTTTTTTTTTTTTTGGCAGAGTCTTGTACTGTTGCCCAGGTTAAAGTGCAGTGGTACCATTTTGACTCACTGCAAGTTCCACCTCCTAGGCCCAAAAGATTCTCCTGCCCCAGCCTCCTGAATAGCTGGGACTACAGGCCAACACCCCACACCTGGTTAATATTCTTTATTTTTTTATAGAGATGAGGTTTCACTATGTTGCCCAGGCTGGTCTCAAACACCTGGGCTCAAGCAATTCTCCTACCTCAGACTCTCTAATTTTACTTTTATAACTAAGTGTAAACACTGATAAAATTAGCTCTTTAATAATTAGATGAGAATTGATGTACTTTAAAAACTTTTAAAAATGTTTTGTTTTATTATAGTAAGAACATATAACATGAGATGTGTCCTCTTAGCAAATTTTTAAGTGTGAAATTTTATTGTTGACAAAGAGCTTATTCATCTAGTTCAATTAAAACTTTATGTCTATTTTTAATAACTCCCCATTTCCTTCTCCCCCCGGCCTTTGGCAACCTCTACTCCACTCTTTGACCCTAGGAATTCAATAATTTTGGATACTTCATATAAGTAGAATCATGTAGTATTTGTTATCCTGTAACTGGCTTATTTCACTTAGCAACCGGTCCTCAAAGTTCATCCTGATTGTTGTGTATTGCAGGATTTCCATCTTTTTAAATGCTAAGTAATATCCCATTGTATGCATGTATCACATTTTCTTTATCCATTTATCTGTTGATGGGCCTTTAGGTTTTTTCCACATGTTGAATAATGATGTGGTGAACATGGGAATGCTAATACCTCCTCAAGATCCTGACTTTAATTCTTTTGGGTAAATACCCAGGATTACCCAATTATGATAGAAAAATTAAAATTGTGATTTTACATTTTTAAGGAGCTACCACACTGGTTTTCATAGGGCTGCACCATTTTGCATTCCGACCAACAGGGCACAAGAGTTCCAATTTCTCCACAACTGTGCCAATCATTGTTATCTTTTGGTTTTTCAATGATAGCTATTTTAGTAGGTGTAAAGTGATATCTTGTGGTGATTTTGATATATTTTGTTATAACAAGTTAATCATTCCTTGAACTCTGAATTATGTGCTAAAAAATCACATGATGGTCTCTCACCAAAAATTACTTTAAGTGATACATCAAGTGACAAGTCAATTAGGTATTCCTCTACTTTTGTTAAAAGCAAATTGGAAATTGTCTGAATTGCAAAAGGTTTATTATCCAGATATTCAATTATTCAAATTGTGTGTATTGAAGTGCATTGTGCTGCATATAAAAACTTCTCAGCTTGTCATTCGGTCATGCTGAGAAGTTTTTATACCCAGCACAATGCACTTTGATAGGATTTGGAATGTGGGAGAAGGAAGACTTTTCTTGGTAAAAAGGAAAGCCTTGGCCTCAGGCATGTTCTCAGGGGACTCATGGACATTGAGGACCTGGTAACTGATGCCCCTAAGTAATCAGGGCCTGTTTATTTCTTCCTCCAGGGGAAGGTGTATCCCACTTTGGAGACTGAGGGCATAGACAGTATATGGTAGAATTAGGGTTCCAGAGTTGTAAAGATGGCAGTTTGAATCTTAAATTCTGACATATATTGCCAGTGTGATGCTGTTCAATTAATATAATCTTGCTAAATCTAGTTCCCTCTTCCATAATATAAGGATAATAAGTATATCTGTCACTGAGTGTTGTTGTGAGGATTAAATAAAAACAAGCAGACAAAGGTGAAAAGCAAAGGGCCTGGAACATAGTAAGCAAGTGGTGGTTAATTTTATGTATTGGCTTGGCTGCGTAAGGGATGCTCAGATAGCTGGTAGAACATTGTTTCTGGCTGTGTCTGTGAGGGTGTTTCTGGAAGAGATTAGCATTTGAATCAATGGACTGAATAAAGAAGTTCTGCCCTCACCAATGTGGACAGCATCATCCAATCCTTTGAAGACCTGGAGAAAACATAAAGGAGGAGGAAGGGTGAATTCCATCTTTGTTCTTGAGCCAGGACATCCATCCTCTCCTGCCCTTGGACATTGGAGCTTCTGATTCTCAGATCTTTGGACTCTAGGGTCTACACCAGCAATCTTCCTGGTGTTCTCAGGCTTTTGGACTAGGATTGAATCAGACCATCAGCTTTCCTGGGTCCCCAGCTTGTAGACCACATATTATGGGAATTATCTGGTTCCATAATCCTGTGATCGAATTCCCATAGCCAATTCCCGGTTCTCCTCTTACATATCCATATTGGTTCTATGCCACATATCCTATTGGTTCTATTTTTTCTGGAAAGCTTAAGCACCCAACAAAAGTTTTCTTTTTCTCTCCCTCTCTCCTTCTTTCTCTTTCTCTCTGCTACATATCAGGCCTTCCTTGAAGCATTTTATATGGATTATTTTATATAGTCTCCCAGCAACTCTGTGAAGCATGGATTGTATTATTCCCCTTTTAAGAATGAAGGAATTGAAGCCCCGAGAAGGCTAAGTAACAAAGTTAATAGGTGGTAGAAGATGCATTCAAGACCAGACAGCCTGACCCCAGGGCCTGCACTCCTAGTCTTGACCCTTCACAGTAGGTGGCACAAGAAAGTCCAATTCTGTTCCAGTGTTTAGACCACATACTTGTTGGCCAGTCCTCTAATGAAAACAAAACCTCCAGAAATAGGAATGTTCATGAACTTTCTTCTAAGTTCATTCAACCAGTCTTCGTTCCCCTGAAGGTTTACTGCCCAGCAGCTACTGAAAAAAAGGCTCAGTCATCCAGACCCTACAAATCTAGTTTTACAAAGCTAGCTGGGGATATTGTTATCACGATATAAGATTGTTTGCCATATTTTCAGGATGTCAGACAATTTTTCTCCCGCTTTGCATGCTGGTAAAGTACAGACTTGCCCTGACCCTATCCTGAACAGCCTTGTCCTCTCCAGGCTTTAAGTGCTCAAAGAAATGGTCTAACACAGCCTCCTCGCCTCTTGCTGAGGTCTTTAAGGTTGAATTTCCTTATTGGGCATTACTGAAATGTTTGGTTGAATCAGTCCTGTGTTAGGACCCTGAGGCACTGGGTGAGGCTCAGCAGCTTGTTACAATGTTTATTTTAATTAGATTCTAGCAATTGCAGCCTGTGCAGTGTAGATGTCCTAGGGCTGCCATTGTCTGCCATTCAGGGAACTTGGAAATGGAGCTCTTTTCTGAGATCTGTGGGCATTAGGGAGAGGTGAAGAGGGGATGGAGTTATGTTTGAAAGTATGAGGAGTCAATGGAAAAGCTAGGTTCTTGACTATGCCTGATTGGTCAATGACATGGCCACAGTTTGGTAACTGGCTGTGCAGGTCTGGATTCTGGTTAGCAACAGTCCTGTACATCTGGCAACACTATGGTGTGTCTCTGTGGCAGCTTATTTTGAGCGTCACGGCTATTACCCAGAGTCAGGAGTAATGTCTTTCATTCTGAGACATCTAAACCTCCAACCACAGGCATGTTTTCTTCCAGGGCAGAGGGCAAATGCAATTACATCTGTGACCAATTTGCACAGCTGGGAGCTCAGCGTCCTGACAGAGACATTTATTTGAGATTCAAGTCTCTGGGGAGCTGGGTCACCAGACAGGAAGTAAGGTCCAGCAAGCATGTGTTGTCTACTATGTGAATGCTTGTTAGGCTGGGCCAGGAGAACAAAACAAAACAACACAGATTGTCAACTTAAGCTTTTAGAAGCAAAAAATAGCCTTCTCTGTCTACAAACCAGGTTTCTCAGGGCATAGAGGAAAATAAGAATATCAAATAAGACAGTTGCCACTGACCCCAGTACAAACATAGCACGCACATGGGACATGGAACTCATGGAAGGGGCGGATTCCTGGGAGTCAAAGCCCTGGTTTCCAGTTGTGGTTCTACCACTGTGAACTGTGGTATCCTGGGCAAGTCACTTTGCTCAGGCTTTTTTTTTTTTTTTCAGAATTTTTGTGTCATTTTTGCTCAGGGGCCATGCTAATCTTCTCTGTATCATTCCAATTTTAGTATATGTGCTGCTGAAGCAAGCACCTTTTTTTTTTTCTTTTCTTTTCTTTTTTTTTTTTGAGACGGGGTCTCACTCTGTCACCCAGGCTGGAGCGCAGTAATGCGATCACGGCTCACTGCAACTTTGACCGCCCGCGCTCAAGCTATCCTTCCATCAGCCTCCCCAGTAGCTGGAACTACAGGCCTTTTCTGGAGCTGGAAGATAAAGAAAAACACCACAAAAACATTGAATAGACAAATCCAGAGCCCAGCCTAATGACTCTATTTAGTATTTATCCATAGGACAATGTCTCTGGATTTTATTTATTTATTTTGTCTCCCAATGGCTTTATTGAGACATAATTCACATACCATACAATTCACCAATATAGAATGTACAAGTCAGTGGTTTTTAGTATGTTCATAGAGTCGTGCAGCCATCATCACAACCAATTTAAAACATTTTTATAACCCAAAAAAGAAACCTGCCACACTCCTTATTTCTTAGCCATCACCTCTCAAGGCCTCCCCTGATTCCTTCCAGCCTTAGGCAACCAATGATCTACTCTCTGTTTCTATAGATTTGCCTATTCCGGACATTTCTTACAAATGGAATAATACAGTATGTTGTCTTTAGTGATTGGTTTCCTTCACTTAGCATAATCTTTTCAAAGTTCATCCATATTACAGCATGTATCAGTACTTCATTTCTTTTTACTTCCAAAAAGTATACAG
Organism: Piliocolobus tephrosceles; assembly: GCF_002776525.5. Taxonomy (NCBI): domain Eukaryota; kingdom Metazoa; phylum Chordata; class Mammalia; order Primates; family Cercopithecidae; genus Piliocolobus; species Piliocolobus tephrosceles. The sequence goes on from NC_045438.1 coordinate 152,301,906, forward strand.
TTACATGGAAATACCATATTGTGTTTATTCATTTGTCCATTGATGGACATTTGGGCCATTTCTACTTTTTAGCTCTTACGAACAATATTCTGTGAACACTAGTGGACAAGTTTATGTGTGAACATATGCTTTCATTTCTTTTGGGTATATACCTAAGAGTAGAGTTGCTGGCTCATACAGTAACTTTGTGTTTAACCTTTCGTGTAACAGCCAGACTGCTTTCCAAGGCAGCTGCACCACTTTATCTTATTAAATTTTTTTTTTTTTTTATTTTAGATTCAGGGAGTACATGTGCAGGTTTGTTACACGTATATATTGCATGATGCTGATTTGGGTTTCTATTGAACCCATCACCTTAATGCTGAACGTAGTAACCAACAGGTAGCTTTTTCAACCCTTGCCTCCCATCCTTATTCATCACCTTGGAGTCCCCAGTTCCTATTGTTCCCATCTTTATGTCTATGTGTACCCAATGTTTAGTTCTGACTTATAAGTGAGAACATGTAGTATTTGGTTTTCTGTTTCTGTGTTTAATTCACTTAGAATAATAACCTCCACTGCATACATGTTGCTGCAAAAGACATGATCTCATTCTTTTTTATGGCTATATAGTATTCCATGGAGCTGTACAATTCTATATTCCAATGAGCAGTGAATGAGAGTTCTAATTTTTCCACTTCCTTGTCAATACTTGTTATTTTCTGTTTTGTAAAAATGTTAACCATCCTAATGGGTGTGAGATGATATTTAATTATGGTTTTGATTTGCATTCCCTGATGACTAATGATGTTGAGCATCTTTTCATGCACTTATTGGCCATGCATTTATCTTCCTTAGAGAAATGTCTATTTAGATTTTTGTCCATTTTTTAGTTATTTGGTTTTTTGGTGTTGAACTGTATGTAGTACGTGTAATATTATTTGCACATTTTTTCTCTCATTCATTGTAGACTTGTCTCTTCATTTCCTTGATGGTGTCTGTGGAAGGACAAAAGGTTTTTAGCTGAATCGTGCACAGTTAATCTATTTTTTCTTTAATTGCTCATGCTTTTGGTATCATATCCAAGAAACCATTGTCAAATCCAAGGTCATGAAAATTTACACTCGTGTTTTCTTCTAAGAGTTTTATAGGATTCGCTCTTACATTTCAGTCTTTTCTCTATTCTGAACTTGTATACAGTGTGAGACAGGGGTCCAACTTCATTTTTTTTTTTCACATGTGTATACCTAGTTGTCCCAGCATCATTTGTTGAAAAGACTATTCTTTCTCCACTGAATGGCCTTGACACCTTTTTTGAAAGTCAATTAACTATAAATGTGAAAGTTTATTTCTGGATTCTCAATTCTACTATACTGATCTATATGTCTACCCTATGCCAGTACCACACTGTTTTGATTACTATGGCTTTGTACACATGTTGAAGTTGAGAAGTGTGACTCCTCCAATTTGTTCTTTGTTCAAGATTATTTTGTTTTTTCTGCACTTCTTGAATTTTGATATAAATTTTACAATTAATTTGTCAATTTCTGCAAAGAAATCAGCTGGGATTTTGATAAGAATTGCATTGAATCTATTGATCAACTCGAGGGTGTATTGCCATTTTAACAACATTCTTTTTTTTTTTTTTTTTTTTTTTGATTCAGAGTCTTGCTCTGTCATCCAGGCTGGAGTGCAGAGGCACAATCTCTGCTCACAGCAACCTCCGCCTCCTGGGTTCAAGCAATTCTCCTGCCTCAGCCTCCTGAGTAGCTGGGATTACAGGCACCCACCACCACACCCAGCTAATTTTTTGTATTTTTAGTACAGATGGTGTTTTACCATGTTGGTCAGGGTGGTTTCGATCTCCTGACCTCAGGTGATCCACCCTCCTCAGCCTCCCAAAGTCCTGGAATTACAGGCATGAGCACTGAGCCTGCATGTTGATCTTTTATCCTAAAACCTTGCTAAAAAAATTATTCATTTGAGCAGTTTTTCAATGAATTCCTTAGGTTTTATTTTTTCTTGTTAATTTTTTCTTTTTAGAATGAGATGGGGTCTTGTTATGTTGTCCAGGCTGGTCTTGAACTCCTGAGCTCAAGTGATCCACCAGCCTTGGTGCTGCGATTATAGGAGTGACCCACCTCACGTGGCCACCTTAGGGGTTTTTAATATCCAAGATTATGTCATCTGAAAGTAGAGATAGTTTAACTTTTTCCTTTCCAATATAGATTCCTTCTTATTTCATTCTTGCCTAATTGCCCTGGGGAAGGCCTAGATTTGTACCTCAGCTGTCTAAGGAACTGAATTTCTGTTATCAGCCCTAACCGAAGTTTGAATTAGGTGCTTCGGCTCCTTTAACCAGGTAGTTAATGCTTAACATTCAGCCCCCAATGCACATCGAGAGAAACATACTACCCAGTGTGTATTTCCATAGAGCAATACAGCTCTTAGGCACTGGGGAGCAATCAGGAGTGTGCTTGGGTAGGTCACAGCACTGTTTCCAGATGGAGTGTTAGGATGGCAGGAAAGGATGAGAAGCGGCAGAGCTTTAGACAAGGAATCTTTTCTGCCAGGGTTAATGCCTTTCAGGGCCTCTGCCAGAGATAAGGATGGAAGAAGTCAACAAGGAAGATGGGGAATCACGTACAGACAGAACTGCAGCTGTGACCTGGACAAACCACCCAGCTGCTCCCTCCATCCTCCACACTGCCCACTGCAGAGTGAGATGGAAAAGAAGAGAAAGTCGGGGCCGGGCGTGGTGGCTCAAGCCTGTAATCTCAGCACTTTGGGAGGCCGAGGCAGGTGGGTCACGAGGTCAGGAGTTCGAGATCAGCCTGACCAATATGG
>NC_045438.1:152304831-152412413 GCF_002776525.5 Piliocolobus tephrosceles
AAAAAAAAAAAAAAAAAAAAAAAAAAAACAGAGAAGAGAAAGTCGGCCAGTTTTTCAGTCTACCAATGAAGTAAGCTGTTTTCTTTTCAGACTTGGAGTGAACAAATTCTGTAAGCACCCTAATTAATGAGGAAAGCTCTGAGTCAGGCATGTTTTCTTGGTGCTTTCAAGCACTCTGTGCCTCTAGCCTTTCTCTGACCAGCCTGGAAAGGGAAGACATCCAACGTGATTTCTGAGTTTGTACACATTTGCGGTGGCTATTTGCTGCGAGGTGGAAACAGATCCTGCTCCCACTTTAGGAGCAACGTCAAGACACCCATGACTTCACAAACAAGATGAAATAAATACCTTGGTTCATGGGCAAACTGCGCAGAGCAGGCTTTGTGTGGGAACCCCCAAAGGTGGAAGAGCTATTCAAAGGTTGCCAGAGCCCGAGAATAAACTGGCCCTGACGAGACTTATGGACACAATCCAGTTCCTAGCGAAATCCGTGCCCAACCTCCCTGAAGTGCACCATTGAGGAAACGGCTTGAAAATAGGTTGAATGACATGAGGAGCAACATCGGCAGAATGGCTTTAATGAGCCAAAAAATGTGGTTTCAAATGCCCCTGTCTCCGAGTGCCACTGCCTGCCTTTGCCAGCAGATATAAAATCTGTTCACTGGAGCAAACTTAGAGACATGAAGCGGAGCTTATGCAAATTCCAGGTCAGCATGTCGCATTCGCATTCAAGTCCAGAAAACTCGCTCCACGTGAGGAAAGATAGGTTGGCGCTGAAGGGGAATTGTTTGTGGTCTTGAATGCAGGGCAGGATTGGGGGCGTTGCCGGCAGAAGGAAAACCCTTGCATCTCCAGCAGGGAGAGTTTCTGGCTGGGCCTGCTGCTGGCTCCCGGGGAAGGGTGTGTTGTTTACTGTACAGTCTGGTCCTAATTATTCAGGAGCCGATTATCCAATTCATGGATTCACTGGCCTAGTGCCTCCCCTCTTTTTAAAGAATTTCCAGACTTTTGGTGATGTTACTGCTCAGCTGATGCCAAATGGTAGAAAGAAAGAATGAAAAGAGGATAAACATAATCTTGCCCCATGTTAGCAATTCCTGTGAACTAGCTGATCAGGGAAAGGGAGAAAACTGCTTGATTAAAATCGAATCTAGGAATTGTTGGGGATAGGGGATTTCTTTCTTGGTAGTCTATACACGGTGTCCTGGGCCCCTGTTGTCACAGGGACTCCGGTGGAAGATTTGCTGGTGACGGCTCCATAAGGCAATGCTCATGAAGTGCAGACAGTGCCGTAGAGCAGCCAGCTGGGCTCACAGTGAGGCTGCTGACGGCACAGAGAGTCAAGTACAGAAGTGGACCCAGAAGAAACCTCTGGGCTCTGAGCTCTGAGTAGGCTTGGCCTGTAGCTGCTTGTGTGTTGTGCAAAAGGATGCAAGCTCCATCCAGCTCCTAGACCACCAAAAATCATCACACACTTTTCAGTGAGGATTTCAGGGGGTCAGTAGTAAAGAACCAGAGAGAAGAAGCCAAAACACAGAGCTGTGAGAACGTTTGGTGAAGCCAGGCCTCAAGGAGCCATGGAAACGGGATATGAACATATTACGGCACGAAAAGGTGTATTAGCCTTTGGGAAGCAAAGTGGGGTGACCTCTTAGAAACTTAGTGGCAGGAGGATGTTGTGACTTAAAAAACTGTTCCTTTAATGAACATTCCTCCAAAGGAATTAATTCCTTTGTATTAATATATTGAAGGCTTAGGACTGATTAATATCATTACTTTGAAGTATAATCTCTTCATTAACTTCTCTCACTTTCCTTTATTAGTGAACATTTATATTTTTAACTATACAATGCACATAATAAAATGATTGTGCAGTAATACTTTAAATTTGAAACTAGGGTTTTTAACTAGCTTGAACTGAGTTTTCCAAAGATAAGACTTCCCTACCCCATTGTACTTGTTCTTTTCTCTAAACTCACCACTTAATTCAAAATTAAGGAGTTTCTTATTGCAATTGAAACAGAACAGGAATTATATTTCAGTCTTAAATCTTCAACCTTGCTCTTGACTTTTTTTCCTTACTATCAAATTTACAAAAGTTCAAGGTTTTTGGTTTAAATATCCAGTTGAGGTTGACAGGAACACTCGCCAAAGACAAGGCATGATCTAAATTAGAACAACTGGTCCTAAAAGCCTTCTCTGCCCTTCACTTTCGGGATGCTGCAGAAAAGCAAGCAAGCAAGCAAGCAAACACAAGTACATGCCTAGTTTGACCACAATAATAGTTTTTAAATTTATTTGGTCCCAAATGACTTAGAGAATCTAACAAAATGTATAAAACTTCTTCCCAGAAAAACGTATACAAACACAACAACACAGATTCCCCAAAGCCATCTTACCCTGATTATTGTCCCCTAAAGCAAAAACTAATCTCGCCTAGTGCAGTGGCTCATGCTTATAATCCCAGCACTTTGGGAGGCTGAGAAACACGGCTTGCTTGAGCTCAGGAGTTCAACATCAGCTTGGGCAACAGAGCAAAACCCTGTCTTTATGAAATATGCAAAACTTAGCCCGGTGTGGTGGCATGTGCCTGCAGTCCCAGCTACTTGGGAGACTGAGGTGGGAGGATGGCTTGACCCCAGGAGGCAGAGGTCGTAGTGAGCTGAGATGGTGCCACTGTACTCCAGCCTGGGTGACAGAGTGAGAATCTGTCTCAAAACAAAACAAAAACAAAAACAAAAAACTGATCTATAGGTACATCCCACGGACATGAGCTCTAAAGAGGATTGTGCAAGTCTCTTTTTTAAATGAACATAAATGAAGAACTGCAAAAATTAAGAAAAGGAGGCAGTGGGGAGCACAAAGGAAATAGAAGTAAAAAAGTAAAAATAAATACACTCATTGAGAAAAACACATTGAGAAACCTGTATGATAGCACGAAGGAGTTGATCCTGTTTTAATTCTAGCAGCACCCAAGAAAGGGAGGACCTCAGAGTAAGATGATCAGCAAGATTGCTGTTAGAAAGCAATGCAGCGATGCCGGTAACAATTTTAAGTCAACATGTGAGAGGGTGGCTGGGAGAGAAGAGTCTGAATTCAAAAGACCCAACAGGAAATGCAGTGACAGAATTAAATTTGACAGGCAGACGCCTTTACTTCTGCTGTCATCTCTAAACAGGAATCTTCAATGACATATTTAGTATGCTGTTGAGGTGCCTTAGCGCATCCAACGAAGAGCAGGCATATGTTCAAACTGTGTCCGGAACCGGTTCCTTCTGGTGGCTTCTGGATCTGACTGACTTTAAGAATGAACCCACCAACCCTCACGGTGAGTGTTACAGTTCTTAAAGATGGTGTCCAGAGTTCGTTCCTTCAGATGTTCAAATGTGTCCAGTTTCTTCCTTGCAGTGGGGTGGGTTCATGGTCTTGCTGACTTCAAGAGTGAAACTGCAGACCTTCGCAGTATTACAGCTCTTAATCCGGAATTTTTTATTTCTCCTGGTGGGTTCATAGTCTTGCTGACTTCAGGAACGAAGCCACAGACCCTCATGAAAAGTGTTACAGCTTCTAAATGTAGTGCAGACCCAAAAAATGACAAGCATTAAGATTTATTCTGAAAAACAAAGATCTCACTGTGTGGAAAAGGATCCAAAAAGTTTGCTGCTGCTGGCCTTGATGGCCAGCTTTTATTCCCTTATTTGGCCCCACCCACATCCTGCTGATTGGTCCATCTTACAGAAAGCTGATTGGTCCATTTTACAGAGTGCTGATTGGTCCATTTTACAGAGTGCCGATTGGCCCATTTTACAGAGTGCTGATTGGTGCGTTTACAATCCTTTAGCTACACCTCAAGCACTGATTGGTGCATTTACAATCCTTTAGCTAGATACAAAAGTTCTCCAAGTCCCCACCCAAGCCAGAAGTCCAGCTGGCTTCACTTCTCAAAACAGCAAGGGAGAAACTACTCTTGAGAGTGGTCAGAATGACTCAGGTCCCTTTAATGGTCCTAATCGAACAAGGGCGACTCTTTCTCCTGCTGTAGAATGGCTTGGTTAAATGCAAGTTGGTTAAATATTCATTGGGAGTGCCTACTGTATTTAGACAAACTGTGCCTTGGGGGCTACCACAGCACTAGCCACTGGCCTAGCAAGGGCATGCATTAAAGAGGTTTGGCAAAAACATGTCTTTAGTCAAGCAGTTAGAAGTTAATGGATTTGTGTTGAAGAGTGGGTTACTTGATGCTTCCTAAAATAACAGCAGATGAATTAAGGGCTGCTAACAATTATGTCTTGCTCCAAGGGCAGTGTGCTGCTGCAGTGGTAGAAATGAAATTCACTAAAACATTGCTATGAACATTTCAATGACAACACCGTTTCACATTTCTGTATGATTGATACTTGTCTTGATTGGGAATAGAAAATGTTATCTAGAGATTACTCAAAATGTATGATCAGCAATCTGGCCAAGATTGCCTTGTAAATCGATTTCTTGAGATATTTCTTCTCCTCCAACACACAGAACAATATATAAAATAGGAAAACAGAAAATTAGAAATATACAAATATAAAAACAAAATTATAAAGGCATTGTGCATTAGTTAAAGGTAGTACTAGCTGTTGTAACTGACAAGCTCTGAAATCTAAGTGGAATAATATTGAAAATGTTGCCAAAATGTTGCCATTGAAAGTAATGGACAAAACCGTAATTACTTTTACACCAACCTAATAAACATTTATTTCTCACTCAAGTACATTTCAACCAGATGTCCAGAGGGCTGCCTTCCATGCAGTGATTCATGGACCCAGATCCTTGCTGTTTTTTGACTCCTCTATCTCTTAGGATCTCTGAGTCCTTCACTTCTAAGGGAGACCAGGAGAAAAAGATAGTATGCAACATGACATGAAAGGTTTCTTGGGACAGGCCTAGAAATGTTATGCGTCACTTCTGCTCATATTCTTTGGCCATAATTAAATTATATGTTCATACCTAATTGAAAAGGTGGCTGAAAACGTAGTCTTGTTTTGTGCCCTGGAAATAGAGGAAACAGATTTTAGTAAACACGAAAATGTCTGCCATGCATAGTGAGTCACCTTTTTGTTCCAGACGTCTCCATGGGGATACACATCTCCATTGACCCACAACAAAAACATGAAATAACCAGGAAGTAAAGTCACGAGCCACTGAACTGCAAGTGCAAGCAAACATAAAGGCAAAAAGATTCAGCTTCTGGAGGGTAAATGTAACTAAAACGTACTCAAATCAATTGAGAGACTTGAGACAGGCTCATTGCTTGAAACCAGTCTGTATCTAATTTTAAAAAGTCTATTGAAAAATGCCACCTGGCAGAACATGTATAAATAAAATGCATCTCTGGGGAGGTGGAGGAACATTATTACTGCCCTCTTAATCAGAGATTGAGGCAAGCTGCCCCCTGTGTCTGTGATACTGTGTCTGGAATTGGTGGGTTCTTGGTCTTGCTGACTTCAAGAATGAAGCCCCAGACCCTGGCAGTGAGTGTTACAGTTCTTAAAGATGGTGTGTCCGGACATTGTTCCTTCTGGTGGGTTTGTAATCTCACTGACTTTAGAAGTGAAGCTGCGATCTTCCCGGAGACTATTACAGCTCTTAAAGGTGGCGCAGCTGGAGTTGTTTATTCCTTCTGGTGTGTTTGTGGTCTCACTGGCTTCAGGAGTGAAGTTGCAAACCTTCGCGGTGAGCGTTACAGCTCATAAAGGTGGTGCATCCGGAGTTGTTCGTCCCTCTCTGTGGGTTCATGGTCTTGCTGGCTTCAAGAATAAAGCTTCAGATCTTCGTGGTGAGTATTATAGCTCATAAAGGCCACACAGACTCAGAGAGTGCAAACCAGCAAGCTTGACTGCAAAAAGCAAAAGAGGAATGCTCCCACCGTGTGGAAGGCGACCCTAGAGGGTTGTCACTGCTGGTTCCAGCAGCCTGTTTTTATTCCCTTATCTGGCCCCACCCACATCCTGCTGAATGGTCCATTTTACAGAGGGCTGATTGGTCCTTTTTGACAGAGTGCTGATTGGTGCGTTTACAAACCTTTAGCTAGACACAAAAGTTCTCCAAGTCCCCACCTGACCCAGAAGCCTAGCTGGCTTCACCTCTCAATATCACTAATATAATCAAAAAGTAGGAGTGGCCCATTCAGACTCTGTAAGGAAGAGGCATGGAGGCAATCGCAAACCTTTTAGATAGGGAGGGATTATCATAGAAAGAATGATAAGGCAAAAAATGTACCACACTAGATTAGCCTACAAATCCCAATTCTAAATCCTATTTTAAAAACAAGCACTGAAATAAAAACAGTTTTCAAAATTAACAATCAGAAAAACATTATTCTAGATACTTGTGAAGAACATTCTGATAAAGATCTTAAAAGTTATGCTTATAATACTCAGAGAGATATATGAGGTAGAATAAGAAATTATATATTTTAAAAGTCAGAGAAATATAAATAAAACTGGAAGATATGAAAAAGAACCAATTAAAATCCTAGAAATAAAAAATACTAATTCAAAGTATCACCCCAAATTTGAAAATATGGGTCATTTTGAAAAAACAATGAAATTACTGCATATTAATAACTGAGGATACAATTTAAGTAGTAGGTATAATTGTATTAGTTAAAAACCATGAAAGACTGAAAGTAAACAAGTTAAGATTTAACTCAAGAGGTTGGAAAAACAGTAATAGCGTAAATATAAAGCCAGTAGAAGAAAGGAGATTACGAAGAAGATAGTGTTGACCAAAAGAGTCGAACTCTGTAAAATATTTGAAGAGATTTCTTCTGAGCCAAATATGAGTGACCATGGCCTGTGACACAGCCCTCATGTGGTCCTGAGAACATGTGTCCAAGGTGGTCAGGGCGCAGCTTGGTTTTATACATTTTACAGAGGCTTGAGGCATCAATCAAATACATTTAAGAAATACATTGGTTTGGTCCAGAAAGGTGGGACAACTCAAAGCAGGGGCTTCTAGGCTACAGGTAAATTTAAACATTTTCTAGTTGACAGTTGGTTGAGTTTGTCTGAAGACCTGGGATTGATAGAAAGGGAATGTTCACTTTAAGATAAAGGTTGTGGAGACCAAAGTTCTTTTGAAGTCTTATAACGGCTGCCCTTAGAGACAATAGGTGACAAATGTTTCTTATTCAGATCTTAGTTAATCTCTTTAGGATTGGGAGGGTCTGGAAGAAATAAGATCTAGCTATGTTAATAGAGATGCTTTATGGATGCATTTTCCCCCACAAAGAAGAGTTTTGCAGGGCCATTTCAAAATGTAGTAAAGAAACATGTTTTGGGGTAAAATATTTTGATTTTCTTTCTTTCTTTTTTTTTTTTTGAGATGGAGTCTCACTCTGCCGCCCAGGCTGGAGTTCAGTGGCGCAATCTCAGCTCACTGCAAGCTCCACCTCCCAGGTTCATGCCATTCTCCTGCCTCAGCCTCCTAAGTAGTTGGGACTACAGGTGTCCGCCACCACACCCAGCTAATATTTTTGTATTTTTAATAGAGACGGGGTTTCATCATGTTAGCCAGGATGGTCTCAATCTCCTGACCTCATGATCCGCCCACCTCGGCCTCCCAAAGTGCTGGGATTACAGGTGTGAGCCACCGTGCCTGGCCAATATTTTAATTTTCTCCCTTGTCTCGTAATGTTATGCCAGAGTCAGGCTGGAAAGTAACTCACGATATATAGGGTTAAATAAACCCCATCTGATGAGAATTTATGATTTGTAGGGCATGACTCCCCAGGCTCCTTAGATAGAAATTTGGGCAAGATAAAAAAAATCAGAGTTTAGTCCTCAATAGCATGAGGGGAAGTTATGTTTTCTATCACCAGGTTATGACCTTTAAATAAAAGGGTGTGTTCCCATCTTCTTTCTGTTGGCTGGAGTAGGTGGTGAGACCTGGATAAACCATCTGAAACCATGGAATGAAAGCCATGAAATGAGAATGGGAACCTGGATCCTGATACCATGAGGTCACCAGATTAGCCCCTGTACTGCTCATGCTTAAAACATTACGAAAGAAAGATAAATATATTTCTATCATAGTTAAGCTACTGTTCTTATGGCCTTTGTACACCTAAACAAGAACAAAGCTACATTCTAAGTGATAAAGCTATGAAGAACTTGATGCAAGTACATTTGAAAACAAATGAAATGGATAATTATATAGGAAAATATAACTCATCAAAATTGATTGGAGAAGAAATATAGAATCTAAAACCAATTATTTTTTGTGGTACAGAGTCTCTGAGATGGTCCACCAAAATCCCCACCTCCTGGTACTTTTTTTTTTTTTTTGAGATGGAGTCTCGCTCTGTTGCCCAGGCTGGAATGCAATGGCGCAATCTCAGCTCACTGAAACCTTCCCCTTCCAGGCTCAAGCGATTCTCCTGCCTCAGTCTCCTGAGTAGCTGGGATTACAGGCATGCACTCCCGTGCCCAGCTAATTTTTGTATTTTTAGTAGAGAAGAGGTTTCATCATGTTGCCCAGGCTGGTCTTGAACTCCTGACTTCAGGTGATCCACCCGCCTCAGCCTCCCAAAGTGCTGGGATTACAGGTGTGAGCCAAAGTGCCTGGCCAGTATTTACACTCTTATGTAATCTCCTCCCCTTAAGACTGGTTTGGATTTAGTGACTTGCTTCTAATGAATAGAATACAGCAAAAGTGATGGAATGTCATTTCTTAGATTAGGTTACAAAGATGCTGTGGCTCCTGTCTACTACATCCTGCCTTGCTCTCTTGCTGGCTGATCCGAGGGAAGCCAGCTGCCATGCTGTGAGCTGCCCTCTGGAGAAGCTCAAAGGGTTAAGTATATTTAGTCTGTTCTTGCATTGCTATAAAGAAATACCTTGGACTGGGTAATTAATTTTTTAAAAAAGTGTTTTAATTGGCTCATAGTTCTTCAGGTTGTACAGAAGTGTGGTATCAATATCTGCACAACTTCTGAGAGGATCTCAGAAAGCTTACAATCATGGCAGAAGGTGATGAGGAGCCAGGATGTCACATAACAAGAGCAGGAGCAAGAGATAGAGCAAGACAGAGGTTTCAGACTCTTTTAAACAACCAGATCTCATGTGAACTAAGCGAGAACTCCCTCATCACCAAGGGGATAAGGCTAAGCCATTCATGAGGGATCCACCCCCATCATCCAATACCTTACATTAGGCCCTACCTCCAACACTGGAGGTTACATTTCAACATGAGATTTGGAGGGGACGAACATCTAAACCATATCAGTGAGGAACTAATGTCTCTAGCCAACATATAGTGAGGACCTTAGAGCTTCTGACAGCCACATGAGTGAGCTTGGAGGCTGATCTTCTCCACTTGGGTCTTGAGATGATTGCAACCCCAGCTGTCACCTTGATTGTAGCCTTGTGAGCAACTCAGAGGCATGCAGATATCTGACTCACAAAACTGAGTATTATACATGTTTTAAAGTCATTAGGTTTTGGAGTTATTTGTTATGCAGCAGTAAATAACAAATACATCTTTAAAGAAATTGAATCGGTAGTCAAAACCCCTTATTAAAAGTCAACAAGACCAGTCTTTTTTTTTTTTTTTTTTTTTTTTTTTTGAGACAGAGTCTTGCTCTGGCATGAACTTGGCTCACTGCAACCTCCACCTCTCAGGTTTCAGCCATTCTCCTGCCTCAGCTTCTTGAGTAGCTGGGATTACAGGCATGTGCTACCACGCCTGGCTAGCTTTTGTGTTTTTAGTAGAGATGTAGTTTCACCATGTTGGCCAGGCTGGTCTCGATCTCCTGACCTCAGGTGATCCACCTGCCTCACCCTCCCGAAGCGCTGGGATTACAGGCATGAGCCACCATGCCTGGCCAATAGGGCCAGGCATCTTTTGCAGGGGAACTTTTCAAATGTTTAGGGAACAAATAATGCCTATCTTATAAAACTATTTTAGACTTTAGAGAACAGAGAAAAAGGAAAGTTAACCACCTCAATTTAAGAAACCAATATAACTTCAATACTAGATAAGAAGAACATTAGAAAAAAATTATAGAATAATCTAATTTATAAATTTGGATATAAAAATTCTAAGAAAATATTACCCAATTCAATTCAACAGCATAAAAATAACTTTTAAGAGAAATGTGAATAATATTTGTTTTCTTCAACAAACTTAAAACACCTTACAGTAGAGTACACTACCCTAATAGGCCAACATTTATAAATATGTTACTTTTTTTTTCCCTTCATAAGTACTTCGCTTGTTAGACATGACAAGCAAAACCACCTTAAGTACTCAAATAACTCTTGTGAAGTAAATATACCAAACTGAACTCAAAATATTACAAAACTGAAGTTCTAAAAATGTTCCCAATGCATAAAATACTAAATATATGCAGATAATTTCTTTCTCCTCCTCTTTTTTCCTCTCATAAATATATACAAAAAAGAGAGAATAGAATACCCACCACCCAGACTCAACATTAACTTGTTTTACTCTTTTGCTTCATGTACTTCTCCTCTATCTTCATTTGCTAAAGTATTTTCAAAACAAATCCCAGATATCCTAACACTTGTACACTTCAATATATCTCTCTAAAAATGTGCACATTTTCTTTAAAAAATGCAAGTATCATTATCACTTCCAACGAAATTTGTAATAACTCTTTTGTGTCACCCAATTCTGAGTCCTTAATTGCAGTTGCCCAATAATCTGAAAACAATTCTTTATAGTTGTTTTAGTCTAATCAGGCTTCAAACAAGGTCCACACGTCATATTTTATTGTTATGCCTCTTAAATCTCCATCTTCCTCATTTTTTCTGCCCTTTGGAAGCTGAGTAAATTGTTCTGTAGAATATTTTATATTACAAGTTTGCCTGTTTATTTCCTGGTGTCATTTAACATGTCCCTCTATCTCCCCATATTTCCTGTAAATGGGAGTTTTCTTTAGAATTTTCAGGAGAAACTTTAAAAAATTGCTCTATTCACGTATGGACATGAACATAGGAACAATATACACTACAGACTACTAGAGTGGATAAGAAGGGAGGTGGGCTTGGGTTGAAAAACTACCTATTGGATACAATAATTACTACTTGGGTGCAGTATAATGTAACAAACCTACATGTAGCCCCTGTATCTAAAATAAATGTTGAAATTAAAACAAACAAACAAAAACAAAAGTGCTTTATTGACATATCGTTCCCATACCATATAATTCATCCATTAAAATGTACAATTGAACTGTTTTTAGTATATTTAGAGTTGTACATCCATCAAAACCAATGTAAAACATTTCATCATGCCAAAAAGAAACCCAATACTGGTTAGCAGTCATTCCCAGTTCCCATCTCTCACCCCTAGTCCCTTTTGTTTCTGTCAATTTGCCTATTCTGGACATTTTATGTAAATGAAATAACAGAATATGTCATTGCTTGTGATTGGTTTTTTTATGTAATATAGCATTTTCAAGATTTATCCATACTGTGACCTGTATGAGTATGTCATTCCTTTTTTATTGTTGACTAATATTCCATTGTATGGATATACTCCATTTTATTTATCTGTTCATCAGTTGATAAGCATTTGTGCTATTTCCTCTCCTTCACCTATTTTGAGTAATGCTGCTGTGAACATTCTTGAACAAGCTTTTGTATGGACATTTGTTTTTTCTCAGGTATATATCTAGCAGTGGACTTCCTTGTTCACATAGTAACTCTATGTTTAATATATTGAGAAACTTCCAGACTGTTTTCCAAAGTGGCCACACAACTTTGCATTCCTTCCAGCAATGTTGGCAGGTTCAACATTTTTTTGCAATGAAACTTGCATATATATAGATATGTGCATGTGTTTATACATGCATATACACACATATACATATATAGATATATGTATGTATATATAGCTCCATAATTTTGTTGAATGTAAAATTGACATACAAATTGAATAATGTTACTCTACTCCAGCAATATCTAATTTAAAAATGTAATAGAAAATAAGAACACTTTCATAATAGCAATAGGAACCACAGAACAAACTCAATAAAAGGAGTACTGTTTTGGCGGGGAAAAATTGCAAAACATTATTGAAAGACATATGAGGAAGAAACACTTTATGAACTTGAAATTTTTAAATATGGTTTTGTCTTTGACCAAATATTTGCATACAGGGAGAAATGAGGACAGAGACAGGGATTAACATACCTCAGATTTTACAGCTATTATATTTCAAAAGGGATGTTTAAAATACATTTACAAAAAGAAAGAGTATTTGTTCAACACAACAAAGAGAGTTTAATACTGATGATTTCTTCAAGGGAGTAAAACAAAAATATTTTCTGTTAGTTGATTGTTTTATCTTTTAGAATAAATTATGGAATTCTATTGATTATAGAGAGATTTTATTTCTTCCTGGGACCTAAAAATACCTCAATAATAGAGGAATAAATATACCATATTTGTGAAGGGGAAGATTAATATTCTTCAAAAATTAATTTCTATGTCAGTTAAGATCCTAATACAGTGGTTTTGGCAAGCTGACACTAAAATGCTTACAGAAAAGAAAGAACCAATATATGATATGGGTGCTCATTATATGACTATTTTAATTTTGAGTATAATATTGGTAGAGGGATGTACAAATCATCCAATAAAACAGAATAGAGGGCTGGGAGCAGTGGTTCCTGCCTGTAATTCCAGCACTTTGAGAGGCTGAGGCTAGTGGATTACCTGAGGTCAGGAGTTCAAGACCAACCTGACCAACATCATGAAGCCCTGTCTCTACTAAAAATACAAAAATTAGCTGGGTGTGGTGGTGCATGCCTACAATCCCAGTTACTCAGGAGGCTGAGGTGGGAGGATCACTTGAACCCAGGAGGCAGAGACTGCAGTGAGCTGAGATCATGCCACTGCACTCCAGCCTGGCTGACAGAGTGAGACTCCACCTAAAAACAAACAAACAAAAAATAATAGCAACTGAGAAAAAATGCAGTACTGTGTGGGAAAACTGGAATTTGTCAGAGTTAGCATTACAAATTAGTGGGGAAAAGATAGCCAATTTAATGAATGGTTCAGGAAAAATAAGTAATAATGAGAAAAAATACATTAGGCCCCATCTATCATTAAACATAAAATAATTCCAGGTGCAGTCCAGATCTAAAGGATAACAAGTGAAACTGTTCTTATTTTTATTTTGTTAGAGACAAGATCTTGCACTGTCACCCAGGCTGGAGTACAGTAGTGTGGTTAGAGCTCACTGCAACCTTGGACTCTCGAACTCAAGTGATCCTCCAGCCCAAGCCTTTTGAGTAGCTGGTGCATGCTGCCACACTCTGCTAATGGTTTAAATTTTTTATTTCTTGTAGAGACAGAATCTTACTATGTTACCCAGGTTATTCTTGGACTCCTCACCTCAAGAGATCCTCCCGCCTTGGTCTCCAAAGTGCTAGGATTACAGACGTGAGACACCATGCTTGGCCGAGAACTTTATTTTTATCAAAAACATTAAGAGAAAATCTTTATGGTCTCTAACTGTGAAGTAATTTTTTAAACATAGCATCAAAAAAACACAAGCTAAAGTGAAAAAGGCTGAAAGACTCAACTACATTAAAATTTTAAATTTCTATATATTAAGACTCCAAGAGCAAAGATCAAAACAAACTTAGAATGGGAGAAGGATATTTCCAGTAAATACAAGTAACAAATAACAACTAATAAAATACTATATTAAAAACTTAAAAAAATCAAGATGCTATAGATTGATTTTTTGTGTTCCCCCAAAATTTGTATCTTGAAAAACTAGGCCCCAGGTGACAGTATTAGGAAGAAGGGGTCCTTTAGGAGGCATATTAGGCCATTCTTGTGTTGCTATAAAGAAATACCTGAGACTCGGTAATTTATGAGAAAAGAGGTTTAATTGGCTCAGGGTTTTACAGGCAATACAGGAAGCATAATGCTGACATCTGCTTCTGGGGAAGTCTCAGGGAGCTTCCAATCATGGTGGAAGGTGAAGGGGGAGCAGGCATCACATATGGTGTGAGCAGGAGCAAGAGAGAGAAGGGGAAGGTGCTGCCCACTTTTAAATAACCAGATCATGCAAGAAATAATTCACTATTGCAGGGACAGCACCAAGGAGATGGTGCTAAACCATTAATGAGAAATCCACTCCCATGATCCAGTCACCTTCCATCAGGCCCCACTTCCAACATTGGAGACTACATTTCAACATGAGATTTGGCAAGGACAAATATCCAAACTATATTAGGAAGTGATTCAATTACAAGGGTGGGGCCTTTATGAATGGGATTAGTGCCCTTCAAAAGTGGCTGGAGAAAGTTTCCTCACCCCTTCTGCCATGTGAGGTTACAGTGAGAAGGTACCATCTATGAACCAGGAAGCAGTTCTCACCAGACACTGAATCTGCTGGCACCTTGCTCTTGGACTTCCTGGCCTCCAGAATTGCGAGAAATACATGTTGTTTATAAGTTGCTTCTTCTAAGCTGTTTTGTTACAGCAGCCTGAATGGACTAAGACGGTTGATAAAGACAAACTATTCAGTGGAAAAACTATAAAAGGCTATAATTAAACAATTCACTGAAACAGGTAAAGGCTATAATTAAGCAATTCACTGAAACAGGTAAAGGCTATAATTATGCAATTCACTGAAGCATTATCCAACTAGCTAATAAATGTACAAAAAATAATTTCAGCCTCCCTATTAGGGAAATGTAAATTAGAATAATAGATGAACAAAAAAATTTGAAATCCTCATACTCCTATGTGATGACAAGGATATGGTTCCTTTAACTAGTTATCGAGAGTATTTTGTAGCAAGAGTAATTTACCAGCTGCCGTTTGCAAACTCAATTCTAGTTTTCTCCACTTGTATCCATGATAATGTTTTTGGCTCCAACTGACAGAAAACCCTGTTCCCAATAGTTTCAGCAATAAAGAAATCTCTTATCCCACTTATTAGGAAGTTCAGAGGCAGCTGAGTGGCTTTAGGATTGGTAATTTCAGTGGTTCGACAGTGTAAACAAGTACCTTGTTTATTCCTGCTCTTTTATATGCTGTTCCAGGGTCAGCTTCTCCTGCTTGCTAGACCCGTTTTGATAGGAGGAGGGTTGTCAGAAGTGTTTGAGGCTATGAGTTTCATAATTTACATCTGTTGGGAAAATAGAAGTCTCTGTCACCAGGAAATAGAGTTCCTTCCCTCTGATCTGATAGAGCCAGCTGAGGTCACTTGCCTGTCTCTGGATCCTGTGCTCATCTCAGACCTAACATGGACATGGAAGAATATAATTATAGGATTAGCTTAGATGTGTGGAGTTGGGTCAATGCCTAATCTCGCTGCTGTGAAGGAGGAGTGGATTGGGTGCTCTGAAGTCAATCAAAATGTCTACTGCAGCCAGATGAGGTGGCTCAAGCCTATAATCTCAGCACTCTGGGAGGCTAAGGCAGGAGGACTGCTGGAGCCCAGGAGTTTCCAACCAGCCAGGACAACATGGCATAACCCTGTCTCTACAAAAAATAATTTTATATTTTATTTTATTTTATTATTATTATTTTTTGAGACAGAGTCTCACTCTGTTGCCCAGGTTGGCCAGCCTGGTCTCAAACTCCTGACTTCAGGTGATTCACCTATCTCAGCCTCCCAAAGTGCTGGGATTACAGGTGTGAGCCACTGCACCCGGCCCAAAATAATAATTTTAAAAAATTAGCTGGGAGTGGTAGAATTTCAGCTACTCAGGAGGCTGAGGCGGGAGGATCACTTTAGCCTGAGAGTTCGAGGCTGCAGTGAGCCAAGATCATGCCACCATACTCCAGCTTGGGTGACAGAATGAGACTCTGTCTCAAAAAAAAAAGTCCATTGCACCTCCCGTGGCCGCATAAAAAACTCCCTAGACGTGTGAAACTGCTGAAATACTAATGAAAGGTAGAATTTAAATACAATTGACACTTTTCAGGCCTTAATGAACAAGTGAATAAACTGTTTTTGTCATTTCTGAAATAGTCTGTAAGAGCTGAGCACTCCAGGCCCACCGCTCTAGATGTGCTTCCATCCACATGCTAACATGAGAAGAAGAAGTCTCTAAGGTGGGTGAGAAGTCTCTCATCAGAGTGGTCAACTCTCACAATTCAAATGGCACTGATGGTCACCTCTTTTCCTTTCAAAGGTGATGTGATAGAGGAAACATGCATATTGCACTGCAACCTTTGTTCATTTTTATGTACTGTCAAAATTTGAGATCCTTAAATAGGCTGGAGTGAGACTGGTCTGTAATCGCAAGCACGAGGACGGTTGCTGTAACCATAAGCACTATACTTCGGTTCTAATTCTAGACTTCACTCGTGTCTGAAGTGTTTGTTCCAGAACCTCAGTGTTCAGGCCATCTTTATTAGGTCAACTTCCAGATCCTACCTCTGACAAGAGGAACATCTTGACTTTTTTTTTTTTTTTTTTTTTTTTTTTTTGAGATGGAGTCTCACTCCCAGGCTGGAGTGTAGTGGCGTGATCTTAGCTCACTGCAACCACTGCCTCCCAGGTTCAAGCAATTCTCATGCCTCAACCTCCCGAGTAGCTGGGATTACAGGCACCCACCACCATGCCTGGCTAATTTTTATATTTTTAGTAGAGATGGAGTTTCACCATGTTGGCTAGGCTGCTCTCAAAGTCCTAACCTCAGGTGATCCGCCCGCCTCGGCCTTCCAAAGTGCTGTTATTACATGTGTAAGCCACCGCACCCGCCTACCTTGACTTTGTGGAGGTATTGTTGAAAAACAACTTCTTACCTTGTGAAATGTCTCTGAATTTCACATTTCATAAAGTAACAATCCCCTATAACCTTAACCTTCAAGACTGAATACTGTAGAAATGCACTTTGCTCAGTAATACTTGAGTTGTTGCAATATTTGACTATCCAATATTTGATTATCCATTTGGTTGTTACAGTAATTGATGGTTGTTGCCCTAACAGTATATTGCTTGTATTTCTACCTCTAGTAAAGAGCTTTATTTGCTAGATTTTAGTATCCTTGAGCCTAGGCAAATGCACAAGTCTTTTAAAAAGAAACATGGTTTACTGGCACGAAACTGATCAGTTTTGAGAGATCGTTAATGCCCTTGAAGTGGTCTTTGTGGGTGTGAAGCTAATGGTGACAATGTGAATTGGTCCCTCCTATTACAGTATTGAAATTAAGGGTTGGGCAAGGTGGCCCATGCCTATAATACCAGCACTTTGGGAAGCTGAGATGGGCAGATCACTTGAGGCCAGGAGTTCGAGACCAGCCTGGCCAACACAGCGAAACCCTGTCTTTACTAAAAATACAAAAAATTAGCTGGAAGTGGTGACACATGCCTGTAATCCCGGTTCCTTAGGAGGCTGAGGCATGAGAATCGTTGAACCCAGGAGGTGAGGCAGAGGTTGCGGAGAACTGAGATTTTGCCACTGAACTCCAGCATGGGCAACTGAGTGAGACTTTGTCTCAGAAAAAAAAAAAAAAAAAAAAGAGAGAGAGAGAAAAATTTAAGTCTACTTAATCTATCAAGTCATGTTCATGTCCTGATTTTATATGCTTACATTTATCAATAAACATTGTGATACTTGAAAAAAAGATATTAGATATTAGACATCAACTCCTTCAGAATTTTCCCAGTATTCTCCATGGAGACTATTTTAGCGCCTTTGCTGGAGGATGGAAAAAGTCTGGCCCTAGGATTCTAATCATTCTTCAACTGCCTTCTAATTTGCCTTGATCTATTTACATACTGAGCTTCAGAAAAAAAAAAAAAATTATTTACAAACCTTAAGTGGTTAAAAATGTTGAAAAAAAGCTACTGACCTGTTCTATTTTATTAATTAATTAATTTATTTATTTATTTATTTTCTGCCTGGACAAGGTGGCCAGGAAAGTGACATTAAGATAACCCAATTTAGGCTGAGCACGGTGGCTCAAGCCTGTAATCCCAGCACTTTGGGAGGCCGAGCTGGGCAGATCACAAGGTAGGGAGATCGAGACCATCCTGGCTAACACAGTGACATGCTGTCTCTACTAAAAATATAAAAAATTAGCCAGGCGTGGTGGCTGGCACCTGTAGTCCCAGCTACATGGAAGGCTGAGGAGGAGAATGGTGTGAACCCGGGAGGCAGAGCTTACGGTGAGCCGAGATCGCGCCACTGCACTCCAGCCTGGGCGACAGAGCAGACTCCATCTTAAAAAAAAAAAAAAAAAGAAAGATAACCCAATGTAGGGTTAACAAAACCAGAATCAAAAATCAAACCTTGACTCTTCACCTGAGGCTCGGTCTATCACACCAGCATTTAATAAAATGTGTTCTGTGGAACGCTAGTTCCATAAAAGGTTGTATAATAAAAGATTCTAGAGAACGAATACATTGGAAAAGCTTGTGTATGTTACCCTCTTGGAGAATCTTATTAGCATCTTATTTTATTTTTTATTTTTTGTAGAGTTGGGGTCTCACCTGTTGCCCAGGCTGGTCTCAAACTTCTGAGCTCAAGCAGTCCGCCAGCCTCATCCTCCCAAAAGAATGCTGGAATTGTAGACATGAACCACTGTGCCCCACCATGGCAGCCTCTTTAAAACTATTAATACTACACTTCAGCCTAGGCAGCAGAGTGAGACCCCATCTCTAAAACAAACAAACAAACAAACAAACACCTCTGAATAGTGAAGAAATCTGTTTAATTCATCATTTTCTTTTTGTTTTAGTTTTTAAAAAAAATTTTTGTGGGTATATAGTAGGTACATGTATTTATGGGTTACATGAGATATTTTGACACAAGCATGCAATACACAATAATCACATCAGGGTAAATTAAATTATTTTTGATTATAGTTTCCCTGTTATGCTAGCAAATACTAGGTTTTGTTCAGTTTCAATTTTTTTTTTAACCCATTAACCATACCCTCTCTCCCTCATCCCCCGCCACCCAGCCTCTGGTAACCTTTGTTCTACTCTCTGTCTCTATGAGTTCAATTGTTTTAAATTTTAGCCATCACAAATAAGTAAGAAGATGCAATGTTTGTCTTTCTGTGTCTGGCTTATTTTACTTAACATAATGACCTCCGGCTCCATCCACATTGTTGCAAATGACAGTGTATCATTTTTATGGGTGAATAGTACTCCATTGTGTATAGGTACTACATTTTCTTTATCCATTCATCTGTTGATGGACACTTAGGTTGCTTCCAAATCTTAGCTATT
The DNA here is from genome assembly GCF_002776525.5 of Piliocolobus tephrosceles. Lineage (NCBI taxonomy): Eukaryota > Metazoa > Chordata > Mammalia > Primates > Cercopithecidae > Piliocolobus > Piliocolobus tephrosceles. The sequence continues at coordinate 152,324,053 of NC_045438.1, forward strand.
GTGAACAGTGCTGCAGCAAACCTGGGAGTGCAGATTTTTTCAATATACTGATTTCCTTTCTTTTGGTTATGTACTCAGCAATGGGATTGCTAAATTATATGGTAGTTCTATTTTTAGTTTTTTTTTGAGGAACATCCAACCCATTCTCCATGGTGGTTGTACTAATTTACATTCCCACCAATAGTGTATGAGGGTTCTTTTTCCTCCACGTCCTCATCAGCATTTGTTACTGCCCTTCTTTCGGATTTAAGCCATTTTAACTGGAGTAACATGATATCTCATTGTAGTTTTGATTTGCATTTCTCTGATGATTAGTGATGTTGAGCACCTTTTCATATACCCATTTGCCATTTGTATGCCTTCTTTTGACAAATGTCTATTCAGATCTTTTGCCCAACTTTTAATTGGATTTTTAGATTTTTTTTTTCCTATAGAGTTGTTAGAGCTTCTTAAATATTCTGGTTATTAATCCCTTGTCAGATGAAAAGTTTATAAATATTTTCTTTCATTTTGTGAGTTCTCTCTTCACTTTGTTAACTGTTTCCTTTGCTGTGCAGAAACTTTTTAACTTGATGTGATCCCATTTGTCCATTTTTGCTTTGGTTGCCTGTGCTTGTGGAGTATTACTCAAGAAATCTTTGCGCAGTCCAGTGTCCTGGAGAGTTTCCCAAATGTTTTCTCTTAGCAGGTTCATAGTTTGAGGTCTTATATTTAGGTTTTAATTCACTGTAATTTTTGTATGTGGTGAGAAATAGGGGCCTAGTTTCGTTCTTCTGCATATGGATATCCAGTTTTCCCAGAATCATTTATTGAGGAGACTGTCCCTAATGTACGTTCTTGGCTTTTTTTAAAAAACTGAGTTTACTATAGATGTATAGATTTATTTCTGGGTTCTTTACTCTGTTCCACTGATCTGTGTGTCTGTTTTTATGCCAGGACCATGCCATTTTGGTTTCTACAGCTCTGTAGTATAATTTGAAATCAGGTAATGTGATTTCTCCAGTCTTGTTCCTTTTGCTTAGGATAGTGGTGGATATTTTGGGTCTTTTTTGGTTCCATATAAATTTTAAGATTGTTTTTTCTATTTCTGTGAAGAACATCTTTGGCATTTTGATAGGAATTGTATTGAACCTATAGATTGCTTTGAGCAGTATGGACATTTAATAATATTGATTCTTCCAATCAATGAACATGGGATATATTTCCATTTTTTGTGACTTCCTCTTCAATTTCTTTCATTAATGTTTTATAGTTTTTATTGTAGAGATCTTTCACTTCTTTGGTTAAGTTTGTATAGGTATATTATTTTGTATGGGCATATTGTTTTCTTTGTAGCTGCTGTAAATTGAATTACTTTCTTGATTTCTTTTTCAGATTGTTCACTGTTGGCATATGGAAATGTTACTGAGTTTTATGTCTTGATTTTGTATCCTGCCACTTCACTGAATTTGTTTATCAGTTCTAAGTTTATTTTAGTAGAATCTTTAGGTTTTTCCAAATATAAGAACACACCATCTTAAAACAAGGCTAATTTGACTTTTTTCATTCCAATTTGGATGCCCTTTATTTTTTTCTTTTACCTGATTACTCTAGCTAGGACTTCCAGTACTGTGTTGAATAACAGTAGTGAAAATGGGCATTCTTGTCATGTTCCAGATCTTAGAGAAAAGGCTTCCAGTTTTTCCCCATTCAGTATGATACAAGCTGTGGGTCTGCTGCATATAAGTTTTATTATGTTGAGGTACATTCCTCCTATACTCAGTTATTTGAGACTTTTTATTATGAAGGGATATTGAATTTTATCAAATGCTTTTTCAGCTTCAATTGAAATGATCATGTGGGTTTTCTCCTTCATTCTGTTGATATATCACATTGATTGATTTGCATATATTGAACCATACTTGCATTCCTGGGATAAATCTCTCTTGGTCTTGATGAAACATCTTTTTACTGTGTTGCAAAGTTCAGTTTGCTAGTATTTTGTTGAGGATTTGTGCATCCGTAGTCATCAGTGGTATTGGCCTGATATAAATATATATATATTTATTTATACCTTTGCCTGGTTTAATTGCCAGGGAAATAGTGGTTTTGTAGAAGTATTCCCTCCTCCTATTTTTTGGAATACTTTGAGTAGGATTGTTATTAATTCTTCTTTAAATGTTTGATAGAATTCAGCAGTGAAGCCACTGGGCTCCAGGCTTTTCTTTGAGGGGAGACTTTTTATTACAGCTTTGATCTCACTACTTGTTATTGGTCTGTTCAAGTTTTGAATTCTTCATGGTTCAATATAGGTAGGTTGTGTCTAGAAAATTATCCATTTCTTCTTGATTTTCCCATTTATTGGCATATAGTTGCTGTTACTAGCCACTAATGATCCTTTAAATTTATGCAGTATCTGTTGTAATGTCTTCTTTTCATCTCTGATTGTATTTACTTGAATCTTCTCTCTTTTTTGTTAGTTAGTCTGGCTAGAGGTTTGTCAATTTTGTTTATCTTTTCAAGAAACCAATCTTTTGTTTCATTTATCTTTTGTATTTTTTTGTTCAATTTCATTTATTTCTGCTCTGATCTTTATTATTTCTTTTCCTCTACTAATTTTGGGTTTGATTTGTTCTTGCTTTTCTATGTTTCTAAGATGCATTACTAGGTTGTTTATTTGAAATTTTTCGTCTTTTTTGATATAGGCACTTACAGGTATAAACTTCCTCTTAGTACTGCTTTTGCTGTATTCCACAAGTTTTGGTATGATATGTTTCGTTATTATTAGTATCAAGCAAATTTTCATTTTCCTTCTTGATTTCTTCATTGACCCACTGATAATTCAGGAATATATTGTTTCATTTCCATGTGTTTATATAGTTTTCAAAATTCCTCTTGTTATTGATTTCTAGTTTTTTTTTTCCATTGTGGTCAGAGAAGATGCTTTGTATTATTTCAATTTCTTAATTTTATAAGACTTGTTTTGTGATCTAACATACAGTCTATCCTTGAAAATGATCAACATGCTGAGGAAAAGAATGTGTATTCTGTAGCTTTTTTGAAATGTTTTGTAAATATCTCTTAGGTCCCTTTGGTCTGTAGAACAGATGAAGTCCGATGTTTCTTTGTACATTTTCTGCCTGGAAGATCTGTCCAATCCTGAAAGTGGAATGTTAAACTCCCCAGCTATTGTTGTACTGGAGTCTATCTCTCCTTTTAGCTCTAATTATATTTGCTTATATATCTGCTTTTTACATCTCCAGTGATGGGTGCATATATATTTATAATTGTCATATCCTCTTGCTAAATTTACCTCTTTATAACTATGTAATGACTTTATTTTTCTCTTCCTATAGTTTTTGTCTTGAAAGTTATTTTGCCTAATATAAGTATAGCTACTCCTGTCTGTTTTTGGGTTCCATTGGCATGGAATATCTTTTCCCAGCCCTTTATTTTCAGTCTATGTGTGTCTTTATAGGTGAAGTGTGTTTCTTGTAGCTAGCAGATCATTGGGTTTACTTTTTAAATTTATTCAGCCACACTATGTCTTTCCAGGTATTTGTCTTTAGATTGGAGCATTTAGTCCTTTTACATTAAATGTTATTATTGATAAGTAGGGACGTATTCCTGCCATTTTGTTATTTATTTTCTGGTCGTTTTGTGATCTTCTCTTCCTTCTTTCCTTCCTTCCTGCCTTCCTTTTAGTGAAGGTGATTTCCTCTGGTGGTATGATTTAGTTTCTTGCTTTTTATTTTTTGTGTATCCATTATATGAATTTTGATTTGAGGTTACCAGGAAACTTGCAAATACCCATTATTTTAAGCTGATAGCAGCTTAATAGTGCTTGCATAAACAAACAAACAAAACATGCAAGAAGAAAACTAATACAAAATCTGCACTTTAACTTTTCCCCCTGCTTTTTAACTTTCTGCTGTTTCTATTTATGTCTTATTGTACTGTCTATGTCTTGTTATTATTTTTGATTGGTTCATAATTTAGTCTTTCTACTAAAGACCTTTCTACTAAAGTAGTTTACACACCAAAGTCATGTTATAATATTCTGTGTACTTATTCTTACCAGTGAGTTTTGTATCTTCAGCTGATTTCTTATTGCTTATTAGTATCCTTTTCTTTCTGATTGAAGTACTCCCTTTAGCACTTCTTGTAGAATGGTGTTGAAATCCCTTAGCTTATGTTTGTCTAGGAAAGTTTTTATTTCTCATGTTTGAAGGATATTTTTTTGGCCAGATATACTATTATAGGGTAAAAGGTTTTTTTTTTTTTTTTTTCCTTGAGCACTTTAAATGTCATGCCACTCTCTTGACCTGTACAGTTTCCACTGAAAAGTCTGCTGCCAGACATATTGGAGCTCCATTGTGTGTATATATATATATATATATTTTTTCTCTCTTGCTGCTTTTAGGATTCTTTCTTTATCCTCGACCTTGAGAGTTTGATTATTAAATGCCTTGAGGCAGTCTCCTTTGGGTTAAATGTGCTTGGTGTTCTGTGACCTTCTTGTACTTGGATATTGATATCTTTCTCTAGCTTTAAGAAGTTCTCTGTTAGTATCCCTTTGAATAAACTTTATGCCCCTGTCTTTCTTTACCTCCTCTTTAGGGCCAATAACTCTTAGATTTGTCCTTTTGAGGCTATTTTATACATTTTGTAGGTGTGCTTCATTCTTTTTTATTCTTTTTGTCTCCTCTGTGTATTTTCAAATAGCCTGTCTTTAAGCTTACTAACTCTTTCTTCTGCTTGATCAATTGCACTATTAAGAGACTCTGATGCATTCTTCAGTATGTCAATTGCATTTTTCAACTCCAGAATTTCTGCTTGATTCTATTTAATTATTTCAATATCTTTGTTAAATTTATCTGATAGAATTCTGAATTCTTTCCCTGTATTATCTTTAATTTCTTCTTTTAGTTTTCTCAAAACAGCTATTTTGAATTATCTAAATGGTCATATATCTCTATCTTAGTGGTCCTGCATAAGATCCAGAAGAATTCTCTGGATTGCCAGGTAGAGCTTCTTGTTCTCTTCCCTTACTTTCACCCAAATAAATTAAGTTTTTTTTTTCTCTCTCTCTCTCTGTCTCTCTCTCTTCTGGGCCATTTGGAGCTCAGGGTGGAGTGGCACAGGCAACCCTGTGGCCACTGCCAGTGGGACTGCACTGGGTCAGACCTGAAGCCAGCATAGCACTGGGTTTCATCCAAGTCCTGCTGTAACCACTACCTGGCTGTCTATCACCTGTGTTTGCTTAAGGCCCAAGGCTCTACAATCAGCAGGTGGCAAAGCCAGCCAGACTTGGGTCCTTACTTTCAGGTTGGTGAGTTTCCCCAAACCCTAAGCAGGTACAGAGATGTCATCCAGGAGCAAGAGACCAGGGTCAAAAACCTTAGCAATCTACCTGGTATTCCATTCTACTGTGCCTGAGATGGCACTCAGATCATGAAATGCAGTCCTTCCCATTCTTCCCTGTCCTTTCCACAGGCAGAGAAATCTCACCCCATGGCCAACAGGCCCATGGGAAGTACTGCCAGGCTATCACCGATGTTCAGTTAAGGCCCTAATGCTCTTCACTCAGCTTGTTGTGAATGCCGTCAGGCCTGGGACCCACACTTTAGTGCAGTAGACTCCCCTCTAGCCCAACACAAGTACCATCTAAGGTCCAACGACTGGAATCAGGGACCCCAAGAGCCCACTTTGTGCTCTATTTCACTGTGGCTGAGCTTGTACCTATGGTGCAAGACAAAGCCCCTTTTACTTTTCCCTCTGCTTTTCTCAAACAGAGAAAGTATCTCACCATAGCCAGCACATTTGGGAATGTTCAGGATTTCACCTGAAGCCAGCATGTCTCAGAATCTCACCCAAGGCCCATGACATACTGCCTGCGTATCCCTGCTGGTTATTCAGGGCCCAAGTCAACAGGTGATGGATCCTGCCAGTCCTGAGTCCTTCTGGTAGTGGGTTCCCTTCTGGCTCAGAGTATGTCTAGAAATGTCATGCAGGAACTAGAGCTTGAAGTGGGGGTCTCACGACCTGCCCAGTGTCCTATCCTATTGTGGCTGAGCTGGTGTCCAGGATGCAAGATGAAGTCCTCTTTAGTCTTCCCTCTCCTCTACTCAGGTGGAAAGAAAGGGTGTCTTTTGGAATCAAAAGCTGTGCTGCCTGGATTTGTGGGAGGGGTAGCACAAATTCTCCCTCAGACACCCCAGGTGGTGTCTCAGTAGTTCTCATGGCCCACAGGTCCGCTGGCTCTGAGCCAAGTTCGGCACTGGGACTTGCCTAGGAGTTGCAGTCCTTGTGGCCTAGGCTACCTTTCAAATTTATTTAGAGCCCCAGAGCACTTGAGCCTGCAGTTGCTAAAGCTGTTGGCTTGCCAGAACTCAATTTCCAACTGCTGGGATGGGCGATTCTGATTTCCCTCTGGCTAGGGCTGGTCTAAATGCTCCCTCTGGATCTGCATCAGCTTGGTTTAGCCCGATTTTGTTTTCCACTGTGACAGGGCAGCACTGACTTCAATGCAAAGTCTCACAATCGCTGTGCCATCCCTCTCCCAAGCACATAGATTCTTTCCATGAGCTACACAACCACTACTAGGGTATGAGGGAGAGGTATCAGCATTCAAGACTTTTTCCTACCCTCATCAGTAGCTCTTTCAGTCATAAGAAGTTAAAACCAGGTACCGGGGGTGCTCTTCTGATTTTTGGTTCTTATGAAGGTGATTTTTTTGTGTAGATAGTTATTAAATTTGATGTACTTGTGCGGAGACAATTGGTAGACACTTTTTGTTTTACTTGAGATGGAGTTTCACTCTTGTTGCCCAGGCAGGAGGGCAATGGTGCAATGTTGGCTCACCACAACTTCTGCCTCCCAGGTTCAAGCTATTCTCCTGCCTCAGCTTCCCAAATAGCTGGGATTACAGGCATGCGCCACCACACCTGGCTAATTTTGTATTTTTAGTAGAGATGGGGTTTCTCCATGTTGGTCAGGCTGGTCTCAAACTCCCAACCTCAGGAGATCTGCCTGCCTCAGCCTCCCAAAGTGCTGGGATTACAGCTGTGAGCCAGTGCACCTGGCCCAGAACCTTCTATTCAACCATCTTGCTCCCAAATTCAGCATTTTCTAATCTAATCTCAGAACCTGTTATATAAAGGAAATCTATTAATGGGAACCAATCTATTATTTGGAACTAATGTTCCAAAGAATGTATTTTAAGAAACATTGCATTGTATCATACAGCCACAAATAAATTTGCATTTCTGGATGTATGAACCATATTAAAACAGCTTTTATATGGAATATTTCAAGTATATGTGAAAGTGGAGAGAATAATGTAATGAACTCCACACACTTATCATCCAGCTCAATAATGGTTATTAGTTATTTTTTTCTTTATATCCCCATGCATTTCCCCACCCACTCCCAATTATTTTTATTTTTATTTTTTTAGAGGCAGGGTTTCACTAAGTTGCCCAGGCTGTACTTAAACTCCTGGGCTCAAGTGATCTCCCCTGCTTCAGCCTCCTGAGTAGTTGAAACTTTAAGCTTGGGCCACTGTACCTGGCTTCTCCCAATTATTTTGAAGCAACTCATAGACACCATATAATTTTATTTGAAATATTTTAGTATGTATCTCTAAAGATTCTGTTTTAAATATAATTACATCATCATCCTATCTCCCAAATTATAATTCTAATTCTTTAATATCAATGTTCCTATTTTCCTGATTATCTAGAAATGTTTTGGTTCTAATTTGCTTTGTTGTTTTTTGTTTTAAAGTGCATTTGAAATAGGATCCACAAAGCTCTATATGTTACTGTTGGCTAATAATACGTTCTTAAGTTCCTCTCTCTTTTTGAAAAATTTAGATAGGATCATGCTATGTTGCCCAGGCTGGTCTTGAACTCCTGGGCTCAAGAGATCCTCCCACCTCAGCCTCCCAAAGTGTTAAGATTACAACTGTGAGCCATCATGCCCAGTCTTCAAGTCTCTTTTAATGTAAACATTATCCCTCCTTACATTTGTCTTTCACTCTTGTTATTGTTGTTGTATAGAAGAAATAGACCCTTTGTCCTGAGTTTCTTGTAGTGTGGATTTTTCTGATTTCATCCCCATAGTGTTGCTTAACATGTTCCTCTGTCCTCTGTATTTCCTGTTAGATACGAGGCTTGGACAGATTTCTTTTGTTTTTTTTTTTTTTTGTTTTTGCAAGACTATTATACAGGTAGTGTGGAATACTTCCATCAAGAGTCATAAAATGTCACTTTCTAAATGTTACCTGCCATTGTTGATCATTGCTGAGAAACATTAGCTCCTTAGTGATTCAAATAGTGATATTTTAATTATTCCTTCTTCATTTGTTGGGTAGATTACTTATGTAAAAAGAAACTTGCCCTTTTTAATATTTGGTTACACCGAGATACAGTTCATATAGAAAAGGAAAGAAAAAAGTACTTGATTCTTTCTCCCTATTGATCAGTTTTCAAAACAGTGCATTGGTTCTCTAGAGCCTCTAAAGAATACCAAATGTGCTTCTGTTTTGGTGTTATTATAAACCAATGGATTTAAACACAGTCCATGTGTTTCAACAAATATTTCCTATCGGTTTACATTCATTTTAATTCTTCTCTTTATTGATGCTCAAATCTGTTCCTCTTTGCTCAATAAGAGCTCTTGAACCTTAAAAAAAAAAAAAAAACCCAGTCATTTTCCTGCCACTTGGTATGACAAGATGTTCTATGCTCATCTTGTACATTTCCAGCTCCAGATATCAAATCAGCCATTTCTCCAAGGTGCCCTGGTTTCTTTTAGTGGGAAATGGTATTTAGAAACCACAGTCTAAATATCACCTTTCTGAGTTTAATATAGACAAAATCTCCTCAGACTTCCATTATTTCATATAACAAAAAGCAGAAACCAAAACACTTTATTTGAGTGTGGTCAATTTATTTTCTTACTTTCAATTTTCTCATTTGTAAAATGCAGATGATAATAATCCTTGCTTATAGGTTTTGGTGCAGATTAAACAAGTCAATACATGGTAAAGCATTTGGAATAGCACCTGTGCGAGGGAGCACTTAATAAATGTTAATAATGGTGGTGATTGAACACAGCATTAGCTTTATATTCAGATCTCGATATATGGTGATTTATTTTAAGATCAAAATATTCTTCTTTGACAACTAGCAACTCTCCTTGATTATCCATCCAGACATCCCAAATTCACTTGACTTGCTTTCAGCATTCACATTATTGCAGCAGGGTTCAATGAAAGAAGTCAAGAAGAAAGAGCGACCAACTTCAAAGTTATTTTTGCTTCTTGGAAGACCATCTGCTGTCATGACCCATTTCACAACATGCAAATGCATCAGCTGAGCTCAATTTCCCTTGAATCAGTGGCCCAGTAAATATAATTACTCTGCTAATTTTAAATTCCAAATGGTCAGCTCAGGTTAAAGAATGCCCATTCAGCAGTTAAAATTCTATAACTAATTGAGAAAACAGAGGGTCTACATGCCAGGATTTTGACAGAGAAGCAGGGAACAATTTTGTTTCTCGTCACCTCCTAGGCCTCTGGCACACAACAAATAGGAACATTTCCAGATATTTTCCTCTGAATTTTGTGTGTGTGTATGTGTTGGAAATAGCAACTTGACACTTCAGAGAATGGGTAAGGAAATGTGTCTTCACAAACCTGGTCTTTTCAAGACTGGGCTGATCTGTTTAAGTGTGGTTGGTTCTTGAATAAACTATTCAAAGCCCACATTAAAAATAAATTAATTTATGACAATGAAATGTTTTCAAAATAATGCATTTGTTCCCTAGAGCCTCTAAGGAACATCAGTGTGTTATTGGACTGGATAATGTACCAAAAATTGCTTTAAAGGATATTATTAGGACAATTGGTAAATTTGGCATAAGATTACAGATTAAGGTATTATGTCAATATCAAATTTTCTGAATTTTATTACCGTCTTGTTCTTAGAAAATATAAACTGAAAAAATATACACTGAGGAGTAAAGGGTCATGATGTCTGCAAAGTACTTTTAAATGACTCAGAAAAAATTAATGTGTGTGTGCAGACAGAGTGAGGAGACAGTGCATGAACGTACGAGAGTTCACATGTGGCAAACTGTTAACAATGGATAAAAATTGGTGAATTTGGGTAAAGGGAATAGGGGAGTTCTCCATAGAATTCTTGACAGTCTGTTATACATTTAAAATTATTCCTAAGTAAAATGTTTGTTTTTTTGTTTAGTTTTGTTTTTTGCGACGGAGTCTTACTGTTGCCCAGGCTGGAGTGCAGTGTCGCGACCTCTTCTCACTGCAAGCTCCACCTCCCGGGTTCATGCCATTCTCCTGCCTCAGCCTCCTGAGTAACTGGGACTACAGGTGCCTGCCACCACGCCTGGCTAATTTTTTTGTATTTTTAGTAGAGACGGGGTTTCACCATGTTAGCTAGGGTGGTTTCAATCTCCTGACCTCGTGATCTGCCCGCCTCGGCCTCCCAAAGTGCTGGGATTACAGGTGTGAGCCACCACGCCCTGTCATAAAATGTTTTTAAAAGTTAATTAATTCTGCGAATGAGTTCAAAAGCCCAGGCCAAAAAAAGTAAGTACATTAAAGGTTACTCAAAAGCCAAATTAAATGTCAACCTATAGTTCACATCCATGTCTAGTGGTTTGAAACCCAAATCTGATCATGGCACTGTCCTTGTAAATGGTTCTTGCATTTTTGCCCATGCAGTTTCCTTGGCTGCCGAGTGAATTCCTCTTCAGGCTGGAAGGTCTTCTTTCTCTTTTTCCTCCAGGCAGAGCTGATTGTTGCCTCTTCCTCCAACTTAGGAAGTAACCATATTATAGGACACGGTATTTTGTATGTTCATTCGTAAGGCTATCTCTCCCAGAGGACTGAACAGAAATTTATAGAGGGTAGATAACATGAGTTACTGATCTTTTTATCAGTCCAGCAACTCTGGCATAATGTAAGTTCTCAATTTGTGCTGACTGCAGGCGTGAATGAGTGAATGAATGAGCAGATAACATCTGAGCTTGACCTGGATGAATGAAAAGAAATAAAAATACAATATAATCAGGATTTATTTATCTTACATGGCTGAAGTTCATAGCTGATAAGAGGCTGGAACTTGAGCAGGCCCAGATCTGCCCACTTCAGAGCTCATGTGAATTCCATTAAGTTGGAGAGGCAGGATTGGGCAGAGAAAATGAGACCTGGAATTGGGTATTAATCTATAGGATGTAGATGATCAGCAGTACTTGTCTATGTGCAGTAGGATTGTTTAACAGAAAGGTAAATTAAGGGCTTGGACCTGTGCCTGACTCTTGGTGAGCACCCCACAAATGTTAACTATTAGTAGTCTTGGGAAAAGACATTTAACCATTGACTTGATGGTGATATTATTATCTGGCTTTGCATCTTCTGGAATTTTCATTTCTGAAGAGTTTTGATTAATGGCTCAATGCTGATAAAAGGAGTTCTCAATGGGGTTCTTTATTGAAATGGTAGGAATTTCTAGCTTCTAAAAATTCTACCGTATACCAGCTTTGTGACTTTCAGATGAATTATTTAGGTAATCTCTCTTGCCTCTGTGTCTTCATCTGTAAATGGGAATAATAATTGTGCCAATATCCTAGGGTTGTTATGAGGATTACATGTTTAACATATACAATGCAGTTGTCTTTTTGTTTTGAGACAGACTCTCTGTCACCTAGACTGGAGGGCAGTGGCATGAACACAGCTCACTGCAGCCTTAACCTCCTAGGCTAAAGCAATCTTTCTGCCTCAGCCTCCCGTGTAGCTGGAACCACAGGTGCACACCACCTCGCCTGGCTAACTTTTTTATTTCTTTGTAGAGATGGAGTCTCACTCCATTGCTCAGGCTAGTCTCAAATTCCTGGGCTCAAGTGATCCTCCTGCCTCAACCTCCCAAAGTGCTGGGATTATAGGTGTGAGCCACTGCACCCAGCTACAATGCAGTTTTTGTTCTCATTTGCCTTCCCCAAATGAGATATTATATGTAAATTTGGTATAGTACCAATTCATTTATTTTAGTGGCTGCGTAATAGCCATAATGTGGGTATACAGATTTTTAATTTATTGGCCATCATCCAACTAATCAGCATTTGCTTTATTTACAGTTTTTCTCAAAGAACAATGCATTACAAATCCCATGCATGTGCTTGTTTGGGAGAAAAAAACAACCTGATAGACAAATTGGAGGTATGCAGCACAATGAATTTTTACACCGAACATACCCATATAATCAGCTTGTAGATCAAGAAATAGAATATTACCAGCTCCCGAGAAGTCTTCATCTTATCCACTTGTAGTCATTAACAGCTACCTTCTAATTTCTATGTTTTGTGTGTTTGGAGGTTGTATATAAATGGAAGTATGCATTTGTATGCTGTTGTGCCTGGCTTCTTTTGAGAGATTCAATCCTATTGATGCTTGGAGTGTTCATTCTTATTCCTGTACAGTATACCACTGAAAGAATATGAGAATCCATCTGGCCGTTCTAGTCTTCAAAGATACTGGGTATTGTCTTTGTTCGTTTTGTTCTGCTATAACAGGATACCTGAAACTGGGTAATTTATAAAGAACAGAACTTTATATCATAGTTCTAGGTGCTGGGAAGTCCAAGACCAAGGCCTCTTTAATCCTGAGCCCAGGATTAAAAGGAATAGCATACAAAATGGCATTCTCTGGAGGGGAGGAACATTGTTCCTCACATAACAGAAGAGAGCACCCGAGAGAGTGACAAAAGGCCAAATTCATCCTTTTATAGCAGCACCAATCTCACTCTTGAGGGTGTAGCTCTTATGGCCTAATCGACTTTTTAAGAGCCCACCTCTAAATACTGGTCCACTGGCAATTACATTTTGACATGAGTTTTGCAGGGGACAAACATTCAAACTATAACTGTTAGTTTCCAGGTTTAGACTTCTGTGAATAGTGTTGCAGTCACTATTATTCTGCATTGCTTCTGGTGAGCATATGCACACATCTCCATTGAGCATATACCAAGAGTGGTATTCCTACATCACAAGGTATTCATATGTTCAGATTTGGAAGACACTGGCAAACAGGATTTCAAAGTGATTGCATCGGTACACACTGCCACTAGCAGTGTATGTGTTTTTTTCAATTTTTTTTTTTTTTTTTTTTATTTTCAAGACGGAGTCTCGCTCTGTTGCCAAGGCTGGAGTGCAGTGGCACAATCTCGGCTCACTGCAACCTCAGCCTCCTGGGTTCAAACAATTCTCCTGCCTCACCCTCCCGAGTAGCTGGGATTATAGGCAAGCACCACCATACCTGGCTAAGTTTTGCATTTTTAGTAGAGACGGGGTTTCGCCATGTTGGCCAGGCCGTCTTGAACTCCCAACCTCAGGTGATCTGCCCGCCTCGGCCTCCTAAAATGCTAGGATTACAGGCGTGAGCCACTGCACCCGGCCACTATTAGTTAATTTTTATATTTGTTGGCCACTTGGATTTGATCTTCCATGAACTGTCTTTTTAACAGATAATAGGTTACTGAATTCATGACCTATTAGAAAAGATTAAAGGAATGATTTTAGCCCAGAGAAGAAAAGACCCAAGGAAAACTGTATTAGCTGTCTCTGAGTATCTGAAGGCTGATGTTCTAAAGAATTCCATGTATTTTATGTATCTCTTGTAGGCCAAGTTGAGAACAATGAATGGAAGTTTAAGGTAACATTTTAAATTAAATTTAGAAAGGATTTTTTAAAACATTATTATGATTTTTTTCTTGAATTATACTTTAAGTTCTGGGATACATGTGCAGAACATGCAGGTTTGTTACATAGGTACACACGTGCCATGGTGGTTTGCTGCACCCATCAACCTGTCATCTACATTAGGTATTTCTCCTAATGCTATCCCTTCCCTAACTCGCCACCCCCGACAGGCCTTGGTGTGTGATGTTCCCCTCCCTGTGTCCATGTGTTCTTATTGTTCAACTTCCACTTATGAGTGAGAACATGCAGTGTTTGGTTTTCTGTTCTTGTGTTAGTTTACTGAGAACAGTGATTTCCAGCTTCATCCAAGTCACTGCAAACGACATGAACTCATCTTTTGTTTATTTATTTTATTGTTTTTTATTTCATTTAGATTTTTGGGGGACGGAGTCTTGCTCTGTCGCCCAGGCTGGAGTGCAGTGGCGTGATCTCGGCTCACTGCAAGCTCTGCCTCCTGGGTTCATGCCATTCTTCTGCCTCAGCCTCCCAAGTGGCTGGGACTACAGGTGCCCACCACCACGCCCAGCTAATTTTTTTGTATTTTTAGTAGAGACGGGGTTTCACCATATTCACCAGGATGGTTTCAACCTCCTGACATTGTGATCCGCCCACCTCAGCCTCCCAAAGTGCTGGGATTACAGGCATGAGCCACTGCGCCTGGCTGAACTCATCCTTTTTTATGGCTGCATAGTATTCCATGGTGTAGAAAGGATTTTTAAACTTAGTGTTATCCCAGCAGCTGAGTGCAGTGGCTCATGCTTGTAATCCCAGCTACTCAGGAGGCTGGGGAGGGAGGATCACTTGAGCCCAGGCATTCAAGATCAGCCCGGGCAACATAATGGGATATTCTCTCTTCGAAAAATAAATAAAATAAAAGATATTATTACCCCATTAAAACACACTTTCTCCAGCTGGGTGTGGTGGCTTATCCCTGTAATCCTAGCACTTTGGGAAGCCAAGGTGGACAGATTGCCTGAGTTCAGGAGTCCAAGACCAGAATGGACAACATGGTGAGGCCTCTTGTCTCTATTAAAAATACAAAAAATTAGCCAGGCATGGTGGTGCATGCTTATGGTCCCAGCTACTTGGGAGGCTGAGGCAAGAGAATTGCTTGAACCCAGGAGGCAGAGGTTGCAGTGAGCTGAGATCGCACCACTGCACTCCAGCCTGGGTGACAGAGTGAGGCCCTGTCTCCAAGAAAACAAAACAAAACAAAACAAAAAAACATGCTTTCTCCAATGTTGTTCCTGTGTGTGTCCCTGAGGAGAATGCCTTGTCTGCTTACCGGTCAGGGGTGTGTAGGACGGGATTCCTGCACTGAGTTAGAGATGGTCTTGGATAAGAGGTTGCAAAATCAGGTTAGGCCCAATAATCAATTTAGAAACCTTAAAATGCAGATTCCCAGTGTCCTGCCTTTAAGCTTTTGCGAAGAAGGCCCAGGGAGGTCCCCAGGAATCTGTGTTTTGAAAACACTTACCAAGTGATTCTCATGTAGCCTGTGTACAGACCAACACTTGAGAAATACCAGACCAGACGACCTCTAGAATCCCTTTGAGTTTTAAAGTGACAGATTTTATCAGCTGCTAGGTTAGTGATGATGTTTAATACAAAATGTGGTAAGTTCAGATAAAAAAGGACTGTAAACAGCCCATCCACAGTTCCACAGCCCTCTGACTAGTACCTCCCTAAGGAAATACAAGGAATATATTTTCCTTCTACAAATTATTGTGTCCTAACTATAATCCTCATACAAATAAAACTACCTGTGAAATTATGAGTTACAGGTTAATAATTTGTAGACAAAGTATCTTTGGAATTCTGCAAAGGTGGGGAATAGTCATGATTTCACATGTGAATTCTATAAGGAGACAAATAAATACCCTGGTGAAAATGAACCATCGTTAAAGAGAATAAGCTTTGCAGTCACAGATTTGGTTCCACTCTTCACTTCCATCTCCTTATCTGTAAAGTGGGAACAAAAATACAATATCTGCTTTAAGGAGATTTCCTCCAGGGATATGTGGATAATGGGGTAATAGGACACCACATAAAATGACCAGCACTGCACTTGGTACATAGGAATACTTAATAACTATGAATTCCCTTTCATATTTTCCCTTATGGAGTCAGCACAAGCCACGCTATTTTTAATACAGCTAGTTCTCTTTTTTCTATAATTCAATAGGTCAGAAAACAGATTTGATCTTGATATGGCAGTTTAAGAGTATTACAAGCATTTCAAAATATTTGGCTCCTTCTTTGATAATTAATGAAAGTACCTAGTGTTTTAACTCTAGATGTTCATCAAACATTTCAAGGATATTTAAAGGAAGGTATTTATATTCAAGTAAGAGAAATATTTGGTCTTAACAAGAACATTTCCAAAGGTTATAAAAGGAAGGCTATTTTCAGAGTGTCCTCATCTGTTCCAACATGACTGGATAAATTAACCCATTCTTTATCCTTCAGCTAATTACTCTGGCTTTCAGCTATTTCTTTTGGTCTGCCATTCAGTTGGTCTTAAGTTTAATTGTATTACTAATTCCCTCTGCTAATCTAAGAAACTGAAACCACAGCCTGGCCAAGTTTCTATTAAAAATACAGGAATTTGAACCTTGGTCACTGAGTCTCAGGTTGTTGTAAGGGGCAGCTTCATCTTAGCATAACACGTAACACCTAGAACTATTTCCTTTGGACCAGCTGAGCAAATAGGTAAGTCAGACTTAATTTTAATTAGGTCCCTGAACACAAGTGGTTTGTCTTAATTGTTTTTGTAAAATAAGTGCATGGTCCATAGTATAATAGGTACTCAGATAAATGAAAGAATGAATGAATGAGATCTAGGAGCTAAGAATTGGAAACCAGGAATACTGAGGTGAGAAAACTAAAAAGAGCAATACTCAGTAGAGTCTGGCTCTAGGAATATGGAAAACCGGAGAGTCCCTAAACAGGCTTCTTATATTATGGTTCTATACAATGGCAGATTGTCAGGCAAAGAAGGGAAGAAATATGTTTCAGAATTCTTGAGAGAGTATTGTCTGGGTCTGGAAGAAATACTTTAATAAGCCATTTGAGGTAGCAGATGCGAACCCTGAAGGACCTGGTATGGCATGGGCATAGTTGCTTGTATAAGGCAGGGAGAAGAGACTTATTTAGAACTCTGGAATGATGAGGGGAGGGGAAGAGTGAGTGGTAAGAGGGCCCTGAACCTACCCAAACACTCTTGTGCTACCACAGGGATCAAGTCTACAACAATCAGAGATGCTTGCTGTGGTTGAACTTCTGCTAAAACAAGAGAAGAGGCAGATTGGCATGCTGTTTTTCATTGTTGTTATTTGTTTGTTTGTTTATTTTTGGAGACAGGGGCTCACTCTGTCATCCAGGCTGGAGTGCAGCAGTGGAGTAATCTTGGCTCACTGCAGCCTCCACTTCCTAGGCTCAAACCATCCTCCCATCTCAGCCTCCTGAGTAGCTGGGACCACAGGTATGCACCACCATGCCTGGGTAATTTTTTTCTTGGTTTTTTTGGAAAGATGGGATTTCACCATGTTTCCCAGCCTGGTCTCAAATTCCTAGACTGAAGGGATCCGCCTGCCCTGACCTCCCAAAGTGCTGGAATTCCAGCATGCCTGGAATTCCATCGTGGTGCTGGAGCCACCGTGCCTGGCCAGCAAACTGTTGAAGGTGATGCAAAACAGTGGCAGCTGGGATCTGAGAGTGCTGAGACTGAGAGAGGTGGGAGGACACAAGGTGTGTGCAAGAGTTTGATGGAAATCATGGGGAAGGCATCAGCTTATCCTAGCCAGACAATTAGAGTTTAGGCCAAGTTGATCAAATCTCTGAGGGCAGGGAGTCCCTGCAGATATCTTGATGACATGAGTAGGTGACCAAAATGTTCTTAGAGGAAAGGCGAATGAGCCCTTCTATAGGGTGTCTTTTCCTGTGCCAAGTGTTGGCCTTAGTTTACTGAACTAATGTCCATTGACATCCATTGTGTTCCTGAGACAAGCAGGCAAGGGAGACAAGAATCACTATAATATTACTACTACTAAATGTAATATATACACTAAATTACATACATTATATGATATATGTATATATACATATATACCATATATATTGTATGATATATGTGTATATATACATATATACCATATATATCATGTCTGTGTATATATACTGTGTGTATATGTGTGTATGTGTATTAGTATTACTAATACTAGTACTTTTTTCTCCAGAAGCTTATAATCCATCTAGTAGGATGGGATAAAACAAGCTTACTAATAATGTTGTTGCAGAGAATTATCTAAGTACCCTGAGATACAAAGCACTATAGAGGCTCAAAAGAAGGAGAAATTACTTCAGACTGAAAAGGGCTCATGAAGGAGGTAGCTTCTGAGTTCAGACGGATGAGGAAGCAAAGCTGGGTTTCAACAGGTGGGGGTTTTATATGAGGGCATTTCAAGAGTTTGGGATAGCAAGAGTGAAGAAATCAAGATGAGAAGACGTACATTGTTGCTGGAAGAAGCAGTGCAGATGTGTTTGGTTGAGCAAAGGGAACATGGCTTCCTTCTCCTGGTTCTTGGCCCCAGGAGTCTGGTCATTAAACTATCTCTGTTTCTCAGAAGAGCTCAACCATGTTGCCAAACTTTGACCAGCATTTAACAGTGACTGGGCTCATTATTCACTTTGTAACTGATCTAGACCTGGCGCTCCTACTTTTGGCTCATTTCACTGCTGTCCTAGGATAAGACAAGTTCAGTTAAGATTTGTTATCTATGATGCTTAAAGAAGAGAAAGGACCAAAACACGCCCTGAAAGACCCATTGCAAGCTTATGGTGTTGACTGATTTCTCTCAAATGAAGTCTGAGCATTCATTCATTCATCAAATATTTATTGAGTTTGTTCGTAGGGTCTGAATCTTCCCAGTTTATACAGAGGGTAGTGTATTAACTGCAGTTCACTGTCTCTATAAAGAGCCAAAGTGATTTCCAGACCCTAGGATTCAAGAACTTTAGGGCTTAATTTGTCTCTATCCTTGAGTTTCCAGACATTCTAAGATTATACAGGGACACTTATCCCACTTTTCCATATTAAGTAAATAATTCAGACTCACAGAAACTGACATCACTCAAACCAAGCAAAAAGGAAGTCGTTTTGTCTCAAATGCTGCAGAAATTCTGCTGGAGAAAATCAGTGGAGCATCAAAGCAGGTCTCCCATCCGATCTTTCTTCCTGCCATCTGTACCAAGTGAGCAGTTGTTCTTTTGGGCTTCTTGATGGTGCCAGGATTCAGTACATGTTGCCAAAGGCCTTTAATCAAGCTGACGGGTTGAGGACAGAAGGGCAGCTAATTCCTCTTTGGGAAGGTGTACAAAATACTTCTGACTAGGCTACCCCAGTTTCCCATCCAGACTTTTCTGAGCACCAGTGACCTGTCCCTGGAAAGCTTCAAGTTGGACATAGAGCCTTGTTTGTTTCCCTTCAAGTTTATGTTCTGGTCTCAGTAGTGAAATCTGCTCAAAGTCCATACTGTTGGAATTGGAGCTTTTGTTTTATGAACTCAGTCGATCTGTGTTCCTGGAAATAATTCCACCTAAAACTAAAATGAGCAGCCTACTCTGCAACACATGCTTTGCTTCCAAAATCTTCATTATTTTTAAGCATGTCCCTAAGATCCCTCTGATGTATCCCTTTTTTGAAATCTTTTAGTTGCACAGAAATGTAAGCCTCAGTAAATAAAATCTAAAAAATTTCAAGTTGCCATATTTTAGGTGTAATTTTTTCATTGCTTCTAATATACTTCCTCCTCTATTGCTATGATAAGGTTGACCTTGTCATATTTACTTGGCAAGTATGGGCTCTATATATTTTAGATTTCCTAATGCTCTTCTCCATCCCCACTGTGCCCTTGGGAACCTTTTCTGAAAGACATTCATTTGACCATGAGCTTCATGATGGCAGGATTTTCTTGCATGAATAAATGAATAAACATTTGTTACCCAAGCATGAATCAGTCATCATTCAAGACATTTCAATTTAATGCAATTCAACTCAACTCAATTCAATTTTTAATTGTTTTTAGCTAGCAAAAGCATGGGGAGCTGGCACAGTGGTCGCACTTTTTTTTTTTTTTTTTTTTTTTGAGGTGGAATCTCGCTCTGTTGCCAGGCTGGAGTGCAGTGGCGCGATCTCAGCTCACTGCAACCTCCAGCTCCCAGGTTCAAGCGATTCTTCTGCCTCAGCCTCCTGAGTAGCTGGGACTACAGGTGCGCTCCACCATGCCCAGTTAATTTTTGTATTTTTAGTAGAGACAGGGTGTCACCATGTTGGCCAGGATGGTCTCGATCTCTTGACCTTGTGGTCCACCTACCTAGTCCTCCCAAAGTGCTGGGATTACAGGTGTGAGCCACTGCACCCGGCCCACACTTTTCTTTGACTTCACAGGTTTTAGTACCTGTTAGGAAAATTCTACCACAGCAGTGGCTAGTGGGTCAGCACTGCTGGCCAAGAGTATACACTTTGGGCCACGGGGAAGATAGGACAGTCTTCAAGCTGAGAACCTTTAATTCTAAATCAAGGACTTGTTCTTTCATATCAACTTTTTAAACCTAAAGAATTTATAACTCTTTGCAGTTTCTGTGGTGGGAAGGTGAAAGGTGATCTTTTAGAAAGGACAGTTAAATGCTATGAATGGAAGAACTGTTAGGGAATCCAGTCTTTTCAACCACAGAGGAACATGTAGACTTGGATTGTGTTTCCCTCTACCCAGTGATGTCACTGCCTCCTACAAGCTCAAGACCAGGTCATTTCACTAATGTGAGGGTAGTGGAGGCCCAAGCAAGCATGATTAAAATTGCACAGGAAAGTGAGGTGTCATTAACAGGTAACCTCAGGAAGGGGCAGGGTGGGGAGAGAACTTTATTCAGTGGTGACTATCACAGGACAAGAGTCAGGAGACAATGTCCCTGGTCAAATGACACCTTGGATGCCCCAAGATCTCTCATTTAACGATGGATGTTTTGGTTTCCACACATATAAATAGTATTTTTGACTGTATATTTTTAAGGAGTGTCTGGGAACTGGTACTGTGACAGCATAAGATGAAAACAACAAATTCCTTAGAAAAGGCTATACCACAAAACCCATGAATCCAATACTTTATGTTGTACTTAACATTCCCAACAAATGGTTGTAATTAGTTGTAATAATCTTGACCACACCAATCACCATCATCATAGAAGACTAAACACTCCATTTGAAACTCTAGAGAAATACCAGGTCTTCATATCACAAAGTCTAAAATATGTGTAAAGAGTTCTTATTTCTGCTTCTTCCTATCCCCAAATCTAAACAGACAAACAAACAAACAAACAAACAAAAGTCACATTTCTCAGCCATTTCTGATGGAAACCACTTTACTAGAGCCAAGCCTCTCAAATTCACATTTCAGTCCTGGGACCTCACTTTCGCATTGTAATTTAAATAGATTGTGAATTGTAGTTTTCTTAATGGAAAACATATAGTCTGGATGGCCCTTTTTAGTAGGAGGATGCATCTTGAAATTGGTACCAGGGCAGTATATTCTTGGGGGCCCAGCTCTCTCCTCCTTTTTCCCTTCTGACTTCCCCTAGGGATTGCAAAGTTTGGTCAGACAACCTGCTCTTGGTTTAACTCGTGACTTTCAGTGCTCTTCTTGGCTTATCCATGGTTTAGGAAGCATTTCTGAGTATGAGTCTTTGCATAGCACTCTTTCCATTATTGTCCCGATGTAGGTGTAGAACCGCCAAGTGGAACTCCAGAGACTCTCACCTTAGCACAAATTCTAACTCAGTCAGTGCCATTCTCATCCAGTGACAGTCTTTTCCCCCTGTTATCCTGGGTGTTACTCAAAGAGGCTTTATGGCAAATATATGATATAACATGTTCAAAACTCTTCCATTGCTTTTTTCTTGCCATTCTCATTTCGATTAATTTAAAAGAGATGCCTCAAGCCCACTCGTCTGTTGCTTTGGGCTCTTGTTTCTAAAGCACACCAATTCTTTCCATGGACAACTCTGGTTGCTTTCATCCAAGGAGGTCTAAAAGGCCTCCTTTAAATGAAAAAAGGTTGCTGAACCCTGATTTAAATATTCTGGGCCCCAAGGCAGTTAATTATTAGTAGAATGTCTCAGTAAACTTTATTGTCTTTGAGTTTCAAATAAGTAAGTTGGGTGTGGAGCAATTTTCTTGAGCAGAAAGCTGAAATGATCAGAGATCTCTGGAGCCAACTATGCTCCTGGCATTGCTATAAAAGGAGAGAACTTCTAGCTACAGGAGACTATTCGATACCCTACCATAGTCCCAGACACAAAAGTGGGCAAACCTGGTAAAGACGCACTCTCCTGTTGCATGCAGTGAAAGCCACCTGTAGAAAGTTCATTTTGAAATCATTCAGTTGGGAAGAAGGCTAATTCTTGACATACTACTTGTTAATTTTGCTCACAAGCTTCAAAAGACACTGCCTGTAGAGCAGTCATTTTATGACCTCACACACAGGGCCCTCCCCTTCGTCATTCTCGGCAGTAGCCCATGGGCACACCATTGTACTCACAGTGGCCTGTTACTTGTCAAGAGGCTGGAGCCCGAGGTGGCACTGTAATGGTTTAGCCCTCTGAGGATCATTTATTAAGTAGCTGTGGATTGGTGAGATTCCCTACAGACTAGATAATAGTTGGCTACGTTGACCATGGGCTCTAAAACCCAAGGCAGAAAGAGATCAATTCCAAAACCAGGAAGTCCATTTGATTGTGGGAGAGGTCTTGGTATCCAATGGCTCATAACTAACCTTTTTTTTCTCCAAGTTCCATGGAATAGAAGGCCACAGAAATCCAGTGTAGACCCAAGGTGGTTTCAGAGTAACTAGCAACCCTAGTCAAACAGACAACTTTGCAGACACAAAATAGACTGAGGTTCTTTCTCAGAGGCAAAGTCTAAATCTAATTCTCTAAAATAACACATGGAAGAAAAAGAGATCTTTTGCTCTTTTTTTTCTTTTTATTTTTTTATCAAAGTCTCCGATGGAAAGTTTTTGATATGTTTTCTAAACATCTTTTAAATGATTTTTTTTCCAGAGGGAATGAAATCATGGGAGACATTAACTTTGCATCTTCTGACTCACTCTGGTCTTACCTAAATATATCAAGAATGGACCAGGATTCTAGGTTTAAGATAAAAAGAATGGACGCCAAAATTCTGCAGCCATTGAAAAGTTGGATCTTGACATATTCTCTTCTGTTTGTCTTCCAAGCCATTCTCTACTAGAAAGCAAGATGGCGGCATTGATGGCTGCCTCTCTGAAGCAGGTGTTGAACATGCATCTTCGAAATCTAGTTGCTGGTACAGGAAGTGGCAGTTTTAGCTTAAGGAAGGGATATTCTTGGAACAACCTGTTTTCCCAGCTGTTCTTTCCCATTCCTTGATTTATGCTATGTTTGAGAATTTAAAAAGTGCCTCTTTTATGAGGATCATTTATTTCTCCCAAGGATCCAGTATTATGTCAGTTTGGTGTGGTAATGGAAAAACCATAAAATGCCTGAGAATTTACAGTGCCACTTTAGTTTCTGCAGTACAGCTCAATGACCTCTAGGTGGTGGTAAAGGTTTCAATCAGTTTTCATGAATGGAATGAACAGCTAGTCCTCAAGTTACTCTGTAGGATTTTAAAGAGTTAATTGACAAGACAAGTAAGGTTAACTAATTTTCTTGTGGCTTCAGTATTACTTTTTGTTCCCGATTCTCAGTATATGGCTTGTATACAACAAGGAGCTCTAAAAGCCAAGCACGAGATTGAAAGCATGGCTTAGGAAATGCTTATTTTAGTTTAGATCACTCTTGAAGTTTAGCCGGGTGCCTGTAATCCCAACACTTTGACAAGCCAAGGCGGAGGAATCACTGGAGGTCAGGAGTTAGAGACCAGACTGGCTAACACAGTGAAACCCCCTCTCTACTAAAAATAGGAAAATTAGCCTGGTGTGGTGGTGCACGCCTGTAATCCCGGCTACTAGGGAGGCTGAGGCAGGAGAATCGTTTGAGCCCAGGAGGCGGAGGTTGCATTGAGCCAAGATGGCACCATTGCACTCCAGCCTGGGGTACAACAGAGACACTTCGTCTCAAAAAAGAAAGAAAAGAAAAGAAGAAGAAGCTTTAGGGCAACACACTTCAAAGGAGATTCAAACATCTCTGAGTTTTAATTTGTTTACAGTGAACAAAATATAATTTCTTGTTTTAATGGAAAGGTATTTGGTCATGAACTCCCATTAACCAGGCATCAGTTTGAGGACTAAAGGAAAGGAACATATGGATTAGATTTCCTACAGAAAACTTTTTTTTTTCTTTTCTTTTTTTAATTTAACAGGAAAAACATGCTTGGAAAGAATCTCTTGGGCTCAAAAAATAAGTTTTGCAAAAAAACGGGTGACAGTAGTAGTTCACAAACACTTGTGTTCCAATGTGTTCTTAAACTTTAGCTTAGGAGTGGACATTAGAAACCTTGTCTTTCTGGAGGTCAGCCTCTTCTACAGCGTCAATTCCCAGATCCAAGCCCTAGAGACATTGTGAAGATCTACAGATGATTTTTCACATTCACCCCCTACTTTGGTGCATTGAGTAAGGAGACTCTGAATAACACTTTTCAGTAAGTCTCGAACTGTCTGCTGCAGGGGTCTTGGCCCAGGAATGCCCTACACTTTGACTGCCAGGTTTAGCCTGCTATTTTGATTTGTTGAGTTATTTAGGCAACAGCAGTATGTACAGTAATGTGCCACAAAACAGTGATTCAGTCAATGATGGACCATGTTTGCAACAGTAGTCTCATTGTTAGTAAACAGGTTTGTTCTGCCTGAATGCTACAAGCCAATCAATGTGCCCACCTTGAGAGGTGAAGCCAGCTGGACTTCCTGGGTTGAGTGGGGAATTGGACAACTTTTCTATCTTACAAGAGGATTGTAGAAGGCACCAATCAGCACTCTGTAGCTAGGATTGTACAACGCACCAATCAGCACTCTGTAGCTAGCAAGGGAGTTGTAAAATGCACCAATTAACGCTCTGTAAAACGCACCAATCAGCATTCTCTAAAACGCACCAATCATCAGGAGTCTAAAAGTAGCCAATCGTGGGGGGGATTGAAAAAAGGGCACTCTGATAGGACAGAAATGGAACATGGGCGGGGACAAATAAGGGAATAAAAGCTGCTCTCCCCTCCCCACCAACCAGCGGCAGCAATCCAGGGAAGGTTTGTTCTGTCTTTCTTAACGATAAATCTTGTTGCTGCTTACTGTTTGGGCAGTTATTTCAGAGGTGTAACACTTTCCTTGAAGGTCTGAGGCTTCATTTCTTGAAGTCAGCGAGTCCCCGAACCAACAGGCAGGAATAAACTCCAGACACAACGGGTTTCTGTGAAAAAGAAAAGACGTTATTCGTAAGGCTGCTGTGCGAGGAGGTGGGAGAACAAGTCTCAACTCTGCCTCCCTAAAACGGTCTTAAGGGTACTTATGGGATGGAAAGTAAAGTGTGCGGAAAGGCGATTGGTGAGTAGGAAAGGTGATGCAATCAGGATTTCTGCCCAAGCGAAATCAGGCTGCATGGTTCATCATAGGAGCCATGTACAGAAAAAGATGGCATTATCATGATGTAAGGGTGGAAATTTTGGCCCTCTGATGTCAAGAGGTCACCCACCTGCACGGATCCAGTTGAAGAGTTGGTGGTCTCTATAGAATTGGACAAAAGCTGCTGCTTTGAGCAACTGTTAACTACAGTGACTCACGGTCAGAGCTGTGTTATCCGCAAGTAAGCCAGTGGGAATTTTAAGGTCAATTAGAAGTAAGCAATTAAAAGCAGGCAAGCAGGTTCAATTTGGTGAGCTTAATCAGGTTAGCCCTCTGTTTAACCGTAAAATTATAGTAAAGTATTTTTGCAATACCTTTTCTATGTTTGTTTATTTCTGTGAGTTGGGGTCTGGCTCTGTCACCCAGGCTGGAGTGCAGTGGTGAGACCATGGCTCACTGCAGCCTCAGCCTCCCAGGCTCAACCAATCCTTCCACCTCAGCCTCTTAAGTAGCTGGGACAATAGGCACGTGTTACCAGGCCTGGCTAATTTTTATTTTTAGTTTTTGTAGAGACGAGGTCTTACTATGTTGGTAGGGCTGGTCTCAAATTCCTTGCGTCAAGCATACCTCCCACATCTGCCTCCTAAAATGCTGGGATGACAGGCATGAGTGACCATGCCTGACCACCCTTTCTACGTTTAGATAGGTTTCAATGCACAAATACCAATGTGTTGCAATTGCTTACAGTATTCAGTACAGCAGCAAACTCTACAGGTTTGTAGCCTGGGAGCAGTAGGCTCTACCATGTTGTCTAGGTGTGTGGTAGGCTGTACCATCTAGGTTTGCGTAAAGAAATTGCCTAATGACACATTTCTCGGGACATATCCCTGTTTTTAACTGACACATGACTGTATTCATTTTAGCCAACTTTATTCTAAAAAACAACAGACGTAGTCAGATTGTTTGCATGGCAAGCTATAATTGCTACTAGAATGGCAAACATTCCACAGATGTTTGTTAAGCACCTATTATGTGCAAGGTACTCTGCTGAGATGTGTTACCCGGGCTGCTGTTTTCTGCAAATAGACAGAACAACTTTTTCAAATTTTATCTCTTCCTCCCAAACACACTTCTGCCTTCATAATTTCAGTTTTTTAACTACATCTGCTCACTATTTGGTAAGGGGCAGCTAAAATAGTTTCATCTTTAACATCGACATTACTTTCCCATTTAGCCTTTAATGTGATCTTGTGTGCTATTTGTTTGTGTATTAGTATTTGCGACTATGTGTGTTACACTCAGAAACTGCCTTGCCTTTCTTCACCTCTGTACCCTTGCAGGGGAGGCCCTTAGAACCCCCTTACTCTTTAAATTGTGTGCTCTGTAAATTTTGAAGATGGAAATGGAAGACTTAGGGATGTAGTGCCTACGAAGCACTTTCTCTTTCTCATATGTTGTTTCATTTGTTGTCACAGCAAAGCAAATAACTTCAATGAAAATATCACAAACTTTGGAATCAGCATACTACAGCTGGAATCCTGATTATGCTACCTTACTAACATGTTGATCTTGGCCAAGTTATTTATGGATGTAAGATTCCTAGGCTGAAAATGGGTTCCTCATGACAGCCGAGTTTCAGGTTGCTTGTGAAGGGTCTGGTGAGACACTATTTATCAGTGCTTAGGAGGCATTTCATTTTGTTCTGACTCCTTTTTTCTGATAAGGAAAAGTGGGAAACATGAAATAGCAGAATATGTATGTTTTGTAAAACTAATCTACAGCTCTAATGAGACTACATAAACTAAATGGGTATATTTCAACCATTTTGAATCAATTTGATTGCTACTGGAAATAAATTTAGGTTAATTCTGGTTTCCTGTAGTTGCCTGAGGGAGTGCAACTTCACATATCCACAGTGTAAAATGATTTATTCTCAAAAGATGTTTGGCTATGTCCTTCGAACAGATGAACTAAAGTATATTTTCTCCAGAGAAAACCACATATAGATATTCTGATTCAACCTGTAAGATTTAGATGTTGCCATTTACTATATAAAATATGCATTGGCCTAGGAAAACTAACTGAAAGCTTATTAAATTGTCTTAAAAATGCCAATAATATTTCCACCAGAGTATTTTTTCTTTCTCAAGCATCTGTACTTTTGAAGGTCTCCAAGGAGACAGACATGAGTATGAAATCACCCCCCTAGCATGGGCTGTGGGGTGGGGAATCGGGAGATGTTGATCAAAGAGTACAAAGATCCAGTTACAAAGGAGGAATATGTTTTCGGGATCTATGGTACACAGCGTGGTGACCACAGTTATGACAATGTATTGTATATTTCAAAATTGCTAGAAGAATGTATTTGAAATGTTCTCACTACATAAAAAATGACAAGTATGTGAAGAATGGTAATTGGCTTGATATCATCATTCTACAGTGTATACATATATCAAAGCTTCATCTTGTACCCCATAAATATATACAATTATTATTTGTCAATTAAAAATAAAAATTTTAAAAAGGAATTAGCAAATGCGGCAAAAATGGCCAACATAGAGGACATTTACCTTTGGGGTGCTCCTGTCTTACCTTTTATACTTTTCTCTTTGCTCTGACATTCTGCAGTCCCTTATTGTCATCCATTAGTTCCTTGATCCTCTATTCTAAAAATCGCTGTAGACCCAGGGATTGCCCAACCTGCAGGGCTATGTCATTAGCCTTTTCCCCTGACAAAACCTATTACTTATTTCATTTTGACTCTGCCACAGTTGGGAAAGCAATGGCAGACTAATTCATCTTACTGACTCATAAGCAATTTATTCTTTGGGGGTGGGAGAAGAAAGGAAAGGTTGGTATATAACATTTTTTTAAAAATTTAATTTAATTTACTTTAAGTTCTGGGATACATGTACAGAACATGCAGG
Source organism: Piliocolobus tephrosceles (assembly GCF_002776525.5). Classification (NCBI taxonomy): domain Eukaryota; kingdom Metazoa; phylum Chordata; class Mammalia; order Primates; family Cercopithecidae; genus Piliocolobus; species Piliocolobus tephrosceles. The sequence goes on from NC_045438.1 coordinate 152,352,332, forward strand.
TTTGTTACAGAGGTATACATGTGCCATGGTGGCTTGCTGCACCCATCAGCCCATCATCTAGGTTTTAAGCCTTGCATGCATTAGGTGTTGTCCTAATGTTCTCCCTCCTCTTGCCACCCACCCCCTGACAGGCGTGGTGTGTGATGTTCCCCTCCCTGTGTCCATGTGTTCTCATTGTTCAACTCCCACATATGAGTGAGAACATGCAGTGTTTGGTTTTCTGTTCCTGTGTTAGTTTGCTGCAAATGATGGCTTTCGGATTCATCCATGTCCCTGCAAAGGACATGAACTCATTCTTTTTTGTGGCTGCATAGTGTTCCGTGGTGTATATGTCACATTTTCTTTATCCAGTCTTCTAAGTCTTTGCCATTGTAAATAGTGCTGCAGTAAACATATGCATGCATGTGTCTTTATAGTGGAATGATTTATAATCCTTTGCATGTATACCCAGTTATGGGATTGCTGGGTCAAATGGTGTTTCTGGTTCTGGGATCTAACATTCTTAACGTAGGTTGGTTGTGCTACCTTATTTTATCCTGACAACTGTAATAGCCCATTCTCACACTGCTATAAAGTACTACCTGAGACTGGGTAATTTACAAAGAAAAGAGGTTTAACTGGCTCATGGTTCTGCAGGCTGTACAAGAAGCATGGCTGGAGAGGCTTCAGGAAACTTACAATCATGGCAGAAGGCAAAGAGGAAGGAGGCACGTCTTACATGGCCAGAGCAGGAGAAAGTAAAGGGGGAGGTGCTATGCACTTTTAAATAACCAGCGCTCATGAGAACTCCCTATCATGAGAACAGCAAGGGGGATGCCTACCATCATGTGGGGAGACTCCCAAACACCTCCCAACAGGCCCCTTCTCCAACACTAGAGATGACAATTCAACATGAGATTTGGACAGGGATGCAAATCCAAACCTTATGAACAACTATATGAAGTATATATTTTAATTTCCTTATTACAGATGAGAAACCTGATACTTTGAGAAGTAAAGTTGCCTAAGTAAGAAAGTCATAAATGGCGGAAGTAATTGATTTCAGGTTTTGAAGACCCCAGAGCATATAGGCTGTCTACAGGTGTACTAACAGAGGGGTTTACATTCACCTGAAGACACAGCCTGGGCCACAGAGGTCAAAGAATCCCCAGCACAATGGCAGGCCATGACGGGGATCTTACTCTTTATAGAGCCAGCTCCAGATCTTGGTAGACAGTTCCCCACACCCCATTTTAATTCAAGATACGTCTTTTGTTTTAGAAATAACACAATAGGGGCAGCTTCCTTGACCTGCTATTGTTTTTCTTTGACTAACCAAGAATCTTTAACCCATGGGCAACCCAGTGGGAGCACCCAAAACAAAGTAGAGACACGGGATGTTGAGAATGGTGGTGAGGAAAGAGCAAAGTCCCCTGCAGTGCAGCACAGAGGCCTCAGCCTGCTTTGCAGTGGGCATAACACAAGGCTCTGAGGTGCTCTCAGAGAAGCTACTCTTCCAGTTGCTACTGAAGGGTGGCAATGGCCAGACCTAGCTTAGAAAGAAAGAAAACAATAATTCTAGGTCAGTGCAGTGCCTCACACCTGTAATCCCAGTACTTTGGGAGGCCAAGGCGGGTGGATTGCTTGAGGTCAGGAGTTTGAGACCAGCCTGGCCAACATGGTGAGATCCCGTCTCTACCAAAAATACAAAAATTAGCCAGGCATGTTGGCCACACTTATAATCCTAGCTACTCTGGAGGCTGGAACATGAGAATCATTTGAACCCGGGAGGCAGAAGTTGCAGTGAGCTGAGATCGCCCCGCTTCACTCCAGCCTGGGTGACAGAACAAGACTGTCTCCAAACAAACAAACAGACATAATTTTAGAAAAATGAACTGATAATAGGTTCATAATGGGATAGGGAAACTGAGAGTGGAAAACAGTACAAATTTGTTGTGGTCGATGTCAGAGGTCATTGTCAGAGTGTAGACCGTGAATCTGAATGAAATCCCAGAGTGAGAAACCCTCGGCCTATCCTTCTCCACAATGCTCGCCTTAAATGACTTTTTAATTAAGCCATTTGGGGGTTAGGGGGGTGAGTGGGACAAGAAGGGAAAAGAAAAGAGGGGGATGGGATTGTGAAGGAACTTGCTGTGCCATTTTAGTGTCAACATCTCAACTCCGCAGGTCATTCGTGTTAAGATTCTATGAAGCTACCCAAACAGATTCGTGTGGCAATAAATTAAATATTTCAACTTTCTTTCCCTTTGTTCTTTTTCTTGCGGTGCAACTGATGGCAAGCTGGAGTGGAGTGTGTGAGTGAGTAAAAATAGGCTGCTAGAAAAGCCCAGACGTCTGTTGGAAACCAGAGTATACTTTGTATGGACAAATGCTGATTGCTGGAGAGGCGAGGCCTGGGTGTTTATGTTTAACACTCTGGGAAATAAACAGGCAGTGTTGCTTGTGACCTGGAATTTACTGCTGTCCTTTCAACCCTCAAGCAAATTAAGGAGAAACCTGCTGGACTTGCGTGTCAGTGGGGAAAAAGTAAAACACTGTCCAATGCCAGAGGGAACACTGTCCAATGCCTTTTCAAAAGAAAGGGAAAATATCCCATCTACTGGTTGGTTGGTTGTCCTCCTTGAGTTCCATTTTTAAATGTTTATTTCACCTTATTCATGTTAAAAAGAGAAAGAAACAAAAGCCTCAAAAAAGGGGAGGGGGGGGAGGGAGGATGTGGTATAGGAAGATAAAAGGGAAACTTTATAAAGATACATTACAATATGTAAATCTTGTATTAATCCACTTTGAAATGACATAAAATAAATGAGGAAATAATACAAAGAAAAACTATTTTTGAGGCAATGAGCAAATTTGAACACTGGATGTTTGAACATATCAAGGAATTATTGTTGGGTTGTTTGTTGTGATAACAGAATAATAGTTATGTTTTCAGAAAGAGTCCAAATCTTTTAGAGATGCACGGAAAATAGTTTTAGATGAAATTACATAATATCCTGGATTTGCTTCAGAGTAACCCAGGGAAGAAGGGAGGTCAGGGAATGGCTGGAAATACACATCCGATGAGATTGGCCGTAAGTGGGTAATTGTTCAAGCTGGAGTTTCATGATACGATTCTTTCTGCTTTGGTATGAGAAACAGTTTGAAATATTCCATAGTTGGAAATATTCCGTATTGAAAAGTTAAAGAGGAAGCCCATGAGATCAGGCTGTGATCTCAAACAGCAGAGCAGCCCTAACTAGAAGCCTGCCATCACCGGAGGAGTATCCCCAAAAGCCTGAGAAAGCTTCCTCCTTTTAAAATTGCTTTTGTGTTGTTCCCATGAGCTCACTGTCTTGGACCAGAAGCAAACCATGAACAGTCCTTTTTTGAATCAATTCAAAGAAAATACGGTAGGAAGGAGCTGAGCAGAAGATGAATGTAAATGAAAAGGAGCTAAACCTTGGCAAGGGCAACCTATAGCCAAAGTGAAGATACCAAGTGCACTAGACCGCACAGCCAGCCATGCACAGCCTGCTATGCCCAAGACCCCAGCAGCTGTCTCAACAAGAGCCATGGTTCATGATATCTAGGCCAGGCCTTTGTGGGGTTTGTGTCTTTGGACTGGTGTACCTTGGTACGTCATAAAAATCCAGACGGTTTTGCTTCTTGATTGAAATAATTCTTTTGCGACGGATTTTGTGGCAAGTTTTCTGAACAAGTACTATATACTTAAATGGCTTGCTGGAAGACAGCAAATGTGCCCTTCATGTCTTTGAAATACATCTGAAGCATTGGGCCAGGTCCCTTTTTATAGAATGACATCTTGAGGAAGATTCAATTACATCTTTGGGCGATGACTCCAGGCTGCTTACAAAGGAGCCAGAGGGTTTTGTCTCCATGTCAGGTAAGCAGAATAACAAGACAATAAAAGCTCAGAAAAGCCAAGCCTCCTGGGAGATACTGAACTCAAAGACCACAGCTAAAGAGCTAATGCTAAACAGAAACCGAGGAGCGTGCCATAGCCTGGAGCACCAAGGACTGGTGCTAAAGAAGTTTCTAAGTAGTAGTGTTTCTGTCTTCATTTGCAGGCCTGACCTCCTCAAAATGAAAAAGGAAAGATGGAGAGACAGAAAAGAAGGGACAGGGAAAGACGGCTGTTGACTCATGAATGCCTGAGAGGAAGGCGGTATATCCTGTCTGGGGCTTTGATGCTGCATCTTGGCTTTTCTCCAAATCACTTCTCCAGTTCACTCCACCTACCACTTTCCTTCACCAAAACAAGCCTAAATATACTACTTCTTCTTCCTTTTTTTTTTGTTTAATACTGAGTCTCACTCTGTTACCCAAGCTGGAGTGCAATGGCGTGATCTCGGCTCACAGCAACCTCCACCTCCCGAGTTCAAGTGATCCTCCTGCCTCAGCCTCCTAAGTAGCTGGGATTACAGACACCTGCTGTCATGCCCGGCTAATTTTTGTATTTTTGTAGAGGCGGGGTTTCACCAGGTTGGCCACGCTGGTCTTGAACTCTTGACCTCAGGTGATCCACCCGCCTCAGCCTCCCAAAGTGGTAGGATTACAGGTGTGAGCCACCGTGCCTGGCCTCTAAATATACTTCTAAATGAAAAAAGCAAACTGCTCCTTGAGCTGGCACTAGTGGGTAGTTTGAAAAAAACAGACGGGGAATTCAAGAATATAATTCTACTTATCTTGGCATCTGGAGAAAAGATGTACCTGTATTATTTTTTAAGATCCTTTACCTTTTAAAAATAAACTTTTAATCTTACAGCTGTTTTGAATTTACAGAAAAATTATGATGATAGTGCAGACAGTCCTCATATGCTCCACACCTACTGCCCCCTATTATTTTTTTAATATGAAAAGACATTTCATTATTCTGACTTTACTATATAACATGTTAGTGAACACCCTGGATTGCATTTTCTCAAATGGCAAATGAAGAACATTTCTCTTTGATTCCCCTGAGTACTTCAGTCATCTGTCTTTTAGAAGATCTAGTTTCTTGCAATGTCTTTAGTGTTGTCTGTGAGGACACCGACAGTGTGTAACAGTAAAGAACGTTTTCCTAAGTTGTCCTCTCATTGGTCTTTGCTCAAGGTGTTCACCTTTTTCTTCCAGTCTGGTTTTCAGCACTTGATCTTGTATTTCTTCATTATTGTGCACAGAATCTTGTTGAAGGATGGGTTTTGTGTGTTCATAGGGAATGTCCACAGAAGAGTGGTATCAGGCTCACGTCCTGCCGTTGGAAGTCACAGCAAGCTCTGCTTTGCAATGATAGTCATCAGGTGGAGAAGAATACATAGATTTATAACACACACGATATAAAGCTCCATTTTGCATTGGAAATAAATGTTTCAAGACAATTTGCTTTACTATCATCTATTTTACTGCTGGTACAGCCATGGGGTATTGAGATGCTTATCAGGTGGTATAAACATCTTCAAAAAGGATGTTTTGAAGAGAAAATGCTTTGAAAATTTGCTTCTAGGCACACCAGTTTTCATCACTTGACAGCTCCTCAGCTCAAGTCTGCCATCTTGTTGCCCCCAATATTAACATCTTACATATGTGTGGTGCATTTGTTACAATTAATGAACCAACATTGTTACTATTCACTTAAAGCCCATAATGGATTCATATTTTCTCCGTTTTTACCCAATGTATTTTTTCTGTTCCAGTAACCCATCTAGGATCTCACATTACATTTAGTTGTCATTTGCTCTTAGGTGCCTCTTGGCTGTGACAGTGTCTCTGACTTTCCTTGTTTTTGATGACCTTGATAGTTTTGAGGAGTCCTGGTCAGGAATTTTGTGGAATGTCCCTTAATTGGGATTCAAAGGATGTTACTCTCACGATTAGGCTAGGGTTATGGGTTTTTGGGAAGAAGCCCTTTAACTCTTTCATCTTGGTGTCTGAACATCAGATGTTTGTTCCTTTGAATCTCTTCAAAGCCAAATGGCTTTGGGCAGCACAAAATACTCTGGGCGTGTGTTGCTCTGTCTCCCTGCACATTTATTTGCCTTCTAGCACCTTTTGCTGTTTACTCTGCTAAAGAATAGAAACATATTTAGAAACTGGGAATGTGCTTGGCAATAGCATCTGAAAGGTGTATATGAAACTCATGTCTAATTATAGTTGTTATACAGGGAGATTTCAAAAATTAAACATCAGTAGTTGATTATTTTAGTCACACATATGTATGGTACATAAATTTTCTTGCCCTATCAAATAGGAGATCTAGATTTTTTTTCTGAGATAATTTGTAGCCTTTTCCATTTATAATTCTAGTTGCTAGAGGAATCAGCATCATCTTTAACAAGAATGATTCAGTATTAGAAAATTTAATAACATAATCCTTCCTATTAAGACAACTAAGGAGAAAAAGGTCATATAATCTTCACAGAGGCAGATAAGGCACCTGATAAACTTAACACTTATAAAATATACATTGATGACTATTTTGTTTTTTAGATACGTATGATTATATGTAATTACATGTATCATTATATATGGTTATATATGGTATATCATTTATTGAAATATATAAATAATATATACTTTATATTCATATGTGTTTTTTAATGTTATATATGTGATTGTGTGTGTGTGTGTGTGTGTGTGTATTTTAGCTCAAAAGCCAGCATCTTATTTAATATGATAGCACTGGAGAAAGGCAAGGGATAGTCATGATCTCCACTGCTATTTAATACTGGGCTGGAGGTCCTAGTCTATACAATTAGATAAGAACAAGCAATTAGAAGAATAAAAATTGGAAAGAAAGAGATGTAAGTATCTCTGTCAAATCAGTGTCAATGTGTAGGTGAGGGGTGTCCGATCTTTTGGCTTCCCTGGGTCACACTGAAGAAAAAGAATTGTCTTGGTCCACACCTAAAATACACTAACACTAACAATAGCTGATGAGCTAAGAGAAAAAATCTGCAAAAATATCTCATACTGTTTTAAGAAAGTTTACAAATTTCTGTTTACAAAGCTGGGCCCCATGTGGCCTGCAGGCTGTGCGTTGGCTTTAAGCTTGGTGTAGACCTTATCTGAATCCTCATTCAAACACAAAAACTGAAAAAAAAAAAAATTTTTATAATAAAACTATTGGAAATTGGAACATTGACTGGATACTGGCTAATAGCAATCACTAGTGAATTACTGCTACGTTTAAGTACGATAATGGCACTGCTTTTTTTTTTTTTTTTTTAACGTTCTTCTCTTTAAAAGATACCTGATGAAATATGTGTAGATAAATGATATATGCGAGAATGTAGAATCTACATTATCTATAACTACCCCACAGATGAAACGAGATTGTCCATGAGTAGACAATTGTTGAAGCTGGGTGATGGGTTCATGGAGCTCATTATACTATTCTTCCTACTCTTGTATGTGTCTGAAATTTTCCACAATAAAAATTTAGAACAAGATTAAAACAAATAAGACAAAGTAGTATCATGCATGTAATCTTAATGGTGAGTACATAGTCATTGTATTATTTTCCATTCTTTTTATCTTTGAAATGCTTATAATTAAAATCAAAACAATTTACAAATACACAAATTATTTTGATTTTAATTATGAGCAATCCAAAGATAAAAAAGAATAGAAAGATTAGCTGTACAGATACTTCAATTGAGGGAGGGTTTTTTTTTTTTTTTTAACTATAAAATCTTACTTCTTAAAAAAAAAAAAAAAAAAAAAAAAAAAAAGGCCTAAAGTAAATAAGTGTATTAGTTCGGCTTCACACTACTATAACTGCCCCAGACTGGGTAATTTATAAAGAAAAGAGGTTTAATTGACTCACAGTTGCAAATGACTGGGGAGGCCTCAGGAAACTTATACAATTATGGCAGAAGGGAAAGCAAACCCATCCTTCTTCACAAGGTGGCAGGAGAGAGAAGTGCAAAGCAAACGTGGAACAGACCCTTATAAAACCATCAGATATTGTTGAGAACTCACTATCACAAGACAACAGCATGGGAGAACTGCCCCCATGATCCAATCACCTCCTCCAACACCTGGGATTACAGTTCCCTCCTCCAACACCTGGGGATTACAGTTGGGATTACAATTTAAGATGAGATTTGGGTGGGGACACACAGCCAGACCATATCAATAAGCAAAATGTTCAAGTCTGTTTACTCCTGGTAATGGGCACACAGAGTCTGTTTATTATTCTGTCTTTTGTTTGCTTAAACTGTTCTTTAATTTAAATAATATCCTTTATTTTTTGAAAGTGCCTGTGTGTAATGCTGAGGTCACATTTGCCTTCTAGGGAAGCTGCTTGCAGCTGAGCACAGAGGTCACCAAGAAAATTTTGCACCTGGAGATTTTGTATCAGCAAGAAGTGGACAGAAAAGGAGAGGGTGGCTGGGAGGAAGGTAACGCTCCCAAACCCCAGTCCGCTACACACTTTCCCACACTCTGAGGTGCTCTCCAGAAAAACTAAAAAATCAAGAGGAAGATATCTCCAGGGTTAGATCTTTCCTCTACTTCCTCAGTGGTGCCTAAAGCATCCCCCTCTACCCATGCCCCCATTGTGGTCAGCACCTCCTGGCCTTGATCTAGAAACTGCACTCTCAGAGTTACCCTCTCTCTGGGGAAAGGCAGTTCCAGCACTACACTTTCAGCAACGGCTGAAAGTCTTGAACAGTTTACTTAGACCTTCTCCCTTTGTTTGACTAACCCCAGAGAACACGTCAAAGTAAGATCTGGTAAACTGTGCAGTGTTTAAACATTTTTTCTTCAAGACTTACCGACCAAGTGCACATCCCATTTCTACAAGAAGAATTTGAGTTAAGCCTCTGTGATTGCTGAGGGCTAGGGAGGAGGGTAACTTACCCGGAGGGCTGCCAAAACTTTTTAAGTCCAATCGTTGGGGAAAGATTCTGCACAGAGACTAGAGTGTGGACCCCATAGCCATGAAAACTATGGCCTTTTTTTCTGAATTTGAGGCAGTTTTAGAAACAAAAAACAAAAACCCCAGCAGAAACTTTTCTCCCAGGTGGCTTTGTTCTCTCACCTCTAGAGAGCTATAAACCATGAAATTTATTTGGGAAGCGGGCACAGCATTAACGAAGACATAGTGTCAGTTGCTTTCTGTTAATTGCTCTTCAATATTAGTATGCTTTTGAAATACGCTTCAAAAAATGATGACTAAACGGCTGAATTTCTAAAAGGAAAAAAATTGTTTTAGGATCAGATCAAGCGCATTTATTAAGCATTCACTCATTCATTCATTCATCTACTAACTATAAAGCACCTACTATGTTCCTGATATAGTTGCCAGGTTCTTAAGTTACCCAGAAGACACAGTGGCCATTTACAAGGAGAGGCATTGGGTAAGGATGTGCTAAGTTTTGTCTCCATTAAATTAAATGGAAAATCAGTTATTATCTAAGCATTTATATAATTACAGGCAGTCATTATCCAGGTTGTTTTCCAAAGGCCAAATTTGCCTCAGTGTGCCTTTAATTACTGAGATGAGGCACCAGTCACATGAAACATCTCTTCAGAACAAAGCATTCCAAAGAAATTATTACACAGGAGGTTTAGCTCAGGAAAAAGGAACAGAGAAATAGCTTGGGGTCCAAAGCTCTTTATCTTGCTTCTCAAGTGCGGTGGTTTAACATTTAAAAGGTTACTTTCGGGAACATTTTTCCCCTGAAAGTTTCTTTCACACATTTGCAGACAGAAATTACAATAGAGTCATGAACATCTTTCACTGTCTGGAGGGGATTTTCTTGCTTTTACTTATGTATTAGATAAAAACAGCATTTTACTTCTCTTCAAGCCTAAGGACAGGATTACATTTAAATCTGGCTCTTTCATTTTAAAATGTGAATTGTTAACTAGGGAGTAATGAGACCCAACCCTTAATCAGGCAGCCCTGGACTTATCCCTACGTCCGTAAAGTTCCCAAGTTAAAATGAGCTTCAAAGCTCTGTAAATATGAGGAAGGTTACCTCCTTCCCCTTGGCACTTGCAAACATTTTAGTGGTTGTTTTTCCTGGTCAGATCCTGCTGCCTCCAGAGATTTTTTCTTTTTTTTTTAAAGCTTAGTTCTCTCCTTTGTTTCCTGAACTTTTTCTATTAGGCAAGATCTGAACTCCTTTAGATGCCTCCTTGTTCATTTATTGACAATCTAAACCCTACCGAGATATGTTCCCCAGTTATTTTGGACCTCATCAACAAGTCTGAATCATGTTCTCCAGTTCACAGAAATGCTAAGATTGCAGCAACTTCACTGTAATAAATGTATAAAATGAGGTGATCTGAGAGACAAGCTCGTTTAAAAAGAGTATTGACCACTTAGATTTCTGATATTTAAAAAATATGTTAACTATTGGAAAAGTCAAATAAAAAAAAAGCTAGAGGATTTCTTACATACGTTCCATAAAATCACAGTGTTAATATTTCAGAGCTACAGAGACCCTTGTCAATTATCTAGTATCCTTATTTTGTTATCATGGAAAGTGAGGCTGTCATACTGTGAAATATATACAGTATTGGTTATCTTCCAGTTTTCCTGGCATACAACTCCTAAAATCCTTGGAATCTTCGAAGTGATAAATAGATTTGTGTGTGCTATTGAGTTGACTGATAGCTTTGGGTTCCTAGGTAGCTTCAGGATGGGGTTCGTCACCAGAAAGACCAAGGCAAGATTAGAGGGTTGGGACTATTAGCCCTGCCCCAAAACCTTGGGAAGGGGAGAAGGGCTGAAGATTATGTTGGTCACCAAAGACCAATGACTTAGTCAATCATGCCTCCCTAATGAAGCTTTCATAAAAATCAAAAAAGGACTAGGTTCTGGCATCTTCCAGGTAGCTGAACCTCCAGATAGTGGAGGTTCCTGGAAGGTGGCTAGAAGGTGGTGTGCCCAGGGAGGGCGTGAAAGCTCTGTGCCCCTTCCTGCATGCCTTGCCCTACACATCTCTTCATCTGTATCCTTTGTAACATCCTTTATAACAAACAGGAAAACTTAAGTGTTTCCCTGAGATCTGTGAGCTGCCATAACAAATTAAGTGAACCCGGGAGGGTTGTGAGTACTCCAATGTATAGCTAGTTGGTCAGAAGCACAGATAATACAACCTGGGGCTTGCGATCTGCATGGGAAGGTGTGTGTGTTGCGGGGTGGGGCAGTCTTGTGGGTCTGAGCCCCCAACATGTGGGATCTGACACTCTGTCCAGGTAGATAGCATCAGAATCAAATTGAATTGAAGGACACCCTGTTGGTGTCCACTGAGGAATTATTTGCTTGCTTGGTGCATGGGAAAAACACCTCCTCAGTTGGGTCACAGGAGTCTTCTGTGTTGATTGTTGTTAAGTGAGAGAACAGAGGGAATGCTTTGGGTGTGTTTTTCCCCCTCACTTGGCAGGGGGGAATTAAGGTTCCATATGGAATTAAGGTTGCTAATCAATGGACCCTAAAAAAAAGGAGAGGATCCTGGGTTGGTGGAGGGCAGTTTTGTGGGACTGAGCCCTCAACCTGTGGGATCTGATGCTATCTCCAGGTAGATAGCATCAGAATTGAATTGAATAAGAGAACACCCAGCTAGTGTCCTCTGCAGGACTGATGGATTGATTGATTGGCTGTGGGTTGGGAGAAATCTCCACAAACTTCTTCATGCCCAGAGGGCACAGAAGTCTTCTGTGTTGATTGTTGTTGAGTGAGAGGATAGGAAAAACACTTTGTTTTTTTTTTTTATTCTTTCATTCACAGAAGTCCACACAGGGGCCCAGAGAAGCAAAAGAGAGGACTTTCTCAATATCACATCAATTGACTTCAGTCTTTCTATTCCTTGCTGCAAGATACTTCTACTAGAGAATAGAAGAAGTCAATATCTAAAGAATGTCCAAAAATAAAAAGTCTTCTTTTAAAATGAGGTCTCGGTACCTCTTCAGGGAAGCCATCCCTTCACAGTTCACAGTTCACAGTTAGGCCTTATTGATCTAAAAAGAACTGGGTTCTTCCTGAGTTTATGGATTTATTATATTCCTATGTTGCCTACACTAGAATGTAAGCTCCAAGAGGACAGGGCTTTGTCTGTTCTGTTCACTGGTGTGCCCCGAGTACCCACCACAGTGCTTGGCCCCCATATGATGGTCAGAATGAATAAACGAATGAATGAAATGAAATCTGACTGTCACCACAGGGACTCAGGACTAACAATAGAAGGAACAAAAATAAGATCTGAAAAAGCTATATGTTTATTACAATAAAAATAATGTACTAAATGAGCCTTTTGAGAAACTTCATTTTGTTTCTTTTTGTCCTGGTAATGAGGGCTAAGAAGATCCCAGATATTACTATCTCCCTGGTGTCCCCAAACCTTTACTTATTAAGGTCAGACACCTGCCATTTAACTCATTCATTAATCCATACCTACTAGATATTTTATAATGATATTTTCAATATTAGAATCAAAGGTGCTTAGCTCAGTGTGGTGGTGCATGCCTCTAGTCCCAGCTACTTGGTCAGCTGAGGTGGGAGGATCACTTGAGTTCAGGAGCGAGGCTGCAGTGAGCTATGATTATGCCACTGTGCTGCAGCCTGGGTGACCCTGTCTCTAAAAAAAGAAAAAGAAGAAGAAAAAGGATGAAATATGCCAGAGGTGTCAGCCAGTAGAAAGTGAAGCAATGGACTAATATGAGATAATCCACATCATAAATAGTAAATTTTGACTGTCATGGGTAGGCTGAGTCTAGCCACTGGGATCTTGAGAGGCTACTAGTATTGATGTTTTTTTCCATATGCTTCCAAACAGTGAAAATTCATGCATGTTGCCTGTTCTCCCTCCAGCAGTGACTGTAAAACTTTAATTTGATTTAATTCAAAACAATTTAAGTTATTGAGCATGTACTCAACAAATTATTCTGCTAGGCATTTTAGGAAGAGATATATGACAAGGGCTGAGTTCTGATCAATGTCGGCCGTTTGATGCATTGCCTGCCTGGCACACTGCCTGCAAGATGTCTGTAGCAGGAAATTTTTTATCTTACAGTCATGGGGCTGGAAGGATAGGGGAGAAGCTTTTTCTGTTGGATTAAAACGGAGACACTCAAAGTTGAGTTAATAGAGGACAAAGACATCAAACCTGAAAAAGAGTTTAATGGGAATAAAGAGACTTCCAATGACCTGCATGGTAAGCGGTTTCAATCCAGAGAAAAATATATTTGAAAAAACAACAAAGTGATGAATAAAGTGGTTTTTAACAAGGTACAAGGGACTTCATGATAGTTTTGTTAACATTGCTTGTTAAACATAACTTTCAGTAGACAATGTTGATTCTATGTAAGATGAAGACAAGAGGAAAAGGAAGAATATAGAATTTCCAGATGAAGATAAATGTCAAAGGAAGATGAAGCTTTAGACAGATAAAGACAACAAAAAAGTCATGGGAAGGCCCCGGTGAGAGCTGACTCAGTGAGGGAGACTACACACATGAGGAGGTGATAATTGAGTGTTCCGCAACCAGCGGGAAAGGACCTAGAAAAAGAGGAGAAAAAAGGAAACGTATCATAAAATCTCAACAAGTTGTCTAACCCAAGAACCCAAGACAAATTTTGACAGCTTTGTTGGCTTAAGTTTCTAGCATTTTTTTTTTTAATTGGTTGAATTAGGTACAAGTAGCTCCGTGGGTAGCAAAAACCCACAGGTGATAGAGACAATTTCTGCAAAACAAACACGTTGCATTTTGTGGATGATATAACAGACACCTGCCATGTGTTTGTTGTTGGATACAACTCTACAGGAGGCGTGATTCATTTCTAGCAGTATGGGACCAGCATATTAATCACAATGCTTTTGGCTGCAGGTAATAGGAAAATCAAATAAAGCAGCTTCAACAATAAGCAGAAAGTGTATTACCTCCCATGGCAGTAGGACAGGAGATGGTAAGGGCTGGATGGGGTGGCCTGAAGTTCTGGGATCAGTGAGTTCAGCTGCTTAATGTTGTCAGGATGAGCTAGATCTTTCCACCTATCGGGTCTGCCATCCTCATCATGTGCGCTAGCACCCCTCATCTTCACAAGATTGCAGTGGCAGCTCCAGGCATTACATCCTTACACAATACCAAAAGCCAGAAAAGCAGAGGGCACAGAATCTTCCTGAATCCCCGCCCCCTAGCTCTTTTTAAAAATTAGAATACCTGGTTATTGGGGGAAAAATCATAATGAAAACTGCAATTGCTTATTGCACAACTTACAAAATAATGATTCGATATATAAAATGAATTTGTTTTTTTCTTCATTTTTTTTTTTAGAGATGAGGTCTCACTATGTTACCCAGGCTGGTCTAGAACTCCTGGACTCAAGCAATCCTTCCACCTCGGCCTCCCAAAGTGCTGGGATTATAGGCGTGAGCCACCATGCCAGACCGTAAAATGAATTTCATTGTATAAGTACAAACAATATAAAAATCCTCTGGATATATCATATATATGTCATTGAGAGAAACTCACACTCCTTAAATCTTCTGTTGCATGTTTTACATTAGACATTTTGGATCTATTTACCAAGGAAGACCACATTTTTAACTATATGTTGTTTTTGCTTACAGTTGCAATCTATCAGAAGCTGTATTTACACAATTAGAGCCTAGTTAAACCTGAGATGAAAACAAAAATCAAGCCATTTCTTACCGCTAGGCTGTTGGAATGACACTTTTTGTAATAGGAATGGCCCTTCTAATGCTTCACTACACAATCTAATCAAATCTATCAGTCATGATGAATTAGACCCAGTCCATCTTTCAATCTGGTCTGCTCTGGGCCTGAACATATAGACATAAAACAGTACAGATTTATTAATACAGCATTTTCCGACACCCTAACCCCATAAACCACTTCAAAAGAGAAAATTTCATTTTCATGTTTCACTTAAGGAGGCCTGACTACCACACAGGCCTTGGCCGTGAAAGAATACGTTCCTGGATGGTACATCAAGTTAACGTGAAGCTTAGCAAAAAGTCTATTATGCAAGATAGTAATAACAAATTCTCACAAATGTTATGCCTATAGGAAACTATTTTGCTTCTTTTTTGTAGATGGAGGGTTGCAAAAATATTTATCAGATTATTAAATCTTGAAAGCCTTCTCATTTTTACTATATAAAGAGGTAAGTTTGATATTCATATTCTTTTACAAATGTGGTATAGATGCTATGGATAATACAAGGAAATATTGTCAAATAGAGGTAATCAGAAGAAAGAAAATCTTGTTTAACTTCACAAAACATATATCAAAAAAGAACATGAAACTATAACAATATTTAAGAAATATTTTCTCCCAAATTGTGCTAGCATTTTTGACTCGTTTAGTGATATCAACTGCCAAAAAATAGGTTCAAAGCAGCCTGGGAAAACAGCCTAAGGATAAAAAACGGCTTGCTATTTTCATCTCAAGTTTAACTGGGCTCTAATCGTATAGCATGGCTTCTGATGGATTGCAACTAGTTCCTTCCTCTAAATCCATCTTCCCACCAGCAATTTTCTCCCTCTCTCATTCGCCACTTGAGGTGATTCGTGTAAGTACTTGGTCTGCAGTTGCCCAGGAGGTCATCTTCGCAGTTTGGGAGGCAGCAGCAGGAGAAGGCACAGCCGGTCAGGATAATTGTGGGCACCCATCTGAAGCTGTCAGTCCAGTTATAGATGTGACAGCAGGCTTGGCATGAAGGTTGAAGGTCTGGGTGTACTTCACGGGTGTATTACCAGAAGGATGATCCGGAACACAGCAGCCAGAGCGAGAGGCTCCAGTCACTCCTACGAAGACAAGCGCTTGGGATCCATAGAGGGCAGAGAAGCAGAGGATGGAACAGATCTCGAGGGTGACAGAGCCACAGAGGAGCATAGCAGCTGCTCTTCGCCATTTCTTCCCCCATGAGACCCTAGCGGCCGCCCTTGTGGGAGTGTCTCCACTCCAGCGAGGATGTGCGGATGTGGTCATTCACCTGCAGCCAGCCCCCGCCAGCCAGTGTGATGATGTCAAAGGCGATGGCACAGAGCAGGAGCCCCGCCAGGCCCTGGTCCATAATCGGCTCGGGTGGCAGCAGAGAGCCAGGTGAAGCACCTTTGTAAAGAGAACCTGAGCAGAAGCTTCCACATCTTATTTAAAAAATGTTTTAGGTTAATTTTGTTCTTATTTTTATTTTTAGTTTTGCTCTGTTACCCAGACTGGAATGCAGTGGCATGATCTTGGTCCAAGGCAACCTCTGCCTCCTGGGTTCAAGTGATTCTCCCACCTCAGCCTCCTGAGTAGCTGGGATTTCAGGCACCCGCCACCATGCCCAACTAATTTTTGTGTTTTTTTGTAGAGGCAGGATTTCACCATGTTGGCCAGACTGGTCTCGAACTCCTGACTTCAAGTGATCTGCCTGCCTCGGCCTCCCAAAGTGCTGGAATTACAGGTGTGAGCCACCGCACCTGGCCCAGACCCTCACACCTTAGATTGGCGAGAATCTTATCAAATGCCATTTTCAAACCAATCAGTGACAGGAGGAATCGAATTCCCGATTGGTTTAGATTAATCAAGATGTATCCCCATGAGGCTGGGAAGGTTCAGCCTCCCCTAAAGGAGGCTGAATAAAATAAAATCAGGGTTTTGTGAGAAAAGAAGCAGAGTCAGGGAGAAGAGCTGTTGTGCAGGCAATCAACAGTGACTGCCATAATCCTCCTCTCTTAATTTGCACACAGTAATATTCACTCTTTGTGGTTTATATGGCTTTAAGGTTTTGACAAATTCATACAGTTGTGTGATCAGCATCACTACAATCAAGACAGAGAAAAGTATAGGGTGAAAGAGAGTGGATAGGTTTATGCTCAGCCAGCATGGATTTACTACTGTGGTACAAACAAGTTAGAGGGAGGACAGAGTCGTGGTTCTTACACGTTTGTATGAACAAACTTCCAGGAGGGTGAGCAGGCAATGTATAAGTCTAATATAGGGAGCTGCAGACAGCATATTATCAGGATTTGAAGAAGCGAGAGGTTCCCACTCTGGAGCTGTGGCCTGCCGTGTCCTTATGACTATTTGTGGCTCCCAGGACCCCTTGCTCAGGTGACCATTCCAGACGCCCATCTCTGGTTGCTGTGCGGTAGTTGCCCTGATGGTTCCTTTTGATCCCCTGGGCTCACATTCCTTGCTTTATTCTGCCCATCCTTCTTGCCAACCCTCAGCCAGACATCCTGAGGGTATTCAAGTCCTCTGTCCAGATTCAGGACATGTTCCCATTCCAAAGAGGAAGGCTGAGTCTGCAGAGAGCCTTATTCCAGGCAGGACTGACTGGCTTCAGGATAGTGTGGTGGGAACTTGGGTGACCTTTTCATCATTATTATGGCAGGTGGATTGTGCTGATGAACAGATACGGTCACTGTGTTTGAACAGAACAGACTGCTTGGACACAACAAAGAATCTAGTAAAATAAGATAATAATTATAATAAGGACAGCAAACACGGTTAGCTAACATTTACAAACCAAAAAGACCGTCCAGCCAGACCAGCTTTTGAGCCCTGTTCCACAATACTTACAGTGTTTAGAGTCCCATGAATGCTCAACTGTGGCTAAAACAACAGTCATCTAACTTGAGTTGCTTTCTTCCAGGGGGCTGGCGCCAATGCTTGTCTTTACTGCCCAGGGCCAGGGCTTGTTCGTAGAGTGCCTTTGTGCAAAGTGGAAAAAGTCTCCCCACTTCTCACGATGCTTTATTTCCATCTCTTGGGAAATTGTTATAATTTCCTGTAAAATTGTAATAGTCAATATCTAGATCCTTGAAGCATAAACTTTGAATGGTGCTTCTTAGGGTTATACAGTGTGCAACCAGCATAGCTGTAAACATAGCCTCAGGACCCAGTTGTTTTGAGGATGAGAATAAGTCCCATTGTCTCAGAAATGTAGCCAGTCTGGGTCAGTGGTTGGAGGATGCCTGGCAGCCTGTTAATGTATTCAATCAACATTTACGGAGTGGTTACTATATTCTGGGCACAGTGTTTAGTGCTTTATGGCATTATCTCATTTCATCTTCACAAAATGACCATGAACAGGTATTATCTTTATTCCTGTTTTACAGATGAGGAAGTCAAAGTTTAGAGAGCTTATTCGACTTGTCCCAGTTCACAAGGTTTGTGAAAGAGCTTACCTAGAATCCTGATGGAGCTGATACTAACGTGACCACTCTGCTTCCTGAATATTTGCCTTGAATATACTGTACAGATGTATATATAGTTTTTCACATATATCAATCCTGTTGGTATTGATGGTAATTCTTAGGGATATTCATATTTTCATATCTCTTTGTTTTCATATCTATCTGAAGGGTTTCTCAGGAAAAAAAGAAAGAGGCAGCTCTGTGATACTTAAGGTGCTGCAAAAGATGATGATGCAAACACATTAAAATGGCAAATATTGAGAAAAATTTCAGTCTTTTTGGACCAAATGACTGAAGACCACACAAGTAACCGCTTCAGCAATAGAGGTGAATTGCATGGTGCTTCTTGCTTCAGTGCGGGGAGGTGGGGACAGTGTGCTTTTGCTCAATTAAGAGGATCAGCCCTTCAAATTAGAAGCCTGTTGGCAACGATTCAAGCCTGAGAGCCTGAGCTTTCACAGCAATAATCCTTAGGCTCTTTGGAGAGGTGACACGGCAGCTTCCTCCAGAGCACATGCCAAAGAGGAACCTAGTGGCCAAAGACCATGTTGTTCTTTCTTTTTGGGGTTCTGCAGTCATGGGAGCATGGCTTTTGGCCCAATAAAACACTCCTGCTGAAATCCTGCTCTCCTCTCTTTTTCTTCGAGGAAGCTGATTAAAGCGAATGAAGAATGAAAAATTTTGCTCAATAGCTTTTTGTTTGGTTTTCTTACATGAAGGATTCTTAATTTAACAGATTTCCTTCCTAATTAGATTTAGCAATTAGGGCTGCCCATTAACCTAGGGGTTTCCTGTATGAGTCTCAGGCCCCATCATGTCTGCCTGGCTTATAGCACCACAGCTGTGTAACTGGCAGTTAAATCCATGTCTTCTGTTCAAAGCAGAGGAGATGTACGTAGCCAAACCCAGGTGGCCAGCTCTTCAATCCAGTCAGATTCAAGAAGCATGTGCAAAGCACTTCGCCAGCCACTCTGGGGTAACGAGGAGATGAGCAAGACAGTCTGGGATCTCTAGGCTCCCATTCATCTATTTATTTAGCAAATATTTATTGAGCCTTTACTATCTGCTCGGCACTGTTCTAGGCATTGGGGATGCAGTAATAAACAAAGCATACAAAATTTTTGTACTTTCTGGAAGAGGAGACAGACAATACAAAATACATAAGTAAATGTATAGTATGCCAGATAATGATAAATGCTATGAAGGAACTATTGTAATCTAAGCATATGCATGAAACATATACACACCTCTGATGGTATGTGTTGGTGCAAAGTGCTGTGGTATTACAATGGAGGAAGAAATTGATTTTGCATGGAAGAATTTGGCAAGTAGTGAGATTTAAGCTGGTCCTTGAAGAAAGCTTAGGTCAGGTGAATATTGCTGCAGTGCAGGGAAGCAAGAGAAAAGCGTTCCCTAAGCATCTGAAACATTTCAGCAAAAGTCCAGGAGTGAGAAGAGAGGGGGATGCAAAGCACATTCAGGGAGCTGAGTAGCTGATGCCAGCCTCAACAGTGGGTGGAATGGCAGGTGGGACAGGGACCTGAGATGGAAAGTTATGTAAATGTTAAGTGATGAAAGAGTTTTACTGCCAGGCTGAGGAGTATGAGTTGAACTCTGCATGCCATGGGGAGTTACTGAGTGTTTTGCGCAGGGAATGTCCTGAGCAGATGTGTTTACAGATGCAAGACTGGCAGATGAAATGCTTGTCCATGTGTAGGGAGACACTTGGAATGGTGCTAGCCCTTGTGGCTGGCATCTAGGGCATTGAGGCAAGGATAGTCTTTGGTTCTCATTAGGTAACAGGTGGCATTGTCTTATTACTCAGATTATTCAAGATAACAAGCTACATCTGCTTTCCCTGGGCATTTGCATTCAAATGTGATCATTCCTTTATTCCCAAGCCACGGATATTCAAGTTCTAGGACAGTAAACTGAGGCTCTGCCAGATAGACTTCTCCTCCTTTTACAGCTGTACTTGAGCAACTTGGGTGCCCCAGAACTTTATCTCTATGGATAACTTGTAATTGATTTCTTGCATAAAGCTTCAGTAAGGCCTGCAGTAAGAGGTGCAGCTTGTGTCTTCCTTCTCTTGACAAATTGCATAGAGATGGTCAGAGAAATTTTGGAAAGAATCCCACCACCTTCACTCTCCTGCCATTGAAATTTACCCTCATGGTTCGTAAGTAATGCAGAGCCATAAAGAGAAGAGAAGCAGCAAATATGTTAATTTCACATGTTTATTTTACTGTTGATAGGGACAGGAGACTGAGAAATTCTGGGCAGAAGAGGGCAAGTCCCTGGTGAGGGCCCCACCCTCAAGCTGAAAAGCCCAATACCATGGCCCAAAGTGAGAGTTTACATCTCTGTTTTCTGGCTGGAATTTTGCCTTTTCCAAAACCACCCATTGCCTACCCTGCCCCCAGTCTTGTGCCCATAAAACCCCCAGGCTCAGCTGTCAGAAGAAGGAGAAGCAGCTGGATGTTGGAGAGAAGCAGCTTGACATCAGGGAGACAGCTTGACAGCATAGCTTCCTGCTCCATCCCCTTTCAGCTTCCCTTCATCACTTTCATCGGCAATAAAATCCTCCACATTCACCACTCTTCAATTTGTTCATGCTACCTGATTTTTTCCTGGACACTGAACAAGAGATCAGGTGCCACAGGTGCAGATACCAAAGGCTGTCACACTGACCTTCTGCCCTTGCTGGTGGAAGGCAACTACCTCATGCAAAAAGGCAGAGGGCCCACTGAGCTGTTTAATACTTAAGCTGTCTGTGGACAGCATCACAGGTTCTGCCCTCTAGATGCTGCCACAGGACCCACACAAAGTTTTGTTCCTGCTGGTGCCTGAAAGCACTCACCCCGGTTCCTGCATCCACTCACCTGTGTGTTCCCTCCCGCGAGGGGCTGAGAGCAATGGGTTCGAGTGAGTGGAGTTCGCCCCTGCTGGTGCCGAAGCAGCCGGCTAGCTCCAGCACCTGCACTCTAGTTTCCACCTGCAAAGGGGTCAGGGAAATTTCCTGCTTCACTGTCATCTCCCCATAGACTTCCCCTTTGCTAACTCAGCCAACAAAGATACTTGGTTCACCTACATTCACAGAAAAGTGTTTTTCATTCCCTTGTTCTTTCTCTTCTTCCACGTTGTCCTTCCTTTAGTCATTAGGTTCATTCTTCTGCCCCTCCCTCTGTTACTGTTTATTGTGTCTGGAAGGGAGGAACAGAGATGCTTAAGTTAGGGGGTTTTAGGTATTTTTTTGCCACATTTCCTATATAATGAGAATCTTTCCTCAAAGCCTTGAGTGAAATATCCATTTCTCAGAAGTGCTTTGTGGAGTTGGCTCTGGTCTTTTGGCCAGATTCCCGGTGGGTGTGGGCCTGGAACAGGAGCTGCCCTTGGGGGTCTGCTGCACAGCTGAAGGACGTGCATGCATTCTCTGCCTCCCTGCTAAGGCCTGACTGGCCTACAGCTCTTGTTCTCTCCCCAGGGCTTAGTGGTGGAAATTCGAAGCTGGGAGGAGAAGGGCCAGTAAGGAGATGAGTAATAACATGGAAACTCTGAAACCGCAAAGGCTTGCCAGGACTGAAGTCCTTCAGTTGTTTTCTACAGTCCTTTCAGTCAGTCAAAAAGAGCACTGGAGATCCCAGAATTGTCATCCCATTTGATTTACCTATCTGCCTTCTAGCTGTTTATTTAAGGTGTTTTCCCCATAAAAATGCATGGTAATTAATGTATACACATATATTGCTGTAAAATGGCTTCCTAGGCTGGGATGGGGCTGCCCAAAGGGGAAAGCCAAAAGAGGCCTCGCTCATGAGGACTGGTGCAATCAAAGGTTGTGCCCTCAAACTCCAGGGCACTAGTGGAGAGGGTCTGGGCTGTTAGTCACACTCCTTAAAAGCAAAGCAAAACAAAAGCAAAGAGAACAAGTGTACTGGCCATTTCATCCCTTCAGCTGGTCTGTGGTAAGGTAAACCTTTTGAAGCATCCCGGGCCACGTGTAAGGCTGCCCCTCAGAAGCAGTGCTGGGGGTTGGGCGGGGGTGGGGAACACTTGGAGACCTGTATGTGACTCCTGGCTTTCCTCTTTCCAGCTCTGTGACCTTGATCAAGTCACTCCGGCTCTCTGTGCCTCAGGTCCTCATCTGTAAAATGAGGCCAAGGAGAATCTCTGCTTCATAGACATGTTATGAGAATGAAATGAACCAATTCCCATCAAACCTTTAGAACCACCCGCTCAGGGACTCCACCAAAGATCCTTAAGTGCAGCATATAAATTTAGGTTAAATACCAGAGGGGAGAAGGGAGGCATGGCTTCTTCTTAAAAGGAGAAAGATGGCATGTTCCCGTAGTCGCAGCTACTCGAGAGGCTGAGGTCTGGGAGTTTGAGGCCAGCTTGGACAACATAGCAAGTCTCCTCCATCTCCTTAAAAAAAAAAAAAGAAAAATTAATTTTTTTAAAGGAGAAAGAGCTTTCAAACATAGAGGTGATATGAAGAGGAAAAAGCTCTCTAGCATCTATTACTGAAGTAGAGGTGGGGCTCATGGCTCCCACAGACACAAGCATAGGCATATGGCTTACCCTTTGTCCTGCAGCGAGGGAAGAGAAGAGAGGGTGCTCGGAAGGATTTATAAAGCTGTTTTAATAGTTTGCTTTTCTAGTATAATTGTTCATTTGTGTAAGTTACACTTGCATTTAGAAGAGCCCATATAATATCTAAAGACCAGGAAAATCATGGCGATACATTTGTAGGGCCTTGGGCTTGAACAGGTAACCCGAGTGCCATTTCAGAACGTGCTGTCTGGGTCTAGGGGTGTCGTACCTCGTGTGTAGGGATGACCTTTTGAGAAGCTTTGCCTGGCTCGCGTGCTCTCTCCCCTAACTCTTGCACACACACTCTCCCGGCCCGCATCAGCAGCAGCCTCCAGCGTTGAACACAAAGGACTTTTGTTGTGTGTAATTATTTATAAAGCTGGCCCGTTTCCATTATGAATAATCATGATAGTGGGGATGAAGGAGAACGGTAACTCCACATTTGAAACTACTAAAAGGCTATGATTCATTTTTGGTCTCTTTATTAAGAAGCCTATCTCAGATAATTTGCAGCAAAGTTTTACCCTGGAGCAAGTTTCCTTAGTCATGTTAAATTCATGGGGAAAATCCTCCTAGGATTTAGAACTGAAAAATAGCTTTAATAACGGAAACGCTGATGTAAAGAGCACAGAAAGGCAGCATGTTCTAACCATTTAGGGAAAAAATGGGTAAGATGCTACTAATAAGCTGTGCTATATTTTTATCCCACCGTTGTCTTCATCTGAAAGAATGTGGAGACGAGCTTTTAAATTCTAAATGATTACCTGACAGCTCCCATCTCTAGGGTACATTACTAGCAATGGTTTTATTTTGCTATTACCTTTACTTTACTAAAATCTCAGAGGACACAGGCTCAGCAGAGCCCAGGCTAGGAAGTAAGATCTATGGACAAGAGACAAGAGTGCAGTGAACAGAACTGAGGAACCCAGAACTTCTTGATTCCCTTTTATGATCTTTGTGGACACTGACCTCATCAGTAGGGCTGGGAGTAGGGGTTACCAGGGCCTCTAGCACCTTCCTGGATAAGACCCCAACCTAACTTCCCAACCCCATCTCCCATTATTTCATCCCAACCCCTCCAACTACATACCCTGTATTTCAGTCATGCCAAACTGCCCACTGGTCCCCAAATATGCTACATTTTTGAACTGGCTCCTTCCACCCACCTTCCCTACCTGGCAAGCTCTGGCTTACCTTCCAAGACTCCTCTCCAATGCAACCTCCAGGACACCTTCCAACCTGCAGCAGAGCGAGTGGCATCTTCTGCTCTTCCGTAGTACCTGATACCTGCTTCGATTGTGGGAACTTACTAGAGTGGAGTTACTAGTTTACAGCCTCAACTGCCCTTGGATTCCCAGAGCAGGTAAGAACTACATCTCAGATACCTGTACCATGCAGCCCAGGGTTTCTCAACAGCAGCAATATTGATGTTTTGGGCTGGAAATTTCAATATTCTTTGCTGTGGGGGGTGTTATTCTGTGCATTGTAAGAGGTTTAGCAGCATTCGGGCCCTCTACCCACTAAATGCCAGTAGCCACCTACCCGCATTGTGACCCTTGAAGAACATCTCCAGACAGTGCTCAGTGCTTCCTGGGGGCCAATATTGCCCCTGATCCAGAACCACTGCCCTAGCCCTAACAGAGAGCCTGATATATTCTAGGTATGTAATGTGCACTGCACTTGCTGAATTAGTAAATCAATGCCCAAGTTAAGGAATAAAAGCCCACATGAATCAAACGTATAAACACCTTACTGTAGCTTTTACGCACGTATCAAAGCAAAGCTGAAATCTTTATTCCAGCAGTCACGTCTCTTCATGAACTGGCTCTACTTCTGTCCTCTCTCTTACCCTTTGCTCCTCGCCTGTGGGCTCTTTTGCATTCTCATGCTTTCCTTTTCCATCAATCCAAATCCTGTACTTACTTCAAGACAAAGAACAACTTACCCACTTTAAAAAGTACTCCCCCATTCACTGGCACCCCTTCATGTAAGAATACATATATAATACACATATATCTATATATTCATTCGTTTTGGTTTTAGAACTGCTGATCTTTTTGTTTCACATAGATACCTTCTCCTCAACTAGAAGAATCGCTCCTTGATAGAAAAAAGAGCTTACCCCTTTAAGTTTTTCTTGCTCTTAGCACTATGGCAAGCTTTATGAACAACAGATGTTTAGCTTTTGCTTAAAGCATATTTTTTCTTTGAGGTCTGTTCAGTCTGTATCATTTGTGTGGTCCTGACATAGTTTTGTTTTGAAGAGGCATAGGGCTAACTCTTTAATATCCTGCAGTTTTTAAATAAATGAATTTCAAGAAGATTCTGCAGATATGAATAAAAGTAATTTGCAATGTTTTAGAATGTCTATGAGAAGGCACTCAATGTGATAAGCAGTGAGAAAGACAAGAATGATTGTGTTTTTGTCTTAAATTCGGATTGTGCTTAAATTCCACTTAGGTACCTTTCCCCATCGCTTGGTCAGACGGTGTTAAAAATTTCAACTTTCCTAATTTATTCTTGGCTCTCGAAACACACCAACATCCCTGGACCCCTCCTTCTTCAGGCGCACATGCAAATGCAGTGACGTGTGCACGCACTTTTTGTTTTTCTTTTTTTTCTTGAAACTGAGTCTCACTCTGTTGCCCAGTCTGGAGTGCAGTGGGGAGTTCTCAGCTCACTGCAAGCTCTGCCTCTCAGGTTCACACCATTCTCCTGTCTCAGCCTCCCAAGTTGCCAGGACTACAGGCGCCCGCCACCATGCCTGGCTGATTTTTTGTATTTTTTTAGTAGAGATGGGGTTTCACTGTGTTAGTCAGGATGGTCTCGATCTTCTGACCTCATGATACACCTGCCTTGACCTCCCAAAGTGCTGGGGTTACAGGCGTGAACCACCGCTGCACTTTCTTTAATGCTTGTGTTTGGAAATTTCCCCACACTTCTGTTCTACAGGACATACCTTTTTTCTCATGTTCTTCGAAGAGCTAATGCGTTTACCCATGTGTGCTCTCCTGTGGGGCTTCTGATACTTGGTGTTCAATGGCAGAGTTAAGAGGAACCTCCCCTCAGAACTTCCCAGCGTTGCATGAGCTCATCTTGTGACAAGATAAATATACAGTAAACATACTGGAATGGGGTAGGATGGGAATAAGTCTCTAGTTTCATCACTGATTTTTGAAACCCTTAATAAAAAGACCAAAGAATGCTTTTGTTCAAGTCCCATAAATTTTACCTTTGGCAGATCAAAGACCTGTTGAGTCTTCAGTTTCTCCAGTGTTCCAAAGATCCAGGCTCTTCATTTATTCCTCTCGTCCCCTTAGCTGAATCTTCGTTCACCCTCGCTTCTCAAACCCCTGGTCTTAAGCAATCCTTTCGTCTCAGCCTCTGAGTAGCTGGGACTACAAGCATGCACCACTGTAGTACATAGGAGAGGCCCTCCTCTCCTCTATGCCTACCCAGGGCCTCGAATTTAAAGCACAAAATCTTTGTTCAATTCCCACCTATGAGTGAGAACATTGATTTTGTGTTTTAAACGGGAGGCCCTGGGTAGGTGTAGAGGAGAGGAGGGCCTTTCCTATGTACTACAGTGGTGCATGCTTGGAAGGGGAACATCACACGCCGGGGCCTGTTGTGGGGTAGGAGGAGGGGGAGGGATAGCATTAGGAGATACACCTAATGTAAATGACGAGTTAATGGGTGCAGCACACCAACATGGCACATGTACACATATGTAACAAACCTGCATGTTGTGCACATGTACCCTAGAACTTAAAGTATAATAAAAAAGCAAAAAAAACCCCCACAAAATCAAAACACTTCTTGTGGCCCTGATTTCTCTTATGGTACCATCTCCTTGACTTACCACTTCTGCATCCTCACCTCACATCTGTACTCAGCTCACTACAATCTGGTAACCTTGTAGTATCCCCTCACTTCTGAACATGCATCCACTCTTTCTTACGCCCTGACACTTCCTCATACTGCCACATGTTATGGCTTTCTTGGTACTCCCCCTCCTTGACCCTGCAGCAGTCCTAACACAGCTGACCGCATCTTTGCAGCTGCCTCCTGGCTTAGCTTTCTGCCCCTCGTTATCCCTATCCCATTGCCGGTTCTTTCTCAAATACCTTCATCGTCTCACTGTTCACTTTAGATGTGGGTCCTTGACACACGCTCAGCTTCATTCTTTCCCCGCTTTCACACTCCTATAGATGACTTCTAAGTTGTCATGACTTCAAATATCAATGAAATGTAATGGCCACCACATGTTTCTCTTTATCTTCATCATCCTCTGGAAGTTCCAACCCAAACTTTCAACTGCCTCCAGGTTTGCCCATCACCAGGCATCTCAAATGCGTGGCCAAACACTGTTGCAATTTCCTTTCTACCTTCAGGACTTGCTCCCTTTTTTGTCTCTCCATTAAAGGCTATCTATTCCAAGCCAGAAACAGGATTTTCATATGACTTGTCTCTCTCGGTAATGCTGACCATATTTCTAAAGTATTTTGACTCTGTCTCATTCTTTTCATGTTGACAGATGGTCAAAATTGAGTTCTCTGCCACTGTTCTCTTCCTACTCTTGGACCTCTTCTCTGTGCAAGAACCAGATCTGATTGCCACCCCGTCCCAAAAGTTCCTTGTTCTGAAGGCAGTGGAGAACCATGTCCACATTAAACCAGGAATTCAAGATTCCCCACCACTGTGACTCTACTTCACATGTTCCTTCAGAGCCCAATTTCTTACCCCTTCACTGACACGCAGGGGGTGGGCCAGCCCCAGCAGACTGCACTCTAGCCCTGGCATGGGCTATGCACTCTCTTTTTCCAACTAGAATGTCAAGGCTCTACTCAGTGATCTTTTTTGTGAAGCACCTTTACCCTTGGCTCCTAAGCAGAATGAATCCCTGCCTCTTGTGCCTCCACTGCACTTCCCTTCTAGTTCTATGATGCCACCATGTAATACAGTGGTTTTCATGTTAGTCACTGAGCTTAAGGCATCCATATGGTCTAGTGGTGAACAATATGTAATCTTATCTATTTGTCGGCCTGTCATCCATCCATCCCTCCATCAACCTGGCTAGCATTTTGAGACTGGTATGCCTGATGCCAATATTCTTGGATTCTGAATATCATCTAAGTTCCATGCAGAGACAAAAGTACATGTTACAGACTAAGTACATGATACAGGCATCCAGAATCATTTATGTCTTTATGACTGTTAAATTTCCAGGGCTCAATAACTTGGTAAGTTTCAATAAATGTGTTGAATGAACAAATGAGTTAATTCCTAGAAATTAATGGAAGATTGACTTAGGTTATAGGCACAGTAAAAACAAATCCCCCGCCTCGAATTAAACAAAATAAATTTACTTCCTCCAATTGCTACAGATAATGATCACTTATATATATTATGTACAATATTCTCTACTCCAAAATGTATTTCTGGAGAAACAGATGACCATGCACTGGCAAGCATAGAGCAGTTAGGGCCTAGCAAGAGTAGACCAGCAGTCCCGCGGGAATACAGTCCGAGCTTCTGTAGCCTGAGGCCCTTACTGCTATGACCTAGGCCACTCCCCTGTCTTGAGCGGGCCACACACCAGCAGCACAAGCACCAGCTGGGTTTTTTAATTGTTAACTTCCAACTTTGCCACTTCCTTCCTTCTCCAATAGCTTCCAGTACTTTTCCTAATTTTTTCTTTTCATCTGCTTATGTACATGACTCCATTTTCTACTACATTACAACCCAACCACCCAAAAACATAAATAAGAGAGTAACTAGGTGAAGTGAGCTCCATTAGAACCAATATCCTAAATATTTTCAAATTTTCTTGAAAAAAAAGAAAAAAGACTATACTCTCAAGGATCATTTCTATAGTTTGTTACTAGAGAAGTTTCTCTGAATTTGTAGAGCACTGAAATTATTAAAAAAAAAAAAAAAAAAAAATTCCAGGTAGGAGCAAATTAGATACCAACTGTGATGTTACCCCTTGCTTATTTATTTGAAATGAAATAAAACTGGCTTAAATGACAATAACTATGACAATACACACATCCATGTTTGCTTTGAAGTCTTTATTATCCTGAATATAAAAAGACAGAGTCCTCTAGGATATAACAGAGTTCTTTACGTGGAAACATTATTTTTTTACAAGTGAAAAAATAAATACCTCTTGGAATAAAGGCTTATATGCTAATATGTGCCATAAAAAAGTAGAGTTTTAATATTTGACAAAATGTCTGTGCAAAGAAACAAATGCATAAACACATTACTGCTACATTAAGGCAATATGAAAAGTATACTCAGAAATCTCAGTAAAGTGACAGTGTAGGTTTCTAGCTTTACCTCAGCTAGTATTGCACCCGATAAGGTCATCTAGGTCTCCCGACATCCCAGAAAACCTGCTAGCTGACCAGCTTCCAAAATGCCCAAGTGGGAGTGGAAAACATGTTTAAGAATACAGAAGCAAAAAGAACCAAAACCCCTTTGAAACATACAGAGGGGACAACCCAAAGTTAATACTTAAGCAGTTACTTTACAACAAAACCTCCCCCCACCCCCAACCCCCAAAAAAAACAAAACACAGAAAAGGACACAATATCTAAATACTTCTGGTAAGGCTATAAAAGGCTTGACAGTTCAAGCAAAGCAACACCAGTGGGTGAAGCTGGGATCGAGTGCTTGGGAGAAGTGGTGAGTTAACTACCCTCAGTTGTACACCGTGAGGCTCCGTCTCTCACTCAGCGAGCTCTGCTTTCCCTTCCCAAGGAGAGTGCTCTCTGTTTTCAGTCCGAAATACAATATTCCACCAGCTCAGAAGGCCTGGGGAGTCCTTGACTACTCCACAGTAATCTTATAACAAAATTGGTAGTATTTTATAATCAAAAGGCTTGTGGGGGTAGGGATAGAGGGAGCTTAAAGGAATAGGGAGCCACCCACATTGAATGAGCTGCTTTTTACTAGCCACACTGGTTTAGATCCGACATCGTCAACTTTTTAAAAGTCACAGAATTGATTTGTAAATCTGTTTGCCTTCCACTCATTCTTGATCAAGTTATAAAGACAGAAATGACATTAAAACGACAACTTACGGAAAACTTTCCTATTAAAAATGGTTGGAGCTCCATGACCATACAAAAAGAACGAAAGTCTTAAAAGTAATTCTTACAAAATCTGCTGCCGGTAGGAAACTTACCTCGGGATACATTAAGGAGACTTACAACATCCTTTCCTAAAAGGTACCCAACTTTTTGGCTATGTTGCCACTTCACTGACATCAAAGACTTTACCTATTCCTTTACTTGATCATAAAAAAAATCAACACCCAAGGAACGTGTCCGTGTCCCAGAGCTCCTCCTGCTCCCCACCACTGCAGCTGTTGACTCTACACATTGATATGTTTTCGCAGTGAGGAGTAGCTGTGTTATTTTTCTTCCTTTTTTTTTTTTTAACATCGCGTGGCAGATGGGTGTTGGAGTAATTACTTTCTCCACAATCTATCATTTTTATAGTTTATAATAGTGCAGTTCATGGAAACATGGCAAGTCCAATAAAAGCACAACAGATTAGATCACAGTCAGATTGAGAAGACTGGTGTGGGTCGGCAGATAGACGTGCTGGACGTGCTCCACGTGCGACCTGCAGACGGGACATGACTGGAAAAGAAAAGCCAACGGTCTCTGTTAGCACGCAAGCCTTGGTGGGGGTCCTGTGTCTCTGCGTGCACCCCTGGTCTCTAGTGCATTTAATTTTCTAAATCAATTGTGATCACAGTGATTTCTAGCTTTCAAATGGTAGAGATCTTTGCTGTCTCACAAGTTTGAAAGTTTATACTTTACAAGGGCTTAAAAATAAGTATTATGAAATAAACTGTAGGAAATTAATTATATTTTTAGTCAAACGCTAAACAAAGTACATTGAGTAAAGCAATTACTGAAGACGTCTTTCTGTGCAGGATGTGGTCTCTACGTGAGTAGACTGTAACACTTCAGGCAGCAGTGCAGGGGACCTTTCTTGAAATTGTGTGTCCTTAGCTCAACTGACTGACTCAGGCCAACATTCCTGGGCTGATGCCCGCATGGCCAGGGAGGGTGGCTCTGCTCCTAGCCGTAGGTGGCAGCTCCACATTCCTGGCTGACTTCTCAGAAAGTCCGTGCCCATCATCAGCCCTCGGGAGAGACTTATGGATGAGAGTTGGACTAGCTGGGCAGAAAAAGACAAGCCTATGACTGCTTCTGGGGAAAGGACACAGGGGTCGTTTGGTTTTATTAGCTCTGAAATTAGCAGCTTCTGAAGGACTAAGTATTATTTAGGCCCAGTTTTACATAAAACCATAGTGACATTTGGCAAACACACCTGAGAAATAAAAACAAATTGAAAAAACTTATTGTAAGAGGAAATTTAAAATTCTTCTTCATGCAAGAAAGGAAGAAAACTATATGCGAGTTCTCTTTTTTTTGTTGTTAATATTAAAATTAGTTTGACTTGCTAATAAATAACAGTCAACCCATATGCTCTTGAAGCATTTGCAATCATAAAAGGAAATTAATCACCAATATCACAGAGTCAACAACCCATCCATGGATAATTGAGAAGTATTCTTTCCCAAATATCTTAAGTAACAAAGACCATCCTCCTAAGTGTCAGAAAAAGGGAGGCAACTTGAAATAGAGGAAGGAGGCCTGGATTCTAGTCCTCAGGTCAGCTGCTAACTAGGTACGTTACCCAGGAATCTGAGCCTCATTTTCAGAACTTGAAAACACTGTATAATTTGGAGTAATTATGAAAATAGTACACTAATCTAAAATGTTTCTAAAGGCCAATACCTTTTAGGTCACCAAGTACAAAGACCCTTTCCGGGTGAAGATGGGCATTCCCTGTCGGTGCATGAGCAAGCCAGTACCTGGCTCCTACTCCCCATTAAGAGGAGGGATAGGTGAGGCTGCAGGCAAAAGCGGGCAGCTGACTCCCCTACCTGTAGCTGGCTGGCGCAGCTCTCACAGCACACAGTATGGCCACAGGGACAGAAGGTGGAGTTGATCTCCTCCTCGCAGCACACCATACACAGCATGGCTTCCTTCAGCTTGCGCAGCTTCTCCTGCAGCGCCCGGGTCTGCTGGCAGCTGAGGCCCTCACAGCTGCTGCAGTTCATGCTGCTTTCTGAGGACTTCAGAGGCGAGTGTGAAGGGCTCTGGTTGCTTCTTGACACGAGGTCCACAACGCCAGCATTGTACAGAGCCCTCCTGGCATGGTCATACACCTCCTTTGATGTTCTTTTAATATCAAAGACATATTTCTTGCCAAGGTTAATGTTTTCATTCAGAAACAGAGATGCCAAGTGGCCCTTCAAGTCACGGCTATACTGCATCATGACGGCGCTGGTCACTGTGTCACACCTGCAAGGCAAGATTGAACATCTACTTTAACACCAAAGAGCCCGGCAGCCCCCTTATTCGCTGTTGTCAACAAGAACAAGCCAGATGTTTCATATTCTTGTCTGCACGTATGAAAGTAAGTCCTTCCAGTTTTACGTCTGGTAGATATTCTCAGTGATTACACCTCTGTTTCCCTAATGTCTCCTAATATTATTGTTTCCATAAAGCAATAAATACAGAGGGCAGTGAGCACATACCCCCTCCCCAGGACAGATGCTACTGAGTCAAGTTGCTTATGGAAGAAAAAGGGCATCTGCCTTGACGTCTTGGCTTTTATGTTAGAAATGTCTACAAATATTCCATTCTGTTTCACAAGTTGTGTATCTATTTTAACATAAAAAAAAGTTTAAAGATGCCTACGACTTAAATTTCTTAACTTTAATTGTCCAAATACCTGAGTCCAATCACAACTTGGCTTCAAAGTACCCTCTGAAATGAGGGGATCAATATTGTTATTTAAAAATCCTTTCGTACACACTGAGGATTCAGGATAGCAGCTCTGCCAGAAAGAAAAGATGACCTGTGCTATCCCTCTCCTCGGCAGTGGAGCAGGCCCACCCACTCAGGGTTACCTTTAGGGTAGTCAAACTTGGCTTTGAACCTGAGTGCTAGACTAAGTAAATATTTATCCTCCCAGTTCCTCATCTTTAACATTAGGGTAATAATACTTAACCTCTTAGGGTTGTTGTATTGATTAAATAGGCGTAGAAATCTCCTAACACACTTTGTGTCTAGATTAATGGCATAAGAAAATACGGTAGGAAAATGACGAATTGATGGGTGCTGACGAGTTGATGGGTGCAGCACACCAACATGGCACAAGTATACATATGTAACAAACCTGCACATTATGCACATGTACCCTAGAACTTAAAGTATAATAAAAAAAAAAAAAAAGAAAATACGGTAGGAGGCAAGCAGAGAATGTGTTTGTGTGGCTCACACACATGCACCTTCTGTGAGTAAAACAAGACTACGTTAACGAGGACTCCACTGCTACTGCAGAAACAAAATGTTCAGAATTTCCTAAATTCTGTACTAAACTCATTGACACAACAATCCAAGGAACTGTAGAAACCTGGTTGTCACCTAAAAACCTTAGAGCTGTGGTGCTGAGGTGACCAAGCACATGAGATACGTGCCTGTAGAACGCGTGCGTCTCTGTTATCGCTCTGTAGAGCCCGCTGGCCGCCCTGGTGCTGATCATTTTAAACAAGAGCACGATGCTGTTCCCAGACTCCTTGGTGACCGTCAAATATACATTCTTTCCTGACTGGGTGGCCATCTGCACCACAGGATAAGCTATCCTAAGAGACGGGAAGAGAAAAGAAAGCAGATCTAGAAGGACTGATTCCTCACCATGTATGTGCCTTTGTGGGATCCCCATTTGCTCATGACCTAGGAGAAAAACCAGACGCTTCCTCTGGGGCTATCACATCACCATGATGCTGCCTCGTCATAAAGATACAGTGAAAAGCAGTTGGGCATATGTGGAGGGAAGTGTAGGAGCAAGTGCTGGGTGTGTACACATGCATGTCTAGAGGTGAAAACAAGATTTTTATGGCAGTGAATGGGTTATTTGGAAAATGTTAACTCTGCCACATTGTATACCTTGAGTAACATTTAAAATGGTTATTTAGGCCTGAATAAAATTAATATACATACCAAAATGAAATATTTCATTCCTAAGAGCTGACTGTCGAGTAAATCCCTTTCTACTTTCTATTATGTCGAGAGCTACAGATGTATACACATGCTTAGGTCAAAAAAAGTTAAGTCTTGGCTTACCTATTAATTGGGCTAAAGTCATCTTTACAAATTGAGATTCCTTCAGGTCCAACCCCAATGAGCAGTTTCTGCCCTTCGCTATCCCTCACAGAATGCCATTCTATGCCATAGTTTTCCATTGCCGACACAATCTGCAAAACTTGGTATTCAGCTGAAGCCTGGCTGGTCCCCTCTAACTCCTTATGTTTTGCAACAATGCTGGAGGACACCAAGAGGACAGAGAATTAAGTATACAGATATTAACTTTAGAGATAAACCCACGTAGTCTTCACAAGTGAAATATACTAACAGTGATGAACCACAACAGCCTAAAACTTATGTATTACTGATGTTTCACGTATTTAGCGAACTTACTATAAAAAACCTCTAAGACACTGCGATAGCGATCTCAACTATTAAATACTTGGTAAAAACACTTTGGGGATGCTGGATGGGTGATGAATTGAAGAATTACGAAAAGTCTCTAAAAATATACATAAGCCAAATTTACATATTGGAAAGTCTCATGCATTTGTCCACATATAGTTTATAAGTATAAAGCTGACCCCTGAGGCCCCTGTAGCCAGGGAAGGAGGCAGTCCAACAAACCACAGGAGTCAGCCTGGCATGGAGGCCACCCTCAGTTGAGCCTTCAGATGAGACAGAGTTCCACCTGCAGCTTGACTACTGTCTCATGAGCCAGAGGACCCAGCCAAGACATGGCCAGATTTCTGACCTACAGAACTGTCAGACAATTTTTGTTGTTTTGAGCCACTAAGATTTGGGGTAACTTGTTACTCAGGAATAGATAACTAAAATGCCTATGTTAGATCTCCTGGTTTAATTCTTGCTGGGATGAAGAAAACACCAATATACATAATAGATTTTTTTATTTTAGGAGATTTGTACTTAAAGGCAGAGATTTAAAAATTCTCATTATATAGCATTTCATATTGTGTTTATATATTTTTCAAATAAAAGGCTAACAAATTAAAAAAAAATACTTGGTTAAATTGGGCAATGGCCCAGTCTTAACCTCATGAATTATGTGTATGTACCACAGATTCATCTTCTTCTGGAAATGCTTATACATTTGATAGCTCTATGAATATAAGCAGTAGCCCTGATGGCAGCCTCACCTGTTCAAGGTGGCAGAGGAGAGCTCCTTGGCACACAGCTCCTCATAGTTATACTTGGCAGTGTTCTGGTTGTAGTCTCCAAACTTGGTCTGGGCCAGGAGGGCACTGAGTTCCACTGCCTGCTCTGGGGAACACAAAAGGTGGCCTGCCAAGAGGGCCTCCTTGATGTGCAAGAAAAAGATGTGCCTGCAGAGCAAGGTGAGAGTGAGGTTATGCTTGGGGATAACCTGACATCAATCTCAGCCTACTTAGCAATTTCACAGTCACTTTTAAGGAGAGCAATTTAAAAAGTCACACTGAAAATGCTTAACATTAAAGAACTTTAAAAAAACCATCAGTATTAAGACAAAATCAAAGTAAGAACTGAGTTTCTTTGGAATAAAAGTTGTGACCCAAACAAGATAAACTTATTTAATACAAGTTGGGTAACATTAAGGCTACAAAACATAAAATAATTACACATACATTTCTGCATTATAGTGTTTTAAAATAAATTATTTTAATCAGAAAAAATGTATCTTGACATGGATTTTGATAGAATCTTAAGGAACCCTATACATAAAGACAAAATTCTCACCTTTATTAAAATGATACCCCTATCCTAGTCTCAGTGCCAGCTTCTCTCCTAAGAATCACAGGAAAAATGTCCAATCTCCTATAGGCTTCACCACCTGGATATTCTTCACTACCTCAATTTCGGCTCATTCAAAACCAAACTCCATATATTCTTTCCAAAGCCCTTTCTCTCCCAATGGAGACCACAGACTGACTTTGGACTCTGTCCAATTTCACTTGACTTTCTTGTCTCTGAAAACTATTTAAATCCAGTTCTATCCTCCTGTTTGTGCCTTCTCAATACTACTTGCAGGAAGAATTTACGCTATTCTCTGAGCTGCTCTCCTCCTCCAGACTCCACGCAGGCAGCCTACCTTCCATGCTGCTTGTTTCTAGTATAAACTTGTCATTTCTCTGCTCAAAATCCTTCAAGGGATCTGTACGGCTTGCCAAGGGAGCACGTCATTAACGTGGAGCTGAGGAGTCTCCGCCATCTGGCCCCAGCTTTCCAGCCACGTCTCCTGTCATTCCCTGCAGCTGCTACGCCCCAGGAGAGGGAACAATTCCTCTCTCTGGAAAATCCAGGAAGCATGTTCATGCCATGGTGTCTCTGGTCTTGCTGCTCCCTCTGTCCCGATGGCCATTCTTTCTGTCCCCTTGCTTGGATACCCATTGGTCTGTATCACATGCAAATTCTCTACTCCTCTACTACAGTATTTGACATAACATGTATATTATCTATGACTTCTTAAGTGCCTCGAACATCACAGCGCTCCAAAAATGTACATAAAACTGCACATTATGTGTGATTAGTTTACCTTCCAACCTTAGTTTCATCCTGTTTGACCCTCTGCTGGTTGTATACAATACTATACTCTACATTTACTAAAAGGTATGTCACACTTAAAAACTCCTGTAAAATTCAGATACTCGTCACACTGCCCAAAACTCTGAAGAGCATCTAAACTGCTGTAGACAGATTGGCCTCAGTTATAACATGTGTCCCTGGTCAATGTGAAGTTTTAACCTTCCTTTGATGACTTGTCATAACCTCTCAAACAAGGTTAATATTGCCACAATATTCCTCCCATTAGCAAACGAATTATAACTTTGGCCAGGTGCGATGTCCTTAACACTGCTTCTGTTTATAATATATCTGTGTCTGACATTTCAGGTAGAGGAACATGAACGAGTAAGAATCAGCTAAGAGGAGACAGTGCGGCTACAAATCTAAGGAAGTGCTACACTGAGAGTCTAAAATGTCTGGCTGACAAGAGCCATTAATCTTATTTTCACTAAGCAGTGTTTAAATTCAATGTTTTGTGCATTCTGTAATGATAAAGAAATATTTAAAATGATGAAACTCTGCCAAATACTACAGCTTTTTTTCTTTTTTCAAAGTCCCTGTAAAGAAATCATAGTAAGAATGTGTAATAGCCTGAAAGAAGATAAACATGCTTTTTATTAACCCAAACATGTGCTAATCTTTAAAGTATTTCTGACATACTGCTAAACTGAGAAGGGATTCCCCACTGGGGCAAAGGAATTGCCACAAAAATAACTTGCTGTAAAATAGCTCTCTGAGGACTGAGATCTAGCATTCTCAGCAAGCCATGGTTTACCACACTGTTGCAGGCCTCAAAAGGCTTCTTAGATGACCATTTGATAAACATCATCCTGGTGAATGTACCCATCTCTGTATTCAACTGGGGTGGAGGCGTGCTGTTAGGAAACTGAAATCTGCATCTATGCTTATGTTAAAGAAGAAATTACGCTCTGAAAGACTTGAAGAATATTGCCACAAACTAAGTCTTCTTAGTTTAATTACTGCTTATGTAAAAGTGGCGTCTTTTTTTTTTTGAGGTGGTGTCTTGCTCTGTCACCCAGGCTGGAGTGCAGTGGCATGATCTTGGCTCACTGCAACCTCCGCTTCTCAGGTTCAAGCGATTCTCCTGCCTCAGCCTCCCGAGTAGCTGGGACTACAGGTACCAACCACCATGCCCGTCTAATTTTTGTATTTTTACTAGAGATAGGGTTTCACCATGTTAGCCAGGATGGTTTCAATCTCCTGACCTCGTGATCTTCCTGCCTCGGCCTCCCAAAGTGCTGGGATTACAGGCAAAAGTGGCTTTTAACTTATTTTTCAAGTCTAAAGTTAGAGACTAGCTCCTGCTTTACTAAATAGTAAGAAGAGTTTTGAATCAATTCCATGTCTTTTTGCAACCTATCCATGCCTACGCTTCTGGAGAGACAGTGGCCAAAATCAAAGGCAAAGAAGCAGTAACAGAATGTAAACAGGTGGCAGGCAGCCTGAGAGCACCACTGATCCTTCTCAGCATATGGGCCAGAATTTAAGAAAAGGTCTAGCAAGGGGGATGATTGACCTTTTGGACATAATGCACATTCTAGCCTGGACTGCAGAAGATGCCTGGTAAGCATGAAAAATCCTTCTCCTTACTGTCAATGTCAGCTTCCTGATAGGCCCTTCCTGCATTTTGCAGTTTCATGGCTATAAAGTAATCTTTTCATTTCCAGTCAATAAATATTTGTCTTGCATTGCCTCTGTGCCCAGCCCTAAGCTGGGGTTATAGGGTAAACATGTCTGAGAGTTCCTTTTTAGATGGACTTCCAGCCTTTTAGAATGAAGAGACATATCCCATCAAAATAACTCCAGCCACAATCTAGCTTTTGGGTGACAAGTTTATGCTCTCCAGGAGAACAGTACAACGGAGTACTAGTAGCAAAGGTCAGCACTCTAATAGGCTCTTTCCAAGACAGAGGATAGCAGAGCTCAGAGATACGTTTCTAACAAGAACTTCAATGATGGCTCAATATTTATGGGTGGCTTTGAATCAACGATTTTCTCTTAGTATTTTCCTCTCAAACCATCTGGACTGTAACTATCTGGGCTCCTGGGTTTTGCCCCTCCCTTTTTGTTTTTTGTAAAGTAGGCGAAAGGTTACCAATAATATCAAAACAAGCAGAAGTGGTCAAAGAAGTTGTGCCTGCAGTGAATGCTCTTGCACTAAAGATCAAAAGTAGATGACATATTCAATTCAATATAGGCTACATCCTAGAATCACAAACAGAAAGAAAGCCTTTGGAAAAAAACTGTTTTCTTTGTGTTAAGCAAATGTCCATGAATACGTCCTATGAGCACAAATTAAGCTCGAACTGCACCTTTTAAACATTCTTCGGGTTATACCTTCTAATTCATGACTCTTCTGTAAGTTTTACCCAGTTACTGAGAAAACTGACATTTTTAATACATGGATCACATTTTGGGGGCCCAGGCAAAAGATTCTGGCTAACTCATGTCCTGGCGTGATGGGCACAAATGAATTAACATTTACTGAGCATTATGGACGATTTTTTTTTAATGGAGTGAATGTAAGGATATGCCAAATTTTAATTTTAGAAATGAATCACATATTCTTACTGTATTTTTCTTTCAAAGTACTTCAAATTTTCTCTCTTTTAAAAATTAATTCCTTCTTACAGTGCTAAGGAATGAAGTTAGATCATTTATCTTTTAAGAGTTGTAATCAGAGAACTTTCCTCTAAACACTGGCTTGTCTCATAAAGCAATTATCGAGGAATCAAAGCAGAACTCCCTGCAAACCAATCGGAAGCTATTGATCTGCGCATCCTAGAGGGTTCCTCTCAGTTACCGCCCTCCAGTTACCTCACCAATTACACCATTTTGAAGAGCTTTTAATGACAGATGTAAAATAACTATATCCAGGTTCATTATTAAACTCAAAATTTAAGAACTAACCTACATCTTTAAAACAGCTAAGTAGCTATTTTTTTTTTCAAACTCTCAATTACCAATAATTGAACTGTATTTCTCCTGGAAAGCCATGGCTGACTCTAGCCATAGGGAGTAATGGCTGGTTCTGCTCTCCCCTTGTCAGAAGCCACTGTGATCATCAGTCAGCCCGCCTCAGTCCAGTGAGTCACCTAACCACAGTTTATTTTAAACCAAACTTTGACTGCCAAGTTATATTTAAAAACTATCAAATCACAACAGAATTGCTTTGAGAGTTTTCTGTTTTGTATCTTTAATTTCAGTAAAACACAAGTCAGTTCAAGATGGATCATGGGCCTAAATGAAAAAACTAAAATCGTAACGCTTTAAAAACTAAACGCGAGAGTATCTTCATGGCTCCCAGGTTGCAAAGGTTTCTCAGGACACAGCAAAAATCACAAAAGAAGAAAGTGGATAAATTAGGCTTCACCAGAATTAAAAACTTCTACTCATAAAAGGCATCAGAAAAACAGGTAAGCCACAGGAGGAAATACATTTACAAAACATATATCTGACAAAGGACTGGTATCTCGGGTACATGAAGAATTTGTACAACTCAAAAAAAAAGGCAAACAGCAAAAATGAGTAAATGACTTGGATACTTTGAAAAAGATACATGAAAGGCCAATAAAAACATGAACAAGTGTTTAATATTAATTGTCAGAGAAATGCAAATTAAAACCACAACACTCTACCACTACACACCCACCAGAAAGCTGGTATGTGGAGGAACTACCAGGTATGTGGAGGAACTAGACTCTTACATTCTTGCTGGGAGTACAGAATAGCACAACTGCCAAATAGCTTTGGGAAAAGGTCTGGCAGTTATAAAATGAAATGATTACTTACTCCATGACCCAGCTATTCTACTCTTCGGTATTTATTTATTCAAGAGAAATGAAAATATGTGTCTACAAAAAAAAAAAAAAAGGTACATACTAGAATGTTTATGGCAGCTTTATTCACAATAGCTGGAAAACAGGTGTTCATCATTAGGAGTATGGATAAACAAACACTAGAGTCATTCAATGGAATACTATCCAGCAATATAAAAGAACCAACCACTGATATATACGACAATGTGGATGGATCTCAAAAAATCTGTGATGAACGAAAGAAGCCAGACATCAAAGAGTGCATACCACAAGATTCCATACAGAGAAAGCTGCACAGGCATAGCTCATCTCTGGTAGAAGAACACATGACAGAGGTGTGGCAGGTGGCAGATGGGGGTGGGGAAGAAGGGGAGGGGTTGACTGCAGAAGGGCTTGAGGGAACTTTCTAGAGTGAGGATAATGTTCTAAATTTTGGTAGCAGTTTTATTTAAACAAGCACAGCCGTTTGTCAAAAATCATTAAATGGTGCAATTAGGATTTACATAAATTTTACATCAAAAGAAAAAACTGCGAACATTGAGTTCTAGTTAATGTTATGCATGCTGAAGTATTTAGGGGGAAACATACTTATATACAACTTATTTTGAAATGCATCTAAAAAGTAAGATTGATGGGTGAGTAGAGGACTGATAAATGGATGAATATGTAATACATACTAAAGTAGATATATAGTATATATACACTATATAGAATATATAGTGTACATATAGATAGTGTACATATATAGTGTGTGTGTGTGTGTATATATAGTGTGTATATATATAAGTGTTCCCTGTAAAAAATCTCTAATTTTCCTGTATGTTTGAAAATTTTCATAAGAACTTAAGAAAGTAATACTAGTAAAAATCCCTTCGGGTCAAGGATTCAAA
The DNA here is from genome assembly GCF_002776525.5 of Piliocolobus tephrosceles. Taxonomy (NCBI): domain Eukaryota; kingdom Metazoa; phylum Chordata; class Mammalia; order Primates; family Cercopithecidae; genus Piliocolobus; species Piliocolobus tephrosceles. The sequence goes on from NC_045438.1 coordinate 152,393,541, forward strand.
TAACTAGCCATATCTAACATGAACCACCACATCTATCTACTTCCTGGAGGGCTTGCCACTGAGAAACTTGTCACAGCTAAATAATTACCAAGTTAGGCCTCTATGTAGGCTTCAGGAGATCCTTTTCAAAGCTCAAAGTACAAAACGAGAATCACTGATGAAAGTGTTCCTGCTCTAAAGCAGTTAAAAGATGTGGAGGGCAGCAGCTGGGAAAATTTCCAACTTCAAAAGTGATCACAACCCACACCAGAAGAACACTTCTGATTGAAAGCAGAAAATCTGCACTTCTAAAAAATGTGCTTGTTCACTCACAGTAGATACCCATCCTAGGCAAACACCAATCTAGGCAGTCCTGAAATCTAAAAGTGTTAACTACAATCTCTTTCTCAACAATCTAGATTAGCCAGGAATGCTTTTTGGTACATTTATTCCATGAGGCCGGGACGGTTCAGGAATTTTCAGACCTCATCATCTTTTTAACTGCCTTCACATCCTGAGTTACTTGCTAGGTCCTGCTGCTGGTACAGAAGAGGGCTGGGAACAGCCCACAGTGGGACACCATTCAGAGGCAACACACCCAGTGTCCCTACAGCTGCTCAACACTGGTCACCCTGAGTCTGACCCTAGGTGCCTTCTAAATGCTCAGATTTAATTTTAAATGACATTTTAAAAACCTTCTTTGCAATTTCATACAAATATATAAGTGCCAGAAAGTCAAAAAGGGCCTAAAGGTACCCAGACAGGTGTTCCTTGGCTGAAATAAACACATATAATAACACGAACGTCCTATAGCCTTAACAAAAGAAAAAATTACATCACAAATTCAAAATTCGATTAAATACTTTCTGTGGAAATAACCACATGCCTGCTTTTACTGTTTTTACTTTCCAGGGCCTATTTTGTGTTTGGGCATGCAATCTTTCCTAGATTTCCACATCTAAAAGTGATTTTTGTTGGAAGACGGAAATACCCAGTTAATATGTACTTAGGACTATAAATGGGTTGCAGTTAAAGTGATGCTATAACTTGAAAACTATCTGACCTTCATAGACGGCCCAGATAAGTGGTAGTTTCTTTTAGGAAAGAACTAATAGCCACAATAAACACATGGTCTAGGATGGGGTAGAGGGGGTGAAAGAAAGGAAGCAAAAGAATGTGAGGAAGCTCTAAGTTAAGTTCAAGTAGAAAATAATCACTATAAAACATTTTTTAAATGGTGAGATTTCTTTGAGATACTCTCAACTTTTCAGTTTATAGAAGCAAAGTGAAAAACATCTCAACGTCTATTAGGAAAACTTATATCAGTTAACTCCATTTTTGTTTACTTCCAAGTTCTTAATTCGATGATTCAACAAATATGCAACAGGCACTTATTATTAGATTCTGGGAATACAACATTGATCAGCTTTCTGTTTAATGGAGTTTAGGTTATTAGAGTGACTGATAATAAACAAATTGCCACATAAGTATATGTAGTATTATAAGCTCATTAAATGCCATAAAGGAAAGATACATGATATCTTGGGGGAGTTTAGTCTCCCAAGCAAGGCTAGAGAAGGCTTTCCCAAGGGCTGAGGATGGAGCTGAGGTCAGAATAGGACAGATTTAACAAGGGACGAGTCAGAGTCAAACTCATCACTGCTGGCATCATTGAAATCTGGATGAAATTTAACATCCAGGATTATAGCATTTCTGTGAACATTTAGTTTGGGACTCATAGAGCTCTTGGACTGGGGTTGTTTTCTGGAAAAGAGAATCCATGTGTTGGTGAGCCTTACCTAAGCAAAATGTCTCCTAGCAAAGACTTCAGAGCTCTGCTAAAACGTGGCTAAGTCAGGAAAAAAATACAGATTTTTATTGGCAGTGGATGGTATAATTATCATTGTGAAGATGAAGCATATACTTCTCTAATCTCTGGTTTTGGAAATGTTGACAAAATCCAGTCAGAATTGCAGTAAACTCAAAGACTGTGAAAGGCAAGAATTTCCAAGATGATTATTATTTCAGATCTACTTCCAGAATACATTAATTTGTTTCACTATTCATTTTATTCCATGGCATCACAAACATCTGCTGAAAATACTTGCTGTCTCCATTGCTGAAATATGCCACCTGAAAAGTAAGACTCTCCTTTCACATTTGAGGCTCATATTCAAGAGCAAAGCATAATCTAGATAGAAGAATCAAATCTAAAATTAGGCCAAATCAGAACTCTACCTACCAATCTAAGCAAACAAACACTTATGTGCTTTTTCTGTTTTCAGAGACACATATTTAGGAAAACATTAAGGAAAATAATATAAAGAGAACACGAAAGCAATGAAAAAAGTTATTGCTAAGAGAAATTTAGAAACCATCTCTTCAGGGGCTTTCAAGTAGGATGTAGAGCAGGGCCCATGGCAGTCTGGATGGCTGGTAGTTGGTGGCAGAGCTGAAACTACAATACAGGGCTTCTGCCTGGTTCCCTGGTGCTGTCCTATGACAAACAGGCCTTCCTGCCCATCATTCTCACAAGGGCTTCCCTAATCTGATACGAACTAATATGTTAACTAGGACAACTCTGCCAGGATATTTCAGCACCATTTAATAAACTGTCTAGACACTTTCAGTGTACTATACTACATGCACTCTCATGATTTAGAAAAGAGTAAAAAAATCACCTCTCATAACTGGATGGTCAAAGCTAAATTTACTCACTACATAAACAGACCTATTGTATATTCATGGCATTTTATGTAAGTATTTTACAACAAATAATTAAACATCAAAGAAGTTTATGAACCAGCTTCATTTGCTAGCATTTGTAAATAGAAGTATTTTTGTTCTACAGTTTAATGCATGCAAAAACAATGCTAATTGTAAACTGGATCCAGTACAGCTTCTGATGTCCTAATTAAGAGGTATAAATGCTAATTACAAATCACTTTATCTAGTTACTAAAACTTAAGTGTCAGTTATGTATTTCAGCCAACCCCACAAAACCAAGTAAAATTCACCAATATATTAAAAGCAAGTTAAAAGTTAAGGCCACACTAACTTTTCAATACCATTTCAAAAAGGAATTACAATCAATTAAAATTACCTAGTTGAACTAGGTATGTACATTCTTTGAGTACTATTATGAATCTCAAGAGTCCAAGTGAATTGAATCAGTAAAGGAGAAACCAAGACAGGAAATTTGATTTGAGTTCTAATCCATAAAATGTCCCTATTTCTTACATGAATAAAATTGATTTGATAATAGTTACTAATCCAATTACAGGAAAGCACAGGTAGAGACCATCTACTAGTCAATTATAAAGTCTGAATACATTCATAAAACAAATGTATTATGCTATTATCACTGCAGCCATTGTTTAAATGCAGTTATTTGGTACTCCAAGCTTCTGAAGATTTAAAAAATAAATTTGTGCCATCAAAACTGGGTTGCATCTAGAGATCTTGAAATAATTACAAAATCATAATAGGACTACACAATGAAAATGCCAATATGTTGTGTTATATCTTGTATTCGACTGCAAGTTATGACAGTGAAGCACAAAGCTTTCACAAATCAGCTTTAAATAATAATTTCTAAAAGCCTATTCTGATTAATACAGACAGCTAAAGCATCCTGAAGCATGCAGTCACTTGAATATTTTGCAAGATATTTTCAGGAGTACCAAGAATTCAATATACCATCTTCATTCAGAAACAAAATTAAACATCTGTCTCAACCTTTAAAGCTCGATGACAAGGCAAAGTGGAGATTTCAAATTCAAATGAGTAGTTTTTCAAAATGAGTTTTTATCAGTCCTTGGGTAAAACAAACCAGCAAATGTCACGTAAAAAACTGTTAAAGGATAACGCTCCTTCATCATTACTTAAAATTTTTAGAATCACATTTTTCACATGCATGGCATATTTCTCAGCCAAAGAATTATGAAAAACATTAGAACTTAGATCCAAAGTTTCCTATGTCTTTAAAGTAGCTGTTTTCCTTTTTAATTTTTTATATGCCACTGTAAGATTGAAGTCTCCTGCCTTTCAATAAATATTAAATATCAATTTCCTAGTTTGGCTCCTTCTTGAGAAAAGTATTAGAGTGAGTCCAGGGGAGAACATACTTTGAAAAATGAGACCACATGCTTCAGCTGTCTACCACTGCTGGTGGTGTTTTACAACGTAGAGAGATAAATTCAATCTAAACTCACCGATCCTGTGTAGTATATCTGTGGGTTGGAATTCAGTTACAGCAGCCTCAGAAGAGTTCATGAAATTACATTTTCAAGAAACTTAAAAACTTCCAAAATTCTGCATGAAGTCAAACAGAACTCTTGGCTGCACACTGTAATCTGACACTAGGCTGAAGAAACTGACCAAGTTTAAGTAACCCAAGAGGAACTGTGTTTCCTGCTTTCTGTTAGAACAGTCTGCAATGACCTATAGTAACACTGCTGAGGCAGAGGTTACTATCGGGCATTAGATGCTGCTATCAGGAAGTCAGTCAGTCGGGTCAGGTGGTTTTTCTTTCTTTTTTTATTTTTTTTCTGGGGTAGCACTTATCTGAAGTGTTCGTAAGAATGAATTCAACTCTGCTTACCCATCAAGTTTGTAAAGACAAGAAAAACTAAAACATGAATTGGACAATGCACTGGGACCAAGTAGGTAGCTCCCTCTTCACCTCAACAAAAGGACTGGCATGGAACATAAGTTAAGCTGGAACTCCGCATCAAAACAAACTTGCCTGTGAGTATCTCTGGGAAGGTGCAGTGGCCCTTCTAAAGGGAACCAAAGGTCTATTTGACGGTGGTTTATTTTAGCTCACTTTACCTAGTCTGCTCCTGTAAGATGAGATGAGGCTCCACGAAGAACTTGACTCTCAGTTTAAGCCTGTAAGGGGCTAGCCCATCCATCTGCTGGGAGATCCGGTTCCTCAGGTTTAGCCATAAACTTTCACCTTTGCTACCCGTAAACTGCAGTCCAAAATAATCAACTTCTATGATTCCCAGTCGCCTGCACACCTAAAACAAAAAGGAATGCAGCCTGGATGAGCAAACGGTACATGTCAAAGCAAACCCAACGACTCCCTGAGGCCGACTGCTGGTACTTTTTACCAAGTTCAGTGGTGTTACAATTCCTGATCTAAACTGGAAAAACAAAGTTCTACGGCTCCAATGACACCAAACCACGACCTATGATATGGAGACTCATAATTCCTTTTAACATCTAGGGCATGACCAATTGCAATAGAGAAAAAAGGAGTCCTCAAAAGTAGCCTTCCAAAAGATGAAGAGGGGAAACTACAGGGTATTTTCCTTCTCATTCCAATGACCGGAATTCCCTCCACCAGCATACTCTGCACAGCTGATTTTTGGCGACTTATTATCTGGGCAATTTTAACCATCTGGACTCCAAAAATCAAACACATTGAGGGAACACGCCACAAGTGTCAGCTAAGCTTCACAAGCGGTTTCCCAAACATCTCAGAGCTAGAGGGGTTGAGGGTATAGCGTTTTCCTGGGATCACATTTGCTGTCTGCCATACCACCTATGCGCTATTTGGCACCGATCTCCCTCACTCTTAAGGAACCACATGCTTAAAAACAACCGAGCAGTAGATGACCCAAACCTATTCCTCCCGTCCCCCTGCAAACCCGGAGATGCAGGTGAACGGTGCATTTGAGAGCAGCAGCCTGAGAAGCAGCGTGAGACAAGGGCCCGGCTTATCTGCCAAGAACCCCTGGGGCCCGAGACTGCTTCGAGTCACTCCATTCCATCCTGGCACTCGGGTGGCACTGCCAGGCGCAGCGGGGACCCGACAGGCGGTATCACGCACATACCTGCGGCAGGTGTGCGGAGCTGCCTTCTTCCGGGAAAGTGCTGTATTGGGGGGATGATGGGGGGCTGGGGGGTGGATCCCGGCTGCGGGCTGCGCCAGGCCCTGAGCGCTGGGGACCCCCGCTGCGCGCTTTCTCCGCGCACCCCACGCACGCCAGGAGGAGACCGCGCGCCCCACGCCCGTGGAGAGGAGGGGACGCGCTCCTCCCCGGCTGCAGCCGCAGTGCCTCCCGGCCCCTAGTAGGCGGCGCGCTAGGGTGCCAGGCTTCGCTGCGAGGCCCCTCGGTCTCGCGGGACCCTCCGGGGCCCCCTCTTGCCCCTCGTTCTCACCTGGTTGAGGCAGTCCTCGCCGTTGGCTTTCGCCTCCACCTCCACCTCCATCAGCACCGCGTCCGGCCTCGTCACATAACACAGCATGGCTGGGGCTGCCGCTGCCGCCACAGCCGCCTTCTCTTTGGTGTGCGCGGGGCTGCCGCCTTGTCACGGCTGGGACCCAGTCCCGGACTCGGAGAGGGCTGGCCCTCGAAGGCTGCAGCTCTGCAGACCCTTGTCCTGCGCCCCGCGGCCGCCACTCGCGTCCCCGCCACCCCCTCACCCGCTGCCCGCCAGCTCCCCCTGTCCTCCGCGGTGGCGCCGCACTCCAGCAGCTCAACTGCCTGCGCCGCGACAGGGACTCCTCTGATATAGCGGCCCCGCCCCCTTCAGCTCGAGTGCCCGCCAATCACGGCCTCCCAGCCCCTCCTCCCCCGCCCGGTCAGCCAATAGCGGCGCCCCTCGACCGCGGCCCCCGCCTCCCAGCGCCGGCTGAGTTCCCCCGGCCGCCCCGGGAGGTGGCAGCTTGCGAGCGCCAAGTGCTGCGGGAAGGAAAGGAGTCACCGGAGCACACCCGCCGCCTCTGCCCGCTGGGCGACGCTGCTCGGAGTGAGCGATCGCCCGGGGCTCCAGGCGGGGACGCCTTTCTGCCATCTCGAATTTACGGTGATTAAACACCTGCAAGCTGCCACTGTTCTTCAGATATCTTGGATCACTCCGAGCACGCATTTCGGTTGTGAAAGCAAAAAGGAAAAGGAGCAACCCAAAGCCTAAAGGAAACTGTTTTCGGCCGGGCGTGGTGGCTCATCCCAGCACTTTGGGAGTTCGAGGTAGGCGGATCACCTGAGTTCAGGAGTTCGAGACCAGTCTGGCCAACATGGCGAAACCCTGTCTCTACTAAAAATACAAAAAAAAAAAAAAAAAAAAAAAAAAAAGCCAGGCGTGGTGGCAGGCACCTGTAATCCTAGCTACCTGGGAGGCTGAGGCAGGAGAATCGCTTGAACCCAGGAGGCGGAGGTTGTAGGGAGCTGAGCTGAGATTGTGTCACTGCACTCTATCCTGGGCAACAAGAGCAAAAAACTCTGTCTCAAAAAAAAGAAAGGAAAAAGACTGTTTTCCACCAGGCTTAGCCACAGTGGGTTGCTGGGAGATGTAATCATTGTTCCTTAATAAGATCTCATCATTGAGAAAAACAGTGTGAGTATGAACGTTTTTGCAGTTGACCAGTGAGCCAGGTGTCTTGGTCTAGTGCTGGTGTGTTACCCTCCAGAAGGGCTTCTCCTTACTGGTTCTGCTGAATCAAAACGCCTTACAGGGCACCAGGCCTTCTCTCAGGTTGCTCATTCTATCTCCTGCCTTATCTCACTCATTCATTAAACATTCATTCAGCATCTGATACCCTGCCTGTCCCTTCTCCCAGGCAACCAGATGTTGTCCTTGTCTTAAGGTAAGATGCCCATCTCCTGACCTAACAGGTGGTGTTACTGCAATAGTAGCTATTAAAGGTCTACAACTATTCACTCATTTACCGTTTGTTCCTCTTTGCCAATACATTACATAGGCTACCTTTTTTATTTCGTTATAGAAGCCAGATGATGTGGGTTTCAGCCATGGAAACTTAGAAAACTTACTTCAGGCCAGCTCGATGACTCACACCTGTAATCCCAGCACTTTGGAAGGCCGAGGCAGGAGGATCACCTGAGCCCAGCAGTTTGAGACCAGACTGGGCAACATAGTGAAACCCCATCTCTACACAAAATACAAAAAAATTAGCTGGGTGTGGTGGCTCCTGCCTGTAGTCTCAGCTACACAGGAGGCTGAGGTGGGAGGATCACTTGAGCCTGGGAGTTCGAGGCTGCCGTGTGCTGTGATCCCGCTAGTGCACTCCAGCCTAGGTGACAAAGCAAAAGGCCCTGTCTCTAAACAACAACAACAAAAAGAAAACAACGAAAGAAAAAAAAAAAAGAGAGAAAACTTACTTCATCTGTCTGAAGCTTGGTGTTGTCAACAGTAAAATGGAGACAGCAATATCTGCTCCGTCTCCACCCAGCATTGTTGGGAAGCAAAGCAAAGACAATCACGTTCACAAAAGCATTTGAATGTCCCTGTGCGTGTAAGGGAGGCTATAAGGTCAGCTCTGTCACTGCTTAATGATGACTTTTCCTGTCTCTACCCTGCTTCACAAGTCCCAAGGGTCTGTTAGTGGCCTTTATTTCTGATCAAGTAGGTACGATATCAGCCTAAGGCTAAAAAAAAAAAAGGAGGGATCCTCCCACACACAGTTCTTTGCTAAAGCTGACTGAGTAAAACTGTAAACTGTCCAAGTCCTAACCCCCACTGTTGCAGAGGGACAGGTGCATTCTTACATCTTTCTGTCTTATAAATATACCTCATGCTATTGTGGGCTGAAATAGTCCCTTCTTGTATTAACTGCGGTGCCTATTCCCTGAATTCCAGTTTACTAATAATCTGGGGAATTTATCTGGGAGATAGCATTTGGTTCATTCCTTGTCTAATTTATGCTTAATTGCTACAAGTTTCAGAACAGGAAGAAGAGGCAAGGGGCAATAGGGAGACAAGTTGTATTGGTTAGTATTTTTGTTTATGAACAACAGAAACTAAAGCTGGCTGACTAGAAACTCATAGAAATCAATGGGACGAGGTGTGGAAATGAGTAGAATGGGGAAATATTGGTTGGTCAAGAAAAAAAAACAAACAAACAAAAATAAAACAAGCAAAAACCCAAACCAAATACCCCTTTGTGGACTACTTTAAAAATAACTTAGATTTTTGGTTTTAGCAGGGATTTTTCTTTTGCAAGTATGATTTCATTGTTTTAAAAAAATCTAAGCTTGTAAAATAGTTTGTAGAAGCATAGGTAAAATCTGACATGCTTTAATTTATTTAAAACTTTTTGGCCGGGCGTGGTGGCTCATGCCTGTAATCCCAGCGCTTTGGGAGGCCAAGGCAGGCAGATCCCTTGAGCCCAGGTGTTTGAGATCAGCCTGGGCAAAATGGCAAAACCCTGTCTCTACTGAAAATACAAAAAGTTAGCCAGGCACGATGGCATGTGTCTGTAGTCCCGGTTACTCAGGATGCTGAGGTGGGAGGATAGATTGAGCCCAGAAAGTCCAGGCTTCAGTCAGTCGTGATCTCACCACTGCAGTCCAGCCTGGCCAAAGGGAATGAGGCCCTGTCCCAAACAAAACAAAAATCAAACAAAACCCCACATTTTTATTACTGTTGTTGTTCTTGTTTTTAGACAGAGTTTTGTTCTTGTTGCCCAGGCTGGAGTGCAATGGCATGATTTTGGCTCAGTGTAGCCTTTGACTCCCTGGTTCAAGCAATTCTCCTACCTTAGCCTCCCGAGTAGCTGGGATTACAGGCCCATGCCCCCACACCCGCCTAATTTTTTGTATTTTTAGTAGAGACGGGGTTTTGCCATGTTGGTCAGGCTGGTCTCGAACTCCTGACCTCAAGTGATCTGCCCACCTTGGCCTCCCAAAGAGCTGGGATAACAGGTGTGAGCCACTGCCCCAAACTATTTTTAAAAATTATCATTTGCAAAATAGTTGGAAGTATAAGATTTACAAGAATTTTTTTTTTTTAATTTTTTTTCAGAGACAGGGTATAGCTCTGTTGCCAGGCTGGAGGGCAGGCGGTGTTGTGAACATAGCTCACTGCAGTCTCAAACTGCTGGGCTCAAGCAGTCTTCCCACATCAGCCTCCAGAGTAGCTGGGACCACAAGCAGGTGCCACGACACCCGGCTAATTTTTGTGTTTTTTTGTAGAGATGGGGTTCTCGCTGTGTTGCTCAGGTTGGTCTCGAATTCCTGGGCTCAAGCGACCCTCCTGCCTCTGCCTCCCAAAGAGTTGGGATTACAGGCGTGAGCCACTGTACTCATGACAGGGATATTTCTAATCCAAACCCAGATAGTGCTTCTGCTGTAGGATGGTTGGTGAAGAGTCAATGGTTTTGAAATTAAGAATCACCAGATAAGACTGAAGAGAAGGATTTCTTAAAACAAAAAACAAAGCTAAAAATAGGAAAATGGCACTTGGGGGTAGGAGGGGTGGGCAGTAAGGAATCCTTATGACCGGGAAGCAAAAAAAAAAAAAATACTGGCTTCCCACTAGCATGTATGGAGTATATTGGACCATGACCCCTCTCTCTCCTCGCTTTCTCTCGCTGTCTTTTCTCTCATCTCTGTTTTGTAATTTCTTCCTTGAGTAGAGCTAGGGAGAGACTGGTTAGTTATAGAATGAGGAGGCTGAGTGAGCTGGTGAGAAAGCACATTATGCTCAAAAGACCTGGTTAGGGAATAGAAAACCCACAGTAGAATTACTTCCTCGAGGATTCCACCATCTGCTAATGCTACTGAACGTCTGGAGCCAGTTTCAAGCCCCAGCTGGGTCTAACTCCAAAATAAGAGACTCTGAACACCCGGGGTGGGAACTGTATTGGATTGAGCCGTTATTGAAGCCAGAGAGATGCCCAAGTTATCTGTGTCTGCTCTCTTTTTCTCTCAATTAGCTCTCATCTTTTAAAGATAGCATTAAAATTAACCAGCATAGTAAAAAAAAAAAAAAAAAAAAAGGGTCAGCTGTATGAATACAGAATTTAAAAATAGAAACCATAACTAGGCGGTAGAGTTGGCTAACCCAGTGGAGTCCTAGCTGTTCAGACACACCCGAGCACCACGGATTTTCTCTGTCTCACATACTAGGACTCAAGACTGAGCACTAGATCGTATTTGTGGGATGTGATGATCATTTGGCTGCAAAATCTTCCTTCTGATTGAGCACTGGGTCTGATCCGGATGGCTAGGTACCTGTCTGCGCACTGCATTCTCAACACTGCGTGTACCACTGCAGAAACCCTGTGCTGGGTCTCCAGAGAAGGACAGCCTTCATCACCTGCCACACCCTTCTTTTTGCCTCTCAAGGTTCATTTGTAGAAGCACCGAGGGAAGAACAATTAGTGACTGCCTAAAAAAACCATCGTTTTGCTTTCACACATTATTCAAGCTAATGATTCACATAAGTAATGCTTCATCAAACACAAGCATGTTAGAATGTGTCAAATGAGCTGAAATCTCTCATTTGAAATATTAGACTTGTGAAACTCAGGAGCAGTTTAATTTGATCCTGGCCTACCATCAAACCAGAACATCTCATTTCTGAAACTGGCTGTTTGAAGAGAAAAAGAAGGAATGAAGCAGGAATAGGCAGCACTCATGTTAAAAACTCTGGGAGATCTGAAATGGCATTGTTTTAATTAGCAGGCAGTTAAAAAAATTTCTAATTAGGAGAGTTACTGTTCATTGCAGAATACTTGGAAAAGACAGAAAAGTATAAGGCAAAAAATGAAGTACCTATAATTTTATCAGACATTTCTATTTAGTATTGATGTTTCACTCTTGTATTTTGCATATGATGGTCTCTAAATATTTATCATGTTATAATCAAATACTGCTTGTTAATTTCCAGAAATATATTAAGAGAGCAAGAGAGACTTGGATGCAGAGTTCCAAATCTAAACCCGGTATTATGACTATTAGGAAAGTTATAAACAGAAAGAACAACCACCACACAAAAATAATTACAACCATTACTGTTTCTCAGCTCTCTCCTTTTCTTCTCTGGACTACTAACCTTTCTTGTGTTTGTCTTCTTTCTCACTACTAAAATGCCCTGAAAGATCACATTTTGTGATATGCTTACTTGTTTAGCATGTGTCATTTCGTTGAGAGATGCTCAGAGCTGGGAGAAAATTTCCAACTTGGTACATTTTGTTTAACAACAATGTTTTTGATGCCTACCTTTTACTTACGGAAATGATCAATAGGCACGTGTTTTTGAGTTACTTATCAAGGGTAGTGATACCTAGGTGCTGAGCCTCCCACAGCAGAGTTCACCATCATTCTAGTTTTGAATGAGGCTGGGGACTCACTGATGCTAGGGATGCAGTTGGAAGCCACAGAATAGAGAACAGACAACCAATCTGCCTGAGGCTCCAACACAAACCCGAATCTCAGTTGATGAACTAACAGTTCTTTTCCAAGGTTAACATTAATAGATATGCATTTGAACTTGGCCATGATATAGAAAATGCATTGAGATGTGAAACGTGTGTGAGAGTACACAAACATTTCTGTCTTCCTGAATGAAATTCAAAACCAGATCTTCCAAGGTGGGAGATAAGAGGTGAACATTCCATGTAGTTTGAGCAGCTGGACATTCCACCTTTCTCTAGAATTACTCTCTTGGAATTACTGTTTAATACTATTGCCTCTGCACTGGCCTTGTGGGGTGGGTGGGGAGGGTAGTTTCTACTTGCTTTAAAACTCAGACCCAAGGGAGGGCCTGAGGCCATTCCCACCTTACTCTGTCCAGAGATAAGACTAAGGAATTACCAAGGGCAACTACACAAAAACCAGGTAGGTCAATGCAAGATTTGGTTTGCTCTCTGGGCTTCAAGGTACCTATCTGGCCCAACTCTTAGTGGGCACCGTCTTTACACCAACCACTGAGGAGCACATGCTTGGACTCCTGTTCTCCAGCAAATCTGGACCCAAGGAAGAGCAGAATCTCTTGCTTTTGGCAACCTGAGAAATGTCCACAGTCTGTACCTAATCTTTGCTGTGTTCCTAAGCTCTGTGAACAGAAATGTCTCTTTTAGAGGGACAGTGTAGGTAGGGAGGAACCAGCCTGCTTCTCCTTACCCTGGAATGCCCATGGCTTCCCATGCAATCTTGTCCATGAATTCTGAACCGGGTGAGAGAAGAGGGGAGAAGTGGAGAAACAGAGGAAAACAGTTGACAGAGGATGCTAGATATGAATAGCCACTGAGAGATTGCAAGGGAGATAGGAGACCTTCATTTTCAAATCATTTTCAAATAATCACAATTTCAGAGAACACAGAAGGACATAACACCGAATAACTGAAGGAGGGTAAGGTTTGCATACCAAGTGTTATAAACTATGCAAATATCAATAGCAGTAAAGAAGCTGGGCAGAGATGGTGTAACTGAACTTTAATGAGAAAGTGCCTCATCCTAAAACGCTCACAGTTTTTATCTTGTTTTCTATCTTGATCAAAAACTTGTCACTTTCACAACATACGTCGCTGGTTGATTTAGCATACCCTTGGTATATCTATAACATTTCTAACAGTTGTTGCTTTTTCTCTGGAAAGTTGGGGCTCCCTAATGTGCCATTAATACTGGGAACAGCCATCCCCACGAAACTCACACAATGAATCTTGTTGGCCCCTCTGTCCTTTAGAGAAGGGCATGCTTAGGCCTGAGGGATAGGTGTCATTACAGATCAGCTAGTTAGAACACCTACCAGCTGAAGAGAAAAACAAAGCCAGGAAGGGGCATAGGGCACATGGGGAGGTGGGCAAGGCGTGATTTGGATACACTGGCCGTGGAATACTCATGAAGAAAGTTACAGAAGCAAGACTGTAAGCAGGTGATGGAGGGATGGACAAGTGCTATGGATGGGTATCTGTGCAAAAAGCCTTCCAAACAGAGGAACTGTCCATGCAGGAAGCTTTCAAGGGTTCTGAGGTCAGTGTGTCTGGGGCAGGGAGAAATGATCTGGGAGGTAAGAGGGAGTGATAGGCAGAATAGCAATGTCATCTGAATTATATCCATTGTCAAAAATTACTGAGCTTACTGTCTTCTTGTTTTGAAGACTGAATAAAATTAAATAGGCAAATAATTGAGGAATTGTCTGTGTGAGAAACCCTTACATTTGAATCCACCTCCTTTTCAAAATAATGAAAGTTAAAATTCATGGTTATTTTTCTCTTTTCTGTCATCTTTTAAAATATTTGTTCTTCTCAGAACCTGGCCACCAATGACAGATGTAAGGGAGACAAACACCAAATCTCTTGATCTTGGGGTCTAGTTTAGATGGAAAGACTTTTAATACAAAATTTTAATTCACTTTTCCGTAACAAATTATGTCAAATACATACTCATGAAATCAAGATTCTACCTGGGTGTATATCACTCTTCTTGTCATGACAAAGATATTTTGATTTATCATAGATTGTCCGAGGAAGGTCTTAGATACAGGATTGCGATAGATTAAAAATAAGCATCGCTTACATTTCTAGGCACTTGGAGACAAACCAAATCCTCCTCTCCCTTTTTAAGCTCCACTTTAGTCAATAAGAGGTCTTTCTCAGATTGTAGTCGTTTTTAACCAGCTTCAAATATATATTTTAAAAATCTCATCTAGCTGTGAAAATGTTTACTTGAAAAACGGCAAGCCAAAAATGGTATATATATGCAAAGTATAAAAACAGATAACGAGGCAAAAATACTTAGAAAAGTGATTTTCAAATGTGCAGTGCAAAAATGATATTATTCCTTTAAATTGCTTGCCTTTGTTACCTGCCTTTGTCATCCATTTGACGTCCTGCTGTGTAAATCCGTTTTCTTCGGAGACAATTCTTGCTAGCAGATGACTGATGGGATGTGCTGCTCCAGGTGATACTCATATTGTAAGGCCAGTCAGATTGTTCCTTATTGTAACTGAAAAATTACATTTTGCCAATAGAATGTTGGTGAATGTCATGAAAAGGAAAACACATGTTAGCAATAATTGAAACTATCCTAGGTATTTACAGTGGTGCCTTGTAATATTTGTGTGAGGTTTTTTTTTTTCTTTTTGAGCCAGGGTCTCCGTCTGTCACCCAGCCTGGAGTGCTGTGCTGCAATCATGGCTCACTGCAACCTCGACCTCCCAGGCTCAAGGAATACTCCCATCTCTCAGCCTCCTGAGTAGCTGGGACTACAGGCCTGTGCCACCACACCCAGCTAATTTTTATAGTTTTTGTAGAGACAGGGTTTTGCCATGTTGCCTAGGCTGGTCTTGAACTCCTGAACTCACGAGCTCCACCCACCTTGGCCTCCCAAAGTGCTAGCATTACAGGAGTAAGCCACTGCACCTGGCCTATACTATGTTAATAAAACCATCTTAGACATTTTTTTTTTAAACAATTAAAGGGTATCTTTTTTATTTTTTTTTTATCTGAAAGAATTTTGGACTTCAGAAAATAATAGTACAAACACTTTTCATATAGTTTCATATGAGTCCTTAGATGTTAACATTTTATCCTTACTGTACTATTATCTAATATCTGGACCTTATTCATATTATACCAATTGTTCCATTAATGTCTTTTATAGCAAAAGAAAACCTCCTGGATTATGTGTTGCGTTCAGGTTGTCAGTCTCTTTATCTTCCCTTAATCTGGAACAACTCATCAGTCTTTTCTTTGTCTTTTATGACATTGGCATTTTGAAGAGTACAGATCTTGTATGATATTCCTCAATTTGTGAATAATCATTTTTAAGGTAAAAGCAAAGATAGCAGAATGTAACATGCATTGAGAAGTTGAACAAAAGATTTATTAAAAGCCAGACCTCTTTAATGTCCCTCACATACTCTTGCTGTTTTCTAGGCAAGATCTAAATTCATGGTCATATAAGAGGCTTTTAGATCTGGAATCTTATTTGAAGATCATAAGGACAACAGGTTAGAGACTTACTTGTGCCTTGACTTGTTGGGCCACGCTTTTCCCCCCATCAGATTCCAGTTAGATGGGTTGCAAGTCAACTTTGTTAAGAGTTGGCCATTTCGCCTCGGCCTAACCTTCACATTGCAGGTTTCTCAGAGCTATGCAAGCCTTCAGTGGATGCTGTCCCCAAAAGAAGTAAACTACAAAAGGAGCTCACTAGTCACTATTCCATCTCTCATCCACTGGGACTATTCGATTCCTCCGACTTAAATCACCTTTCTACCTTCTCTAATAATGAGACTGTGGTCAGTTGAGGACATTGCCTGGCTGCCTCTCAGCTCTCCTGCTTGTGTTCCTGTTTGCAGCTTTCCTGCCCGACTATTGTGGCAATGGAAAATGAAGTGTCACATTGACTCAATGAAAGGAAAAATATGTAAGCAGCACATAAGTGAGTCCTGTGTAGATGTTTTCAAATACTCCAGCCCTAAGGGAGTAGGTACATACTTCAAAGCACTATCAGCCTTTGTCCCCATATTTTACCCAAGAGCAAGCAGACCTCTGAGGGAACAGCAGCTGGGGGCTCAACAACCCTCTCACTCATCAAAAATCATCTAAGAAAAGAACAGATTGCAGACAGAACCTGCCCGAGCTACTGATGGAGCTGGCAGAGACTTTAGGGTGATGTCTTATCTCCTTCTCTCCCTCATTGCTTCACCACTGAATAAAGTTTTAACAACCAGCAGAATAGTATTACAAGAATATTAAATGCACAACAAATCTATATAGAAAAATAACTCTGAAGGACATACACTCATGTTGGCCGTGATTATTTTGGCTGGTAGCTACTTACAAAAAGAAATTTTAAAGAAAAGAACTATCTGGGCCAGGCACAATGGCTCATGTCTGTAATCCCAGCACTTTGGAAGGCCAAAGTGGGCGGATCACGAGGTCAGGAGTTCAAGACCAGCCTGGCCAACATGTGAAACCCTATCTTGACTAAAAATACAAAAAATTAGCTGAGCGTGGTGGCACACGCCTGTAGTCCCAGCTACTCAGGAGGCTGAGGCAGTAGAATCTCTTGAATCCAGGAGGTGGAGATTGCAGTGAGTTGAGATCATACCACTGCACACTCCAGCCTGGGCAACAGAGCAAGACCCTGTCTCAAAAAAAAAAAAAAAAAAACCTATCTGACTTTACTTAATTTTAAACTTTATTTTAATGAGTGTCCATGGCTTTTGTTATCTAAAAATAATACCTAAAAATATCCAAGTGTGGCAGTTTTTTAGAATTAGTTAAAATATTAATGAGATATTTTAAACTAACCAAGAACATTAAACTTTGATATAAACCTCCAGTATGAATAGACCGAGACTCCATTAGTTGCACTTCAAAGGATAAATATTAATATTATTCTGCCCACTTTGTCAATTCAAGATACTAATTAACTATTCAGGTTATTTTCCCAAATGATGTTTAGCAGGTATTTTTATTTGGACAAGTAGGTTACTGGAAAGATATTAGGAAGTTCTGCCTCTCTTTAAATTCTACTAAATCCATTCTTCTCATTTTTTAAAACACTATATGCTCTAATTACATGAAATCCTTTGAATCTTGCTAATTATAATACTACCATCTCAATGTCCCAGGACAAATATTAAGGCAGAATCCTCCTCAAGGTTTCCTAATCTTGGAGGAATTTGCTTGCTTGTTTGATTTTGGTGAGGATTAAATGAAATTATGCAGAGTCCTTGGCACCCAGAAAGCCTACAATAAATACTGGCTATTATTACAACTGTACTCTCAGCTACTCGGGAGCTGAGGGAGGAGAATCGCTTGAACCTGGGAGGCGGAGGTTGCGGTGAGCAGAGATTGTGCTACTGCACTCTAGCCTGGGTGACAGGGCCCAGCCGGGAGGCTGTTAGATTAGGTTATATACAAAATCATTTTCACAGTTTCTTACTGCTACCTAAGAAAGAATTTGTCCCTAGATATTCATCTTTAGTGAAGCATACTTGATGAATAATCAAAATCATTTTTGGCTAGTGTATGTATTCTGAAACTTCATTATCGAAACTAGAATTATTCTATTTCATTTGGAGTTTAATTCTATTGGTTTCAAATTCATATTTTTTCCCTTTATTTTTTGTTGAATATGTGAGAGAATATTTAACCTGGGCCACATTTTTGTCATTGCTGTTGGACCTGGTTTATTTTTGTAGTGAACTGGGCACAACTGTCCTAAATAACCCTCTATCTTGAGCTCCCACAAGGTAAGCCTGTTGTGGTAGCCAGATATTTAGCAGAGTCCTGGCTACTAATATAATCCAAGTAGGTAATATAGTAACTGAACAGCAGAAGAAAACTTGTAGATTATGAATGGAACATGTAACTCAATGTAGATAGCTGTAGATGATCAACTATGGACTACATGTCTAAATAGGAGGTTATTTCTACATGACATTTCATTTTACTGTCTAACTACTAAAAAGTTACTAAATGCACTTTGGCAATTTCATTATTGGTGGGCTTATTTAGACTTTTACCTTAAAAATAACAGCAAAAATATTAGCAAAATAGGCTTATGGTAAATGATTTCTTTGAGCTAAAAATATTGACTTTTTTTTTTCTTTCTTTTTTTTTTGTGACAGAATCTCACTCTGTCACTCAGGTCTGAATACAGTGGTATGATCTTGGTTCACTGTGACCTCTGCCTCCTGGATTCAAGCAATCCTCCTGCCTCAACCTCCCAAGTAGCTGGGATTACAGGCGCCTGCCACCATGCCTGGCTAATTTTTGTATTTTTAGTAGAGATAGGGTTTCACCATACTGGTCAGGGTGGTCTCAAACTCCTGACCTCAGGTGATCTACCTGCCTTGACCTCCCAAAGTGCTGGGATTACAGGTGTGAGCCACCACAGCCAGCCCCCAAAAATACTGATTTTAAGATTAAGTGCAGAGTTTTAAAATTATAGACTTCTAATTATGCCAGTCCTGGGATTTTCTTCTCCTATTTTATCACTTTGTTTCAGTAAAATAATGTCTTTCCTTTTTTAGTCTCCACCTTCCTGATTGTGACTTAAATTGTACGTTATATAGCTTTTCTAAATATAATCTAAAGTTATACAGATGAGAGGAAGTAAAGGATTTTATCTTTGTGACTGTTATATGTGTATATATACTAAATATATACTGTTATATGTGTAT
>NC_045438.1:152412423-152459633 GCF_002776525.5 Piliocolobus tephrosceles
ACTGTTATATGTGTATATATACTAAATATATACTGTTATATGTGTATATATACTAAGTATATATGTGTATGTATACTAAATAGTGTAGCCTTTTTTCATCAATCAGAGGTTATTTTCCAGGTCATCAGTCCAACTTCTTAATAGTTAATATTCTTCAAAACTCCATGTTTGAATGGAATCATCACTGATTCTTATTTTATGTCTGTAGTTTCATTATCTGGTTTCCTCCGCTTCCAATAAAAGCTTTCAAAAATTTTCTCCCCTCTGGTCTTGAAAGTAGAAAATGGGATGTCATGCGGGCTAATAATAATCTGAGTGCTTCTGTTTAATAATGTATTCAGTGGGCTAACTTAGTCCTTTCTGAACTGACACATAGCAGAGAGGCACTTTAAATACTTTTTGAGGGAATAAGTGTTCAACTTTCAAAGCAAGTTAGATTTTAGCAATCTTATGAATAAATTTATATTAGAATCTGTTGAACTTTTTATTTTAGAATAATTTGTAAATTTAGTATAGTCCAGAGTTTTCATATACCCTTCGCCCAGTTTCCTCTAATTTTAACATCTTATAACTACCATACATTTGTCAAAAGTAGGAAACTGACATTATATATTACTATTAAGGAAGCTACAGATATCTTTTGGATTTCACTAGTTTCCGTACTAATGTTCTTTTTCTCTTCCAGGATTCCCTCCAAGATATTACGTTAATTGTCAGTTATCTTTAGTCGCTCCAGATCTGTGACGGTTTCTCAGACTTTCCCCCTTTTCCATGTCCTTGATAGTTTTAAAGAGTTCTGGCTAGGCATTTTTGTAGACTCTCCCTCAGTTTGAATTTGTCTGATGTTTTCTCATGAAACATTCAACAATAAGTATAAGTTTTGGGTAAGATTTCCACAGAGCCGAAGTGACATTCTCATTGTGTCTTATGAAAGGATGCAGGATGGACACATGACATTGACAACCTTGATTGCTTGGTTAAGGTAGTTTCTCTCAAGTTAATGTAATGATTTCTAAAAATAAAACTATCAATGCAGCTTCCAGACGCAGTAAAGTTACATATTTACAAACATGAAATAGACACATAGAAAGTATTAAATTTCAATGACAACTGCACAAAACTTATTCGAATAATGACTCTAGTGATACTTCCCTCTTTTAAATGAATTGTTAAATGTATTAAAATATCTATGCAGTGACTGCATGGAAATGTATATTAAAATCATTTCTGCATTTCCTTTGCCATGTTAAAGTAAAAAATATTCTAAAAATCTACATAAAATACTAAATCATCTTTACAATAATTTTGAAAAAACATATCAACATTTCTAAACTATGGCAAGTCACCTTCAGTTGTAATCATTTGATAGGTATAACTGTCTTCTACTTTTCCAATTATAATATTTAAAAATATTTTTGATATTGCACCAGAGCCTATATAGCATATACTCTGAAATGGCATCTACGTATAGAAGTAGAATACTGAAAATTTGATCTAGCATACTTATTTAGTTTTCTGATTCAGCTTGTTTAAGTTTTTCATCTTAGTGAATATACATCCCCAAACTCTTAAACAGTTTTTTCTCTAGCAGTTTATTTTTTCCCTAGTAGTGAATA
The DNA here is from genome assembly GCF_002776525.5 of Piliocolobus tephrosceles. Taxonomy (NCBI): domain Eukaryota; kingdom Metazoa; phylum Chordata; class Mammalia; order Primates; family Cercopithecidae; genus Piliocolobus; species Piliocolobus tephrosceles. Next base: position 152,414,040 of record NC_045438.1, read on the forward strand.
TCTTCGATTTTGCAGACAATCAAGCAAGATATTCAAAAGTTGCGTCTGGTGGATGCAACCCAGATGCCTATCTACAGATGAATGGGTAAAGAAAGTGTAGTCTACAATGGAATATTATTCAGCCTTAAAAATGAAGGAAATCTCGTCACATGCTACAACATGGATGAATCCTGAGGACTTTTGTTAGATGAGATAAGCCAATCACAAAAAGAAAGATACTGTACAATTCCACTTACATGATGTATCTAGAGTACTCAAATGTGCAGAAACAAAAAGTAGAATGGTTGTTGCCAGGGGCTGGGGGAGGAGAACAGGGAGTTGTTGTTTAATGGATACAGAGTTTTAGTTTCCCAAGATGAAAAAGTTCTGGAGCTTTGTTTCACAACCATGTGAAATATTCTTAACCTTACTGAGCTGTACAACAAGAAATGGTTAAGATGGTAACGTTTTTTTCTACCAGAATAAAAAATAATTGCCTCTATACGTTTTAAACATTTATTTATTTTGAAATAATTCAGACATGCAGAAAGTTGCAAGAACAGTACAAAGAGTTCTTTGTACAGAGGTTGTTTTCTATTCCCTTCATCCAGATTCCCCAGTGGTTAACATTTTACCACATTTGCTTTATTATTGTGTGTGTGTGTGTGTGATACTTTTATATAATATTTGAGAGTAGATTGAAGACATGATTCCCTCTTATTCCTAAATACTTCAGTGTGTATTTCCTAAGAACAAGGACATTCTCTTAAAATAACCACAGTATAATTTATTAAAACAGGAAATGAACACTAATAAAATAGTATTTTCTGATCTACAGACTTTATTCAAATTTTGTTAATTGTCCCAATAATGTCACGTATAGTGAAAATAAGGTAAAATAGAGGAAGAAAAGAATCTAGTCCAGAGTTCACTCCAGGATCACACATTGCCAAATCTCTTTAATTGCCTTTAATCTGGAATAGCTCCTCAGTCTGTCCTTGATAATCTTGATATTTTTGACAAATACAGGCCAGTTATTTTGTATAATGTCTCTTAATTGGGTGTTCTTAATGTTTTCTCAGATTAGACTGAGGTTATACATTTTTGGCGGGAGTACCACACAAGTGATGTTGTATTCTCCGTGCATGATATCAGGAGGCAGGATGTAAATTTATTCCATTATGGGTGATGTTAACTTTAATCATTAAGTTAAGAGGCTATCTACCCAGTTTCCCTGGAGTAAGGGTATTATTCCCCTCTGCCTTTCCCCTTACCCCTTGCAACTAGTAAGTACTTTGTGGGAAGATACTTTGAGATTACGTAGTATAGATTATATTCTATTCCTCACCAAAACTCTTACCCAATAGTTTTTAACATCCATTGGTAATTGCTGCCCAAGTCAAGCATAACAATGGGGTTTGTCAAGGGGTGACTATCATTTCATTTCTTCTAGATTTTTTGCTGGTGTTCTACTACAGTAAAGAGCTTTTCCTTCTCATTGATTTATTCGTTTATTTATTCATTTATTTACTTATCACAGTATAGACTGATGGATTCTTATTTTATTCAGTGAGCTATACTTTGTTATTGTCATTATTTTGATGCTCAAATTGTACAAGATTTGGCTAGTGGGAACCCTTCAAGCTATTTCCCGTGTTCTTTTGACATGGCCCCATCCTTCTTTGAACAATTCTTTACTTTTTGGTTCAAGATGTTTCAGGATCATTTTTTATTTTCTCTTTTCCAACCCTAGAATCAGCCCTTTCTCCAAGGACCCCTTGTTCCTTTTAGTGGAGAATAATTGTTGTTTTGTTTTGTTTTTGAGACAGAGTCTTCCAGCATTTTTGGTAATAAATCCTCAGTCATGAAAAGACTGGGCAGTAGGGATTACTGATGACACATCTACACACATGCTTATCTCTATCAATGTCTGCCATCCATTCATCCATCCATCCATCCATCCATCCATCCATCCATCCATCCATGAACCTATCTATCTGTCTTAAAAACCAGGAGTTTGGCTGGGTGCGGTGGCTTACACCTGTAATCCCAGCACTTTGGGAGGCTGAGGCGGGTGGGTTGCCTGAGGTCAGGAGTTCAAGACCAGTCTGGCCAACATGGTGAAACCCCATCTCTACTAAAAATACAAAAAAATTAGCTGGATGTGCCCATGCTGGACTGCAGCCATGTGATCTCGGCCCACTGCAGTCTCAACCTCCCAGGCTCCAGTGGTTCTACCATCTCAGCCCTCCGAGTGGCCGTGACCACAGGTGTGTACCACCACACCCTGCTAATTGGAAATAATGTTTAGATATTAATATTTGAGCACTAGGAGTGCTCATTGCTACAGGAGTGTCATTGCTTCTAGGCCCTTTCAGAAGAAAGAGCTAGGATGTGAGAATGTGTGTGTGTGTGTGTGTGTGCACTCACACATGAGGTTTACAGGAAGGGTTCCCTGAGAACTGAACGCAGACAGAAATTAGTGAGCAGAACGTTTGTTAGGGAGCACTCTAGGGATGAACTACTATGGAATGCAAGGGAAGGAAGCAGGATTGGGCACAGGGAGAAGATAGGCTGTGATGCAGTCTCCACACAGACCTCAGTTGATCCCATGGGAGCTCTGATGCTGGATGTTCCTTTAGAGTTGTTCTGAGTTGGGATGAGGGATTCAGGCCTTCACACCCTGAGTCAATCAGTCATTGAATATGAGCCTCCCCAGGAAGGGTTCATGAAGTCAGGCAAGGTGGCTGTCTAGGCAAGAGAGCTAAGGCAATAGCTAAGGCAATTCCAAAAAGGGCTGGCAGCTGAGACCTGTTAGCCAACAATGTTTCCAGCATTTTTGGTAATAAATCCTTCAGTCATGAAAAGACTGGGCAGCAGTGATTACTGATGACACATCTACACACATGCTTATCTCTATCAATGTCTGCCATCCATCCATCCATCCATCCATCCATCCATCCATCCATCCATCCATGAACCTATCTATCTGTCTTAAAAACCAGGAGTTTGGCTGGGTGCAGTGGCTCACACCTGTAATCCCAGCACTTTGGGAGGCTGAGGCGGGTGGGTTGCCTGAGGTCAGGATTTCAAGACCAGACTGGTCAACATGGTGAAACCCCATCTCTACTAAAAATACAAAAAAATTAGCCGGATGTGGTGGCATGTGCCTGTAATCCCAGCTACTCGGGAGGCTGAGGCAGGGGAATTGCTTGAACTAGAGAGGTGGAGGTTGCAGTGAGCCAAGATTGTGCCACTGCACTCCAGCCTGGGAGACAGAGCAAGACATGGTCAAAAAAAAAACAAAACAAAAAAACCCAGAAGTTTATAGTAATATTTCCAATTCCAGTTCAACACCACAAGTTTCATTCTATAATTTTACTTTTCCATATTTACAAGTATTCTTTCTTTCTTTTTGTCTTTTTTTTTTTTTTTTTTTTTTGACAGAGTCTCACTCCATCACCCAGGCTGGAGTTCAGTGGCACTCCGGTGGTATTTTTAATAGAGACAGGGTATCACCATGTTGGCCAGGCTGGTTTCAAACTTCTGGTCTCAAGTGATCTGCCTGCCTTGGCCTCCCAAAGTGCTGGGATTACAAGCATGAGCCACTGTGCCCAGCCTGTAGCTCCCATTTCTGATAGTGAGACCTGGCACCCATTGTTAATCTAGGTTAAATCCTAAAACTCACTGAAACCAGTTTTAGAATTGCTCAGTCATTCCACTGCAAAAGACCTATTAACTAGAGTTCAATATTTGTTTAGAGTTCTTTTTGCATTTAGTCTGAGAGTATATAATTGAAACACTGTGTTCAAAGTTCCCTTGGGTTGAATCCTTCTTTCCTCTTCTACCCCAGTGTGGTTTGTTATTCATTTGAAATGCACTAGGTTTGTTTCTGGGTACTTTCCATTTTAGGGCTTTCCCCCTGTTTATTTTATTGTTATTATTGTTTTGAAAGTATGTAAAACATTTACATGGATCAAAATTATATAAAAACATACACTCAGAAAAGTGATGGTGCCCCCTCTCGTTTCTGTCCTTTCTTTCCTTCCTTCCTTCCTTCCTTCCTTCCTTCCTTCCTTCCTTCCTTTCTTTCTTTCTTTTCTTTCTTTCTCTCTTTCTTTCTCTCTCTCTCCTTTCTTTCTCCTTCCTTCCTTCCTTCCTTCCTTTCTTCCTTTCTTCCTTTCTTCCTTTCTTCCTTTCTTCCTTTCTTCCTTTCTTCCTTTCTTCCTTTCTTCCTTTCTTCCTTTCTTCCTTTCTTCCTTTCTTCCTTTCTTTCTTTCTTTCTTTCTTTCTTTCTTTCTTTCTTTCTTTCTCTTTCTTTCTTTCTTTCGTCTCACTCTGTCTCCCAGGCTGGAGTGCAGTGGCACAATCTCCGCACACCGCAAGCTCCACCTCCCCAGTTCACACCATTCTCCTTCCTCAGCCTCCCAAGTAGCTGGGACTACAGGCACCCGCCACCACGCCCAGCTAATTTTTTTGTATTTTCAGTAGAGACGGGGTTTCACCATGTTAGCCAGGATGGTCTCCATCTCCTGACCTCATGATCTGCCCACCTCGGCCTCCCAAAGTGCTGGGATTACAGGCGTGAGCCACTGTGCCCGGCTTCCTCTCGTTTCTTTCATACTGTTCTAGTGGGTGAACAATATCTTTCATGCTTGGTATACCTTTTTGAAAAAGTAAGTATATTTACATATATATAAATTCCTTTCTTTCCTATCTGAAAAGTAGTCTACTATCGGTCATTGTTTTGGACTTTGCTTTTTTAGAAAAACTAAACAATATATTGTTAAAATCACTATCAGTTCATACGGGTCACTTCATTCTTTTTTACAGTTGCATTATTCTCCATTGTGTGGACATACTGTAGTTTGACCGCTTTTCTGTTCAGGCATTTAGGGCATTTCCCATACTTTGCAATTACAGAAAACACTGCAAAGACTAAGCTTGTGCATATGTACTCTTATAGTGTGGGAGTCTTCCTAGGGTTTTAAGCAATATTTTTTCCCTTTTTTCTTTCCTCTGTTCTCTTTATTGTATTATTAGGTTATTGTTCATTAATTATAGGCAGAACAACAATATCAAATGGCAATGCACGGTCTTGAAACTTCTGTTCCCAATAGACAGCTTCCTGGGGAAAACTGGATTTTATCGACTACTTAGTAGCCATCCGTATGCTAACAAACTGCAAATAAATAATATTTACAGGCTGGGCATGGTGGCTCACACCTGTAATCCCAGCACTTAGGGAGGCCAAGGCAGGCAGATCACCTGAGGTCGGGAGTTTGAGACCAGCCTGACCAACATGGAGAAACCCCGTCTCTACTAAAAATACAAATATTAGCTGGGCGTGGTGGCGCATGCCTGTAATCCCAGCTACGTGGCAGGCTGAGGCAGGAGAATCACCTCAACCCAGGAGGCGGAGGTTGCTGTGAGCCGAGATCGTGCCATTGCACTCCAGCCTGGGCAACAAGGAGTGAAACTCTGTCTTAAAATAATAATAATAATATTTACAAATAAATATTTGTTATTTATTATATTGTATTAATCTTATTTGAATAATATTTACGTATTTGTTATTAATGTTTATCTATTATTGCATCATGGGAAGTCATTTTAGCTTAGAAGATTGCAAGTCCAGTATAGTGGAGGGGTTGAGAGAATACATGCTGGAACCAGACTGAGGATATGAAACTTTCTCAGATGTGTGGCCCTGAGCAAATCATTTAACCTCTCTGTGCCTCAGTTTCCTCATCTACAAAATAGAAATATCAACTGTATGGTTTTACTAGACTGTTAAGCATCTCAAATTTAACACATCTAAAATCCAAATTTCCATGCTGGGAGCAGTAGCTCACACCTATAATCCCAGCACTTTGGAAGGCCGAAGTGGGTATATTGCTTGAGTCCAGTAGTTCGAGACCAGCCTGGGCAACATAAGGAGACCTCATCTCTACAAAAAAATACAAAAATTAGCCAGGTGTGGTGGTGCATGCCTGTAGTCCCAGACACTTGGGAGGCTCAAGTGGGAGGATTGCTTGAGTCCAAGAGTTCGAGTCTGCAACAAACCAAGATTGTGCCACAACACTTCAGCAGGGTGACAGCATGAGACTCCATCTCTTAAAAAAAAAAAAAAAATCCAATTTCTATCTTCTTCTTCCCCTTCAAAACTGCTGCTTCCTCAGTTTCCCCAAAGTAAACGGCAACTTCATCAAGTTCTCAGGGTCAAAGCCCTGGAATCATTATTGACACCCCTCTTTTTCCCCCATCACATATCTAATTCACCCATGAATCCCAGGTTATTACAATAATCTCCTGACTGTCCTTCCTACTTCTGCTTTTGCCACCCTATAATGTATTCTCCATCAATAGCCACAGTGATACTTTTAAAAACAAATCTTTTAATGTCGCTTCTCTGCTCACAGCCCTCTGATGACTTCCTGCCTCACTCAGAATAAAAGCCAGAAAGCTGGCAATGGCCCACCTGATCCAGCCCTCTGCACTCTTGGGTCTCATATTCTAGCCCTCTGGCCTGTGGCTCCCTGCCCTGCAGCCACACTGGCCTCCTTGCTGTCCCCGAACTGAACATGCTTGCAGCTCAGGGCCTGTAGCACCAGCTGTTCGCTTTGCTTAGAAAGCCTTCTCCCCAGATATTCCTACCCCTTCTCCTACTGATCTTAACACAAAGCCTTCTATGACTCCCCTATTTAAAGTGACAGGCCTCAAATCCAACACTGCCTACCTCCTTTCTGGCTTTATTTTCCTCCATATCACTTCTCATCGTCAGGCACATTACACAATTTACTTGTCTATTTTGTATAGACAAGTCTCCTTCCTCTCCTCCACCCTCTCACCCCCAAGGCATGTAAAATCCATGGGGCAGGGACTTTTGTTTTGCTCACTGCTATATCCTCAGCTCCCAGAAAAGTGCTTGGCACATAGGACACCTCAATAATTAATATGTGTCCAGGGGTCCCAAGTCCACCTTCAGGTTCAGGGATTTACTAGGGGGACTCGCAGGACTCAACATAGAGTCATACTCACAGCACTCAACATAGAGTCATACCCATAGAGTCATACCCATGGCAATGCCAGGCACAAGCAGCAAAGGGAAAAGACGCATGGGGCAAAGTCCAGGAAAGTCAGACACAAGCTTCCAAGGATCCTTTCCCACCAGAATCACACAGGACACACTTAATTCCTCTAGCAATAAGTTGTGGCCTCAGGTCCGAAGTGTTGTTTACCGGGGAAGCTCATTAGAGGCTTAGGATCTATGGTTCGTATTGGGGGCGGGTCACTAGGCACTGCTGCCTGGCACATACCCAAATTCCAGACCCTCAGAAGGAAAGAGGTTGTTTGGCAGAAACCATATTGTTTGTACAGTTTAGGCACAGTGAGTCCTTCTTATCCGTTCTGGGAATGGTGGGAACCCTCCCCAAATCCAAATTCCTGCACACCAGCCAAGGGCCAAACTCGCAAGCAGAGCTTTCTAAAGATAGCAATCTCACGCCTGCCATGTTAACTCTGCACAGTGCGTTAAAAGAATTTGTTACTTTTCAGTTGACAAAAATAAAGCGTTTTAGAGAACAAGACCAAGATAAGGTCAATTAAAGAAAATCTCTCATTTTTTTGCACATTGGAATCATGGTGATAAATTTTGAGCTTACTTATGCACACACAAACACTGTTTGCATATTTTTAAAGTCACTTGGCCTGGTAAGAAGATGTGGATAGAACCTCACACATTGCTTGGACTCTGTACATTTTAGGATCTATTTCTGAAGGAAATGAGAAGAAACAAAATCTAGATGGAATGAGTGTCTATCAGAGAGGGTGGAACCTGTGACTGCCTTTATTATTTTTTATTTGAACATATATTTTTATTTAGAATGCAGGATTAATGGCATGATAATAAACTCACTCACAGGCCTGTCCTGAGAAACACATAATCTTCAAAACATGTTATTTTTCACGAGTAATTTACACATAGCGGTATTATTATTTAATACAAGTGTCAAAGACGACATTTAGATTCTCCTGCTTGGGGCATTTAGTAACATCAAAATGATTTATAGTCAGACAGAAGAAAGCAATTCTAAAGCAGTTTCTTTTTCTTCCCTGCCAGTCCCTTTGCAGTAAGATCCATCTTCTTACATGAGGAATTAATAGAGAGAGCTTCAACAAATGTCCAGGTCTTATTCTTCAATACAACAGAGAATGAGTAGAACGATGACTGGGAATACCACAGGAGTCACTATCAGAGATAACCCCAGTGGACACAGACTCTCCCTATGGGGTTCCAAGCCAGATGTCTCTGAGGTGGTTGGAGATGGCTCTTGCAGTGGACATGGCCCTGGATGGTTTTCAAGCCTTGATGACAGCAGCACCATGTCGCTGCACAGTCGTGGATTCTCCCTGGGGCCAGCTGTCATGTTTCAGAGCTCCGTAAACAACTTCTTTTCCTTGCAACTTCACCTTGGCTTGGTTGACATACGGATACTGAGTCAAGGAATGGTTTCCCCAGATGTGTAACATTCTTTACACTGTCGGCAGTCACACCAGGTTTAAGAGTAATTTGAACTTGAGTTTGGTTGTGATCCAAACAAGTCAAGCAACTGAAGCTCTCCTTGAAGCTGGATGGAGCCAATTTGGAGGCAGTCAGGCAGTTGATACTGGCTGGGTTTCCCATAGCAATAACTTTAATGAACTTCTTGTCATATTTCTCCAAGGCTGCACCCTGCCATTTGAAGATTTTTACATTTTCAGTAAATCTTTCCTCTCTACACCTTTCCTTCTTGGCACAGAGTCCAAGAGAATGGCCACATCCAGGTCTTTGAAGGCAACTTCTTTATTTGTTCGGATGACATCTTTCAGGAGGAGAAGTGTACAGTCTTGCTGTTCCATTAGGACACTGTTCAGGACAACAAGCACAGGGGTGATATCTGATGGCACAAGAATGATAAGCTAATCTTTACCCAAGACAGATGCGTTTATAATACTGTTTAGCAGTGAATATATGATTTGACCAGCTGCTCTAGTCACAAGGACTGGGATTGGTTCAGACAACGGGGAACTGTGCGACAATTTTAGCACTTGCAAAGTGAGCCTCAGGGAGTCGGGTTACCTCTACTGCACAACTGACTTGTGACCGCCTTTAGCACCATATATTTATATTTCGTTTCAGTTTGGCTTTTTGAATACCCAGTGCTCAGAAAAGTAGCTGGTACATACGAAAAGCTGCAAAAATATCTGTACAGCAGGTAAATGATACACTATAAATAATATAAATGATTCCATTTCATAGGCACATGAGTAAATTCAACTTATATCAAAAACAAATGTGACTTGTGGCAGATGCTGAATATAACTTGAAGATTGGTATTAGAGCTACTGTGATACAACAGGTTAGAATATTTTTATCGTACCATACTTAGGTATGTTGGAATGGTAAGTAAATAGTTGGCATTGCTGCTTTTGTTTGATTAAGCTAAAACAAGAGAGGGAAAACATGCACACAAACACACACACACACACACACCCCTGAAAAACATCTGGTGTTGTGTGGAATTGGGGAAGGAGAATTCCTAGTTCTCTGAATCTAGACTTGCTTAGAGCAGTCTTCTTCAATACGAGACTGTCATCATGATATTGAGACTGTAGGGAAACTTCTCAGGACAGAAGTTCCCAGAAAACTTGAGTAAAAATCATTTTTCAAGTTTAGGACCAGTAAAAGATAATCTGGCTTATGGCTGGGCACGGTGGCTCACGACTGTAATCCTAACACTTTGGGAGGCCAAGGCAGGTGGATCACCTGAGATCGGGAGTTCGAGACTAACCTGACCAACATGGAGAAACCCTGTGTCTACTAAAAAGAATGCAAAATTATCCGGGCTTGGTGGCGCATGCCTCTCCAACTACTCAGGAGTCTGAGGCAGGAGAATTGCCTGAACCCGGGAGGCGGAGGTTGCGGTGAGCCGAGATCTTGCCATTGCACTCCAGACTGGGCAATGAGAGTGAAATTCTGTCAAAAAAAAAAAAAAAAAAAAAAAAAGCTGATTTACTGAAGTCTGAAATGAGACAGGTAGGAAAGACTCAAGAAAAGTATTTTAAGTCTTGATTTGAATATATCTTGTGGTTTTAGAACTTTTTCCCTTTAAAACTTTTTTTATAAATATTATATATTTTGCCTTATATTTTTAAAGCATTATTGAGGTGGAATATGGTACTTTAACTTGTGATGATAATTAGCATGGCCTTTATATATAAACAAATATATTTGCGTGTGTGCATAAACATACATGCGCATACTTTCATCTCCCATTACTGGTTAAAAATGGTTACTTTCTACTAGCTTAGGTAAAATACAAAATTTATTTGTAAATTGTGGAGAGACTAAAACAACCCACTTTAGAGGGGTGACGTTAACCCATTCTCATGCAGACAAACTCAACTCTGCTTCACACTTGTGGCCTCGTGGCTGACACAATCTTTAACAACATTTTAATGTTCAAGAATAAAAGGAAGAAGAAGAAACAGTCTTGTGAAAGACACCAGTAATGTGATGAAACACTTAAGAGTTCTGCATTTCTGCGTAAGTCACTATCCCTCTAAAATATTCCTGTGGAAGTTCTCCTAGGCAAATATTGACTCAACACATAAAGGGACCTCAAGCATGTTTCTAGATATAGGATTTGAAAATGAATGCTAAACAATTTTTCTGGCCTATAGTATGATGAGATATTCCTAGAGTTCTAGAGATGAGTCAGTTCTTAAGAGACCCAGATGTAATTTTTCACTGTGCAGACTGGGAAAGTAGGCCCAGAGATTTTAAGGCATTTGCCTAAGATCACATAACAAGTTCTGGGCCAGTGGAAGAACCCATATCTGCTACTCCTAGAATTCTCTCCAGGGTATCCTACTGCTTCCTTCAATCTCCAGAGAAGGGATTCAGGCATTAAGCACCCACTATATATATATAATATATATAATATATTATGTATATATAATTTATATATATATAGATAGATATTAATACAGCAGGCGTGTCCAGGCTTTTTGCTTCCCCGGTCCACACTGGACAACGAATTGTCTTGGGCCACACATAAAATACAGCAACACTAACGATAGCTGATGAGCTAAAAAAAAAAAAAAATTGCAAAAAGCATATCACAATGTTTTAAGAAAGTTTACAAATTTGTGTTTGGCCACATTCAAAACCATCCTCAGCAGCATGTGGCCTGTGGGCTGTGAGTTGGACAAGCTTGATATTCAATAATCTAGAAGCTTCTAAATTAATACAGGTTTGATCAGGAAGTGATTTTATGCCTCTTAGGCTGAAGTGGGTAAGTCATGGCTGTATGATGCCACTTTTAGGTTGTACTCAAGAATGAAAAGCTGGGGAAAGTATACCCTCATTTGGTTTTGCCATGAAACCCAGTAATCTTGGAATGTCCATTGAAACTCTTGGAAACTTTGGATATTAACTCTGTGAGAATCCTAGCACTTTTGGGGTATTTTTTCTCAAATAACGCTGCTTTGTAACAAGCCTGCCTTCCTTTGGTCTGCAGACTACCCTGAGCCAGCTGGTGAGCCTAAAATATCACGCTGGCCCATCCAACTCAAATTTAGGGCAGCAGTTTGAATTTAGTTGCAAGTAATACATTAAAACCTGAAGAATGTTTTTGGTGTATAGCTATATATTTTGAAAAAACTGGAGGATTGCTTGTGCTTGGGGATTCTCAATGACACGTGACTCCAAAAATAGAGAGAACATGGTAGTTGTCTCTCCAGGGCTGACTGAGGTGACAACCCATCTGGAGTTGCTGCTGAGAGGTACCCGCCCAGATCTGTGGTAGTGCAGCTTGTCCCCTAGATCTGCCTGCAGGTTTTGTGGATATGCCCCAACCTCTCGCATGCTCAGCACTCCTCCAGGAGCAGTGAAACACAGAATCTCTAGTCATTTGTTGCTAGCAATCTAATGGAAGGTGGCATTTAAGTTTACTGTGTTTCACTCGTACCTCATGAGTACCAGCCCACTCTGAACATAACCTTAGCAGCATAGCAGAAGGTATACCTACTCCTGGCTCTACCCCCAAAATGAGAAAATCCGTCTTTAATTAAACAGGTACAGTCTAAGTGGTTCATAAATAAACCTCTGGCATCATGTTGGGATCAACCCCCTGTTCCTGCCCTCACTCCTCCTACCTCCACCAAATCAGGCTGGTACTTTCCCAACAAATGATTGCCATAATACAATACTTCATTAATCCGATGTTCTTAACCAGAGGAAGCAGTAAGACAGAAATTAGAATGAAGGGTCTTGTTTCTTTAGGGAACATGATAACTAACTAGTTTTCAGGACACAATAAGAGTATGTTCTTATTGAGTTTTCTTACCAGGACTCAAAGAAGTCTACAAAATTCTATCATTGTTGCTGCCCTCCACCACACCGTCCCTCTTGCTGCCTTGCATTACCAAATATTCTAATTAATTTAAGGAAATTAATGTCTACAGATGCTAGAATTAACAGTGGCCAGAATGAAGGGAAAAATCTCTTGTTAGCTCCTATTGTATCAATCACTGTTATTAATTTAGCAGTAATAAAACTCAGCCCCAGTTGGAGAACCGTGACCCTCACCATCTGGTATGGTAATTCACAAAACCTCTAGCTGGGACGCTCCCAGCATCCAGGGGTTGAAATAGGATCATGCTGGGATCAGATCCCTTGGCCCACGCTCCAGAGACCCAGGGCCAAAAGCGAAGGAAAACACCGAACATCAGAATGATGCCATCCCTTGGGTAGCAAGTAGTTTATCATGTGCTTTCCCAGACATCTGGCAGAGCATCTGTGGGGTGGAGGTCAGTAGAACCATGGACCATCAAGTCTGTTATTTTCCATTTACAAAACGGAAAAGAAAAATGGAAATGACCATGCGGTATGCTTCTGTGATCTGGGTACTTGTACCACAAGTACTATTTGGCATTTTATGGCTGCCAAAGAAAGATAATCTGCCACTCATTCAGTCCCACAGTAGAAAGCATTCTCTTGGTGAACAAAATAAATGGAAAGAATTCATCCTTATATATCACACGTTAGGTTGAAGTCAATGATGAATTAACATAGCTAAAACTCACCTTGGAAGGCTTCCCCCTCATTAGCTACCACTTAACTATCTATCTATATTTATTTGTTACAACAAGTATATATGTTTTGGTAAACTTCTCAGTGCCTAGGTTTTATTTATTTATTTATTTATTTATTTATTTATTTATTTATTTATTAATTATTTGAGACGGAGTCTTGCTCTGTCACCTAGGCTGGAGTGCAGTGGTGCCATCTTGGCTCACTGCAACCTCTGCCTCCCGGATTCAAGTGATTCTCCTGCCTCAGCCTCCTGTGTAGCTGGGATTACAGGCACGCACCACCATGCCCTGTTAATGTTTGTATTTTTAGTAGAGGCGGGGTTTCACCATGTTGGCCAGGCTGGTCTCGACCTCCTGACCTCAAGTGATCCACCTGCCTCAGTCTCCCAAAGTGCTGAGATTATAGGCGTGAGCCACTGCACCTGGTCGTACCTAAGTTCTAAATGTTTATTTAAAGATCTGTATATTCTCTACATGCTAAATTTTAGTCAATTCCACCTTAGGATAAAACCGTAAATTTCAGTAATATATCAGACTAAACAAGGAAACAACTCAATTTAAAGACAACAGTTCCAGTCTTTTACTTTGAAATAATATTTTTTAAAGGGGAAATATTTTGTGCTTCTAGATGTTTTATTATTTGTTCTTATAAAACTCATAGTTTCATTTTCTTATAAGTTTTATCATACAAAAACAATAACAGCAAGAATAGACTAGCTTCCTGTATAACTAAAATAATGTGGATTTCATATTCTTCCTTGGGGCATTTCATTTTGGTGTAAAAATAGAATATATCTAACAATCTAAAGTAAGTTAAAATTGCTACATTTTCCATTGATATAATTTCTTTGTGCTTGGAATCCATGTTGGTACTTGCCTTTTAAGATAATAGCCTTATTGCTATTATCTTAAAGATCTCTGAGTGGTAGAGAAAACTAAATAAGATAATCCTTTGAATAAGCTAAGTATAGCAACATCCAAACTCAACTTTTAACTCTCATGGTTGTAGTTAACAAGTCTCTACAAAACCTTTGGCTCTCTTGTTCCCCCATGCTATATCTACGGCAAGCAAGGCCTTTAACCTACCAGACTTTACACACCTGTTGGTCTTTTGTTGGTCTTTGAGTCTGACCTTAGAAGAGAGCTTGACCTGCAGCTGTGCTGCCTGGCAGATTTAATCCTCTGCAGGCTGACTTCATTCTTGTGCTTTATATCAGATGTTATCTGACTGGGTTCAACCATTAGAGAAGGTGCATTGTTTATGTCTTCATTTGGTCCGAATGTTTTGGTGTGAATGTGACCCCTCTTGAGGGCTCTGAACAATTTAAAAGAGCCCAGCAAGATACGAATGGGAAATGTAAGTGCATTGCTGTTTCCAGAAAACCTGTGCTTTATCACCTTTTATTCTCACCTCATAATTACAAAGAAAGGCTGAGTAAAGCAGTAATAGTTCAACAAGTCAGTAACGCAGACACCATGGCCTACTTCCCTTTGATTATCTGTGAAAAAGCATCATGTTAACAACAATGAAAATGGGTATCTAAGATGAATTTGGGAAGGTGAGCCCCCTTATTTTCATATCTTTTAAGACAACTTGTCAGTGAGGGTAATTGCCACAGGCTTTGGGGTCATTGCTGATCCTGACAAAATTTAAACAGCTGCTGCAAGCACCTGTTCTTTATCCCAGGCCCTCACAATTGCTCACAATGTGCTCACAATTCAGAATAAAAAAACTTTATTAAAGCAATTTGATTACTTTTAAATGATGTTTTATTCATGCATGCAAATAATTTTTTAAATTTCATGTCATGTATGTCTTTCTTTCCACATAGGCGAGCCTAACGACCAAAGAGAAAATATAGGAATTAAAGTGTGGCAATGTATACTAACCTTGCAGTGCTGATGAACACCACCAACTCTTACCCATTCTGACCTCAAGCTGATTATTAATGCAGACAGTTAAGCAGGTTTCGAGAAAGATCCCATACGATTGAGTCCTAGAACTTCTTGCTAGCTGCATGGGGCAGTGTTGGAAGTAGACAGTATATTTCTTGAAGAAAAATTTCTATGTCCCTGCCACTATCCCTCAGTGCAGGAGGTGAGACAGAGCACAAAGGGAAGAAGATATGGAGACAGCCGTGGACAACACTAGGTTCCTCTCTGAAACTTGTCAAGGAAAAAAGAGGGAAGTGAGCTTTCATCCAAGATGCTTCCAGGCGCTGCTCTGGTTTCAACAGGTAAGTGGCCCAAGTGATGCTTAGTGCAGGTTAACTGACCTTAGATTCTCTCAGGGAAATGCTTTCTTGTCCCTGCTACACCATTGCCAAGGCAATGGGTGAAAGGGATTCCAGGGCACCGTGGAAATCAAACACCACAAAGAGAAAGAATGGCTGCTTCTTTGCTGTCCTTTGTGTTATGGTTTGAGTGATGGTCCCGAAAGATATGTTGAAGTCCTAACTCCCAGACCCATGAGTGTGACCTTATTTGGAAAGTCTTTGCAGATGTAATCAGGTTAAGATGAGTTCACGTATTAGTCCATTCTCATGCTGCTAACCAAGGCATACCCCAGACCGGGTAATTTATCAGGGAAAGAGGTTTAATTGACTCACAGTTCTGCATGGCTGGGGAAGCCTCAGAAAACTTACAATCACAGCAGAAGGGGAAGCAAACGTGTCCCTCTTCACATGACAGCAGCAAGGAGAAGTGCAGAGTGAAACTGGGGAAAGCTCCAAATAAAACCATTAGATCTCATGAGAACTCACTCACTATCATGAGAACAGCATGGAGGTAGCCGCCCCCATGATTCAATCACCTCCCACTGGGCCCTTCTTGCAACACGTGGGGATTATGGGAACTACAGTTCAACATGAGATTTGGGTGGGGACACAGCCAAATCATATCTGTTCACAACAGATTAGAATGTGAGATTGAATTCAATGGCAGATGTTCTTAAAAGAGAGAAAGGAGACACAGTCATGCACAAGGAAGAAGACCATGTGAAGACAGATGCAGAGATTGGGGTGATGCAGCTACATACCTACCAAGGAATGCCATGAACTGCCAACAGCCCCCAGAAGGTGGGTGACAAGGAAGCAGATTCTCCCTCAGAATCTCTAGTAGGAACCAACCCTGCCAACAGCTTCATTTCAGACTTCTTGCCCCCAGGACTGTGAGAGACTGTTTCTGTTGTTTTAAGCCATGCAGTTTGTGGTGCTTTGCTATTGCATCCCCGACAAATGGATACACCCTGCCATGCAGCAAGACAGTAACCATGCTCTGCTTCCTCCCTGTCCTTCCCAGAATAGAGACTGGGAGACAGTGGACAATGGTAGATCCCTGTGATGCTTACTGATTGAAGAGTGGAGTTTGGCCTGTAAAGTCTCTCTCTGATGGACACAAACCACTGCCACAATAGTAGACCCAACATTCCTTGAGTGTGTGCTACATGCCAGGCTTTGGTGTCACATGTGACTGAAGACAACAACCCTGTGGGGTTGCCCAAATCTCACAGAAGAGGAAGCCCAGGCTCAGATTCGGTCACTTGCCCAGGTCACAGAGCTAGAAGATGGAGAAGCTCAGATAGGGATTCCAACTCCACACCTCCACAAAAGACTACTGTCTTCTTCTTCTTCCTCCTTTTTTTTTTTTTTTTTTTTTTTTTTTGGTTTGTTTTTTTTGAGACAAGGTCTGGCTCTCTCACCCAGACTAGAGTGCAATGACACAATCTTGGTTCACTGCAACCTCTGCCTCCCAGGCTTAAGCCATCCTCCCACATCAGCCTCCTGAGTTGCTGGGATTTCAGGCGTGCACGACCCTGCCTGGCTAATTGTTTTGTATCTTTTTTTAGAGACGGGGTTTCACTTTTCTGCTCAGGCTGGTCTCGAACTCCTGAGCTCAAGTGATGCACCCACCTCAGCCTCCCAAAATGCTGGGATTACAGGCATGAGCCACTGTGCCAGGTCCAAAACTACTGTCTTCTTAGCAATAGTATTAAAATATTTGATGCCTTGTCACATAGTGGCACAAGGAGTTGTTTCCTGAAGAGGGTGGCAACCTTTTCTTTAAGTGTCTGGAATTTAACCCAATGATCCATAAAAATGTTTGCCTCAATTCCATTTTTAGGGTATTGCAGAGAAAATGGAAAGGTAGTAAAGGAAACTAGTTGTTGAATTGGGAAAAGCAATAAAGAGGACTCAGAGAGTGGTGGTGACATTTTTACATTTCTTTATTTGGGTGACATTTTAAATCGCATTCATTACATTTTCTGTGAAATGTGAATGATTTAGCTGTAGCACTTAAAACTAATGAACCAAGAGGCTATTTAGTCAGTGAATAAGTGGGGAACAAATAAGTCTAAATCCACATTGAACGTTTTAGAGGCTCAACCTTTGCTGTAAATGATCTTGTTTTTCTCTCCAAGCCCTAGTCTGTCTTGTAAGAATAATC
Source organism: Piliocolobus tephrosceles (assembly GCF_002776525.5). Lineage (NCBI taxonomy): Eukaryota > Metazoa > Chordata > Mammalia > Primates > Cercopithecidae > Piliocolobus > Piliocolobus tephrosceles. Next base: position 152,431,605 of record NC_045438.1, read on the forward strand.
AACTTGACCCACCTCAAAAGGTGCTTTTGACTCGTAAGACTACCAAATAAAGCCAAGATAAAAGCTGTATGTAGAGATATGAAGATTGTAAATCTTTGGGCTTAAAGGGGCATCTATTCCTGCACAGTGTGAACCAGTCCATTCACAATATGCCAGCCTCAAACATATATTTTGAAATCAAAAGTAATAAACAACCTCTGAGTGTCCATGCATATGCATGTGGCACTCCTTGCATATTTAATTAACCATGCACGTATGCCTTGTGCAGAAGCTATAGATGTGCCTTCGCTTGTATCTGAACTGTCCCTAATCCAAACAAAGCTGTGAGATAGGTTGAAGCTCAGGACTGTGGGGAAGCCTTGAGCTCCTCTGAGGAGTCTATCTTTGGCTTTACCGCACCTCAGGCTGAACATATTTTCTGGAAGGAATTGTGTGGTTTGTTAGCAGCGTCATTCTGAGTACCATGTAGAATACTCACATGTCAGAGTCCATGGACTATCTTCCAACCCCCCAGTTCACTTCCTCTTCGTCCCGGGTATAATACTGGACTACCTTTCCCAGTCTCCTTTGCAATTAGGTGTGGCCATGCAACTGAGTTCTAACCCACGGAATGTGAGTGGAAGTGATATGAGCCATTCTGGGCCACAGTTTTTACGAAGTGGATGTTTCTCCTCCATGTTGTTTTATTTTTTGGCAGATGAATCTAGTTTGAGAGAAGGCCCTAGAGGATGGTGCATCAGAATGTGCAAGGAGCCTGGGTCTCTGAGTCACCAAGTGGAGGAGAACCACTTATCAACCAGGTGCAGACAGTTAAGTGAACAGTGAGCAAGGAACAGACTTCCCTTGTGTTAAGCCATTGAGATTTGGGGACAATTTTAAATGTACTTTTTAATCATAATCTAGCTATTCAAAGTGTAGTTCACGAATTGGTGCTGATTCGTGAACAATTTATTACTAGTCCACAACAAGAGAAGCATAGTTTCTAGAGTAAAGCATTAAGAAGCTTTTATAATAATTTGATACTACCATTATACCTAAGTGTCATGAGTGGATTCGTCTCGTTGAGCAGGGTATAACCGGGTTGAGTACTGATGAACTCCTGTAGTGAGTTGCATATGGCACGAGTGACATACTACTCATGGGCAGTGAGTGTGATCACAAATTGAAAGTAAAAGTTCCCTATAACTGTGTGAGAAGCCCTAGTCTGGCCTATTATAATGAATACAAGCCAGCAACTGAGACTGCTGCAGGTATCTCAACTTTCTGCCTTTACCTATGGTACCATCCATCTACGGCTAGAAACCTGCTGATGCTACCCCCAAATATTTACTGAATACACGTTCTCCCCATTCCACTGCCTCAGCCTTTGCTTGGGCTCCACCCTCTGTCACAAGGATTATTGCCGATTAACTCTCTGCTGCTTCTCCTTCTCATCCAACCCCAAGACTGTCACCAGACTGATCCCTCTAAATGAAAATCTGACCGGAGCAAATCCTACAAGCAACCCTTCCACAGCTTCCATTGCTTCAAAAATAACTTTGACTTCCAATTGGATATTGTCAGAAATTTTAGCGTCATCTATTGCTGCTTTCTCCCTTGCAAACTGTGCTCCAGTGACAGTTGAAATTTCCTGAGTGTGCCATGCTGAATCACGTCTCTGTGCACTTGGGCTTGCTCTTGTCTCTGCCTAGAATCTTCCTTCCTTCCCTCTAAAACCCAATGAAAGACATCTTCATTCTTTAATGCCAGCTGAAGTCCCCAGAGATCTCCTTTGAGTAGTTTCTCCCAAGTAGAATTAAGCCATCTTTTCTCTGTACTTCTCTTACATCTCCTTCCATTATTTTGCTTATCATATAGTACTTACTTTAATTTTTCCTTATCTCACCCCACAAAGCCTTATTTATATGGTGCTGGGCATGGGGTCTGGCCCAACAAAAGGCAGTCTTTCAGTGTTGAATAAAGGAATGAATGAATGAGTAAATGCAGGCAATAATAAACAACTTAACTCATCAACTGGCTTTGCCCTTGCCCTCACTCTTGCCATTTCAGCAAGCAAGGGTCTGTCTCATATTAACTTTCTTCTAATTTGTAATGTATATGGAAAAACACAGGTAGGTGTTGTTAAAGTAAGAGACTTGAAAAAAGAATGGTAACTGGACTCAGCAGCTCTTCATAACACTTTTGTTCATACTTCCATGCTTTGGATTTATGAAGGCGTTAAGTAAGCTTTTTAAATCTTCTGAAGATCTGTGTTAGCACATACTCCTGCTACTAGTGAATTTCTTTTTAATATGGCTTTTGCCATTCCCTTAAAAAAAAATCTACATTCAGGAAGAAATGAGTTGGACATCCACCAGCCTGGTGACAGCTCCCTCTGAATTCATAACATATAATTTTTCCCAGTGTTCTATTTTGAGTACAACCTAAGCCCTCCTCCTCACCACCTTTCTGGAAATTGTTTTGCAGTCTACAAAGAAAATAATCCTTGGACTCAAAAGTTAATAAGCATACAATACAAACTCTAGTACATATTTTGAGACCAGATTCAAACATACTTTTTTTTTTTTTTTTTTTTTGAGATGGAGTCTCACTCTATCACCCAGGCTGGAGTGCTGTTGTGTCATCTTGGCTCACTGTAACCTACGCTTCCTGAGTTCAAGCGATTGTTGTGCCTCAGCCTCCTGAGTAGCTGGGACCACATGTGAGCACCCCCATGCCTGTCTAATTTTTATATTTTTAGTAGAGATGGAGTTTTACCATGTTGGCCAGGCTGGTCTCGAACTCCTGACCTCAAGTGATCCACCCGCCTCAGCTCCAAAAAGTGCTGGGATTACAGGCATGAGCCACTGCGCCGGCCTCAAACGTACATTTTGAAATCAAAGGTAAAAAACAAGGTGAGGTTCGTGTCTGAAAAGAGATTCAGATATACATTTTAGAAGAAAGGGAGTCATGGTATTTGTTGAACAAAGGGCCTATGCCCTTGAGGGAGTAAAATATCAGAAATATTTTTGTTAACTGTGTTTTAAATATTTATAATACATGATATGTGTTATCAAGTTGTTTTGATTACAGAGGGACTGGTTTCCCTCTTCATCGCCCTGACCCTCAGATGTACAAATGCACATACTTAGTGTGGTCATCAGGCTATGATTATACCTTGCCAAGGATTTTCATTATTTACCATCAATGAAAGAGACACCTAAGCGGGGTGGACAAGGAGAGAAGAGGGGAAGGAGGGCCTTCCTCACAGGGAGCAGCAAACTATAACTGTAAGCAAAGGAAAGACTATTTATTGCACACTGCAATGGGAACCAGTCTGGTGGTTTTCAAGTTCCTGCCAATACTCCTGATGCTGTCCGCCCAGTTCTTCCATACTTTGTTGTGGTCTTGATTCAGTCACTTGTGCATGCCACTTGCTCTCTTAGGCTGACGCTGCCAGCAGGCTTTGGAAACTGTGGTTCCCTCCAGACTTTCTGAGGTCTTAAATGGTATTCAAAATTTGCAGAATAGTCAGCCCTTTTTTGTTTTTGTTTTTAAGGGTACAATAAAAAAACATTTTAATAAAGTTATTTTTCACTCATCCCAATGTCAATATCTGAAGTGTGGAATATTATAAATTCAGTTGATATTGACCTCACAGATGAAAGCAAACATTCTAAGTACATATGCTATATTTTTAGTAGTTTGTCAACCTTTTAATGGAAGCATATGTATCAGTTTATCTTCCTGACTTGAGAATAAAAGCCTGTTTATACCAAGGGCTGGATTATTCGGATTTCTCTTTTTGAACATTTTAGAATACCAGCCTCATTATGTTTTGGTGGTAGCTTTGATGTGCTGTGGCTTGGTAACTGAAGGTGTTTGGAAGTAGTACAGGGCCAAATTACACTGAGATGCATCTTTCTCTGAGGATGGTCAAGACAATTTCATAGGGCACAGTCCACTGGGACCGAGGTGGTTTTTTTCTGGAGAATCCATGCAGCCGCTCACTTGCCTGGTATAGATATGTTTATGACAGTCCAGTTTTGGTTTGGCAGCCCACACTTTTGCTAAGAAGGGACTTGGAATAGAAGTGATTGTTGATGACAGCAATCTCTGTGCTAGGGGATGGAAGAAGATAGCTGGAAAGGTTGAAATCTCCTTGAATTTTCTTCAAATTTTGGAATATTTGTATTATACATAATGAGATATCTTGGGGTTGGGACCCAAATCTAAACACAGAATTTATTTATGTTTCATACACACCTCATACACATAGCCTGAAGGTAGTTTTATATAACATCATTTATGATTTTGCATATGAAAGTTGTTTATGTTTTGACTGCAACCTGTCCCAGGAGGTCAGGTGTGGAATTTCCCACTTGTGTGTGGTGTCACGTTAGTGCTCACAAAGTTTCAGATTTTGGAGCTTTTTGGATTAGGGATGTGCAGCCTATAATGGCCTGTTTTGTTACAATCGACTAATAGAGATTTAGGTGGGGCGATACCTGGAGTCTCTTCTGTGACTCCAAGGTGGGTGTTTAACATATTAACAGTTGTTTTATCAATGGCTCCTTAAATTCAAGAGAGGAATGGTCACCTGCCCCATCACCAAGATTCAAGTTGAACACACGACCTGGTCTTCTGTCTACCACCAGGAGCCTGCAGCTCCTGCTCCAGTTGGTAAGTCCCTGAGACATATACCTGTCATCTTCTAACTCTACACCTTTTAACTTGGTGGGATTCTAATAAATGCCATTTTTAAAGATCTTTTGGGGCCGGGCGTGGTGACTCACACCTGTAATCCCGGCACTTTGGGAAGCCAAGACAGATGGATCGCCTGAGGTCAGGAGTTCGAGACCAGCCTGGCCAACATGGTGAAACTGTCTCTACTAAAAATACAAAAAAAAAAAAAAAAAAAAAAAAAAAAATTAGCTGGGCATGGTGACGGGCACCTGTAATCCCAGCTACTCAGGAAGCTAAGGCAGAAGAATTGCTTGAACCTGGGAAGTGGAGGTTGCAGTGAGCCGAGATCACGCCACTGCACGCCAGCCTGGGCAACGAAAGCAAAACTTCGTCTCAAAGAAAAGAAGAAAGATCTTTTGGTGGGGAATTCAATACTTTTTCTTAAAGTAAACCATACTCTCTGTCTTTTAATTCTCTCTCTCTTCTTCTTCTTTTTTTTATTTTTATTTTTGATACAGAGTCTTGCTCTGTTGCCCAGGCTGGAGTGCAATGGCGTGGTCTCAGCTCACTGCAACCTCTGCCTCCTGGGTTCAAGCAATTCTCCTGCCTCAGTCTCCTGACTAGCTGAGATTACAGGCATGCACCACCTCGCCTGGCTAATTTTTGTTTTGGTTTTGGTAGAGATGGGGTTTCGACATGTTGGTCAGGCTTGTCTCAAACTTCTGACCTCAGGTGATCCACCTGCCTTGGCCTCCCAAAGTGTTGGGATTACAGGTGTGAGCCACAGCGCCTGGCCCTTGATTCTCTATCTTTTTATATTCAGAGCTCCACATCTTTCAGTAGTATAAATACTGCTCATTCCGCATCAGGACTCACTTTCCTTCCTTCTCTTTCAAGGTTTTAGGGTTACCTTTGAGTTACCTGTGGTCAGCCGAGAAGAAATGAACAATTTATTCTATTCTGAAAGAGCAACATGCATTGAAATTCTGGACCCCGCAACTGATATTTTGCAGCTTGTTCTCCCAATCCCAAGCTCAGAAACAGCTTTCCATTGAGCTCATACAGACCTCTTCTCCTACTGTAAGAGGGTGGGAGTAGGGCTGGGGGTGTTGGTGAATAGTGACTCTTTTCACCAAGGGGCCAGGCACTGTTGTTTATTAATAGCTATGTGGTGAAAAAGCATGACTTAAAAGCTAGGAGAACAAGAACAAAAATTTCTCTACTCAATCAAAGAGTGTGTTACTGTACAACCAGGGTAGCTGTAGATGGCCCCTAATTCATAAAATGATTGTGTTTTAGAAAACTCAACATATACGCATGTGTCAGTAAATTGGTTTGTCTGGGGCTTCCAGTGGCTTTCTCTCACGAAAAAGGATGAAAGGGAACCTATGGAAGCTTACCGAATCCATAATAATATTAGCTAGCAATAGTTAACACTTAATCTCTTACTCCCTGCAAGGTACAACAACTATTATTATTAGCTATTATTATCACCTCTATATTGCAGAGATAAGACCAGCATTCCAGGGGTTAGGCAACTGAAGGTCACAGAGCCAGTAAGTGGTAGAGACTTAAATCTGGTAGGCTCTTTGCCATTCTTCTCTACTTACTGCTGGCATAACAGGGTGAAAAGGACAAGGAACACTGGCCTGAAACTGGCCTCAAACGTTGGTTTCCTGCAGGAGAGAGACTGACCACTTTGGAAAAACAAAGCAAGAGAGGAAGTGATTTTTATTTCCTGCCCTTATGTGTACAGTAGGCCTTCAGCGAATATCTGAAGAAGTCAACTCCAGTTTTGTGCCTTTTCCTCTCTCCCAGGCAACCTCTAGCGTCAGCAAACCTAGATGACTTCTGGTCCCTGCCACAAGCAGCTCAACCACCCCAATCACCAGGCTGCCTGTCTTACCATCAAGTCCCACTCCTAATCCTATGGAAATAACCAGGCCATTAATTCACTCAGTTCGTATTTATTATACTACATGTCTACTGTGTGCTTTGTTAATTCCTGGGAATGCAGCAATAAACAAGAGACCTTGTTTCTACCCTCACTAAGCAAGAAAACAAAGATATACATAGGAATTACCATCTGTATTTTGTTCAAGAAGAGAAAGCAAACCTGGATGTTCAATAAAAAGATTAAAATTAAGATCAGCTAAATGATGAGGGATTCATATTATAGAATATAATGCATCCATTGAAATGATTATATGGGTTATACAGAAAAACTTACTGCCATGGAAATACATCTACATTCTATGAATTGAAAATAGTTAATACAAATAGTGTATTTGGGGTAAAAATATAACAAGACATAGATAAGCACTAACAACAACAACAACAAAAAATAAACTAAAAGGGGTCTCACTATGCTGCCCAGGCTGGTCTTGAACTCCTGGCTCAAACAATCCACTTGCTTTGGTCTCCCAAAATGCTGGGATTACAGGCATGAACCACCATGCCCAGCTGAATTTTTTCCTTATATGGCTTTGCCTTACTTGAGGTGAAAACTTTATGGTGTCATTCTACTGATAAGTCTCTTGAGTCAGAAGCACCATTTCACTGATAGGTTTACACTTACCAGTTTTTCCTTCTTTCATTAGTATAATAAGCAAGTCAATCATTTGAATGTAATTAAATAACGATATTCAACAGGAATATTAGTTTGAGTGACATGTAATAACAACATTCAACAGGAATATTAGTTAGAATGACGTGTAACGTTTTAGGTCACCAACAGTTATTAATGACAATTTCTTTTTCTTCTTTTTCTTTTAGCCTTTAGGATTCAAATAAGAAAGTCTGCCTTTGCCAGAAAGCAGGGACGATGCAACCTTCTTCAAGGCCAGCCCCGGGCAGATTCTTTAGACCTGAGGTCAAACTGTAAAATGAACAATTATCTTTCCTGCTGGCCAGGCACCCCCTGAAGTCCTGCCCTACCCTGATCTCTGAGCATGTCACCTGCCCTGGACACACTGCTTTGGTAAAAGAAGCACCTCATTGTTATCAACACCCACCAGACAGCACTGCAAGCTAGTTTTCCATTCATTTCAGACAACTCTCCGTATCTGTCCCGTTGAGGTAGACTTATTTCTGTTCTAATGAAATTGAGTCAGAAATGAATTTTTAAAATTCTGGAGGGATTAATAACTTATTTCTCTTGAACAAAGTTTTGATCCCAGTTTTTATTTATCTGTGTAAAGCAAATAATTGCAGTACAGATCTGTAGAACTGCTTCTGTTTGCTCCAAATATCTGGCCAGAGTTTGTCTAGTGCCTGTTAAGTAGCCAAGGAGGGAAATCTTCCCAAGCAGGTAGGCATAGAAGCCAGCTGAAATGGCTGAGGAATGCTCTGCTAAATCCATGCAGAGCCCTTTGTGCCAGGCCCTTGGTCACTCATCTGGTGCCCATCTCAGCCTCACACCTGGCCTATGGCATCTCCAAAGCCTCTGATGGGGCTTTGGGTGCCTCATTGCCGGGTCAGTCAGAGCGATCATGTTGCCTGCTCATGACATTGCCTCCAGGTTCTCAAACAACCTAGGATCCCAGTTAGTGAGTGAGCACATCCAGGACTGGCCTCTGCCAGTTCCAAACATGCCAGGATCCAATATAGTTAGATAGTTATTACACATTTATGATGTTATTTTCACTCGAGTTACCTTGAACATTGGCTTGTTCATGAGTTATTTTGCAAATGCAGAATGAACCTCAGTGTACATATCAATATGCATGATAGGAAAGCAATAAAGTATAGGTCAGAAACAACCACCATACAAAGATACTAGCATCAAGACATTTTCTTCCCTGACTATATAGTGATTGATAGCTCCTGAGATCAACAGACCCAATTTGTAATTCTCATAAAAATTACACATACACACACACACACACCCTATCTGGTTTTACTTGTTTGTCTAGTTTTGGAAAGAATTTTAGATAAAGGAAAACTTTATTCTAACAGTCCACATTTGCCCATATAAGTTTCTATTTCTTATTTGGGAAAAATTGCCATTTCCAAAAATAAGTACAAGGGAGACTGACATAAATTTCCAAATACCTCCGTGAATATCTTATATTCCATGTAAGGTAATTTTGAGCTCTTCCCCAGCAACAAGTTATTATGTATAAGAAGAAGACACACTGTTTATAATGTATTTTCCACCAAAGAGCTGAAAGCAGTTTACAGGCATGACCTCATTTGGTTTTATAACAGTCTGTAAGACTGAAACAGACTGTATTTTTTTATATGTTTAGGTAACAGATATTGAAGTCATCATATTGACACCCCCACACCAAGTCACTATATTACATACTATATTGGAAACAAGAATCTCTGTATGACTCCAAACGTCTGAGTTTATGTTAGCTAGCCAAGATTGCAAGTGGCTGAACATCAAACTACAGCAACAGCCAACTTAAATTACAACACACCAGTGTAAATAAAGAGGCCATGAGTAATATGCTTTGTACAGCAAACCCTTACACTCAGTTTGAGAGGATCACTACATTCTGCTGCATTCAAGGATACTGATCTCGTTTGGCTATCCCCCCAGCATCTCATGTTGAATTGTAATCCCCAGTGTTGGAGGTGGGGCCTGGTGGGAGGTGTTTGGGTCATCAGGGCAGATCCTTCATGGCTTGGTGCTGTCCTCTTGTTAGTGAGTGAATCCTTGCGAGATCTGGTTGTTGTAAACTGTGGCACCTCCTCCTACCACTGGCTCTCTTCTTGCTCTTGCTTTCGCCATATGAAGTCCCTATTCCCCTTTATCTTCCACCATGATTTTTAAGCTTCCTGAGGCTTCCCTAGAAGCAGATGCTGGTGCCACGCTTCCTGTACACCCTGCAGACTCGTCATCAGTCCAACCTCTTTTTTTTTTTCTTTCTTTTGAAATAGAGTTTCGCTCCTGTTGCCCAGACTGGAGTGCAATGACGTATCCCAGCTCACCACAACCTCCACCTTTCGAGTTCAAATGATTCTCTTGCCTCAGCCTCCCAAGTAGCTGGGATTATAGGCATGTGCCATCATGGCCAGCTAATTTTGCATTTTTAGTAGAGACAGGGTTTCTCCATTTTGGTCAGGCTGGTCTTGAACTCCCGACCTCAGGTGATCCACCCGTCTCAGCGTCCCAAAGTGCTGGGATTATAGGTGTGAGCCACTGCGACTGGCCTAAACCTCTTTTCTTATAAGTTACCCAGCTCAGGTATTTCTTTATAGCAATACAAGAATGGCCCAATATAGATTTATAGGAAAACACTGACATTATAAAGTAATTCCTTATCTCATGAAAGGGAGGCCTACTGATTACAACCACAGAGGTGAAGGTATTAATATCTGCTTTTCCTGTTTAGTGATCATTCATATTTTGTAAGTACTTACTGAGTATCCACAACTATATCTCCTCCTGTGCCTGAATACAGAGCTGACATTGTGCTGGATGGCAGTACAGAAAAATGTGAACTCCCTCTGGGTGTTACAGATTGACTAGATAATAGAGTCCTGGTAGTATTCAAAACGTTTTCCCACTAGCATATGCAAACCCTATCTGCATGTGGATTACATTCAAATGTGTCCAATGCACCATCTTCATTGTACCCTGTGGCTGTGGAGCATGGTGGTCGTGGGCACTGATTCTAATGACAGACTGCCTGGGTTCAAATTCCAGCTCCACGGCTTACCAAATGTGGGGCTTTCAGCAAGTTACTTAAAGTCAATTTTTTCGTCTGCAAAGTGGGGCTTTGCAGATGCAAAAACTATCTACCTACCTTTTTTTTTCTTAACCTACCTCAGAAGGTAAATATGAGTTATTAAGTGTAAAGTGCTTACAATATAATACCTCACACACAATAAGTGCTACGTGAGTGTTGGCCATATTGTTCTACTCCCCCAGAGGACCCAATGCAAAAACACGGTGGAGTCAAGAGGCTGTTGAGAGATGCATAGCGAGACTGCAGAGAAGACAATAAATGCATGAGACAAAAATGTGATAAAAATAACGAAGAAGTTTTTATCATTTTCTAAGGCAATGAAAATTAGGAATGAGTTCTTCAAAGCAATGAAAATCTCAACTGAAGCTGATGAGCTTTTTCCCATAACCTAAGTAGAAAAGAGAGTCTGAACCTGATATGAAAAGGTACATATGCATAGATAGATAATAGTGTTTTGCACTGAAAAAGCATTTTAATAACTTAATTACCTTAGACAAGTCATTTAAAAAATTTATGTTTCTTTTTCCTCATCAGCTCAACAGAAGGTTTCTACATATTTGAAGCTGAGGAGAGAGCTTGGAGATCTTTCACACAAGAAGTAATCAATATAAATTTGATGCACACATGAATGCATAGATTCATCTATACTCGTATTGAAAAGAAACAACCTTCTGGCATGTACTACATTCATTTTATTTCATTTCAACATACACTTATGAAACAGCTGTACTTCTCCAGGTGTTGGGTAAGATGGCGGGAAGACAAAGATGAGTGTGCCAAACTCTGTGGCCTTACGGAATTCACAGTCCAAAGGAAAAGGTAAAACCTGATGTACACTAATCCTTGTGCACTAACCAGAGACAAAGTACAGGATTGCGAGAGATAGGGCTTCTGTTAAAGACACGGCCCAAACTGAATCAAAATTCAGTTTGATTTTCCTCATGGTAGAGTGCAGAGGACGGGGACAAGGGCCAGAGGAATAGGATGCAGAGAAGCCCCACTAGGTGGGCATTCCCTGAGCCTGAAGAAGGTTAAATGAATTCTCTCAGCAGGTCCGCTACATGCACTCAGTGGCCACTGTACTTACCACTCTGTGCAGTTCACAGTGGAGAAATTGGCAACTCAGAAAGGGAAAAATCTCTTGGCCCTGGTCAAGTAGCTAGTGACAGGCAGATCCAGTTTCCACTTGTTTCTGTCCCACCCGAGAGCCCTTGACACCATCCTACAGTGTCACATCCATGCAGGGCAAAATCCTTTCCAGCCACACCAGGTCATCTGGACAGCCAGGCTCCAATGGGTTTGAGCTAAGTCTTAAAGCTGTCACCTGACCAATGATTCAGGAAGAAATATTCAGGGGGAGGAATGGAAGATGATCAAAGGCTAGAAACTGATAACTGTTTCCCAATAAATGCTTATTTGTACTCAACCTTTTTCTTTATTTTTATTTTTAGAGGCAGGGTTTCTCTCTGTTGCCCAAGATGGAGGGCAGTGGTACAAGAGTAGCTCACTGTAGCCTAAAACTCCTGGGCTCAAGCAATCCTCCTATGTCAGACTTCCAAATAGCTAAGACTATAGGTATGCCCCACCATGCCTGGCTAATTTTTTAAGAAAGATTTTTTCAGAGATGGGGTGTTCCTTTATTGCCCAGGCTGGTCTCAAACTCCTGGGCTCAAGTAATCCTCCTGTCTCAGCCTCCCAATGTGCTGGGTTCATATGTGTGAACCACCATGCCTGCCCTCAATGGTTTTCATAAACACATCTGAGCAAAGAGGTAAAACCCAGCCACCCAATTTCAATAATACACAATCCTTGGTTAAAAAGTAGATAGGATGTTTGAGTTCTGCAAATGTCAACTCACAAAAATACTAAGACGATGCCATAGTATTTTTGTCTTGATACTTACAAGTTAGGCTTAAGTGAAATATTCACTATTTTTTTTAACAGGAAGAGAAGAAATCAATAAATTAGTGGCAGTTTTGCCTGCCATAATTAGTCACTGCCAGAACATAGTCATTCTGAAAAGAAGAGAATTCCTGTTTTCTGGGTTGAACACACGCTCAGTGCCAAGATGGTGAAATCTAACCTTCCTTTCAATCTCTTGCCCTACTGTTTTTCCTAAGTTATATTTATTTACTTCTTGTTTTCAGTGCATATCAAAATAATTCAGAAAGCCAACCATCTTAATAAAGAGATTAAATACAACCTAATATAACCATCCTAAATAAAGAGTTTTAATAAAGAAATAAGTTTATTGTCCTAGTAATAACTTATTTATAATGATAAAAATCATAAGCATACACAGTGGAGTTATGATGGAGGTACAGAGAATAATGAAAATACCTAGGCAAAATTGAAGTGTGTGTATTTATAACACTGAATCACATAGGCATTTATACTGCTAATGTGATAATAATCACTATTCATTTGATTCATCTATTAGAACGTGAAGGTGGTAAAAAATTTCTTTCCAAAGTTAGAATAACTTTGGTTGGCTATCTTCCTCAATTCAATCACCTAGTTAATTGATCAGATCTTCATTTTACATTGGGTTGTTGAAACATAAGTTTAAACCCTCCGAAGGGGGCCTTCCAGTCACTATCCTAACTTTAGAGCTTGTATTAGTCCATCTTCATACTGCTGTGAAGCAATACCCAAGATTGAGTAACTTATGAAGAAACAGAGGTTTAATGGACTCAGTTTCACATGACTGAGGAGGCCTCACAATCATGGTGGAAGGTGAAGGAAGAGCAAAGGCATGTCTTACATGGCAGCAGGCAAGAGAGCTTGTGCAGGGGAACTGCCCTTTATAAAACCATCAGATCTTGTGAGACTTATTCACTATCATGAGAACAGCACAGGCAAGACCAGCCTCTATGATTCAATTATGTCCCATGGGGTCCCTCCCATGGCACATGGAGATTATGGGAGCTACAATTCAATATGAGATTTGGGTGGGGAAATAGCCAAACCATATCAGAGCTTTCTATCCAATGCAGTCAGGCTAGTGGGAGTTGGAAAGAGGCGCTTCTATCCACAACACAGCATTGCTAGAGCTGCCTGATACCTGAAGGAGTGAGTCAAGGCCAATGTTGACTTAGATTTCTTTAACATCCTTCTTCCTAGGATCTTAGGAGTGCAAACCAACTCACATAAATTAGATTCTCCCAGTATTTAAGTGTTGCTTTAAGAGTACTACAAGGCACATTCAGACTTTTAAGGTACCCCAGTGACCAGAACAGTGGCAAACACACAGTTGGCATTGATTAAATAGTGGCCAAATAAACAGATGAATGAATGAATGAATTTATAAATATTTAAACCCACATCATTAAATATTTATTAGAAATACAAAAGCACTTTCTGAAGTTTTTGTTAAACAAAGAAACTGGATTCATTAAATCCATTATGTTTAAAGAATCCTAGTGTAATATAAAGAAATAAATAGATTCATTCTTATCATTTTCCAAACTTCCCACAGTGACTGGCCAGAGTAATTCCAGAGTAAACAGAAACAGAACTGAGACTCCTGCCCGTGAGGACAGATTTCACAGTCTACTTCTGCATGGTTCATTAATTTATAATTTGTGAAACTAGCAAGAGAAGAGCCTAAATAAAACACAAAAAGAAAATGAATAATTTATTTGTTCTACCTTTTGGGTTCCCAACTCTCTATTATTGATTCTTGATTATCTGAGTTAAATTGAGCAAGGAATAAACAAATCCCAGGTAATATTATATTCATTTTAGCCAACTAATTAAACTACTCATCAACCATTTGTCAGAGCTGCAATGCAAGGAAAAGCTACTCAGCAAGCTTTCATTAATTTAATTGTTAAATTGACTCTTTGAGTTTCATCTCGCTAATCTTAGAACAATGTGGCCCAGAAAGTCCAGAGAATAACAAAATAGAAAAGCAAAATGTCCAAATAGTCTACACACTGGACATTGTCCTGTTAATAATTACAGTTTAGGGGACTAGAGTTGGTATAAGAACACCTCTGTGGTTAGGATGAAAAGTGGCCTCCCAAAAATATCTACATCCTAATCCTTGGAACCTGTGAATGTTACCTGAATTGGTAAGAAAAAGGGGGCTTTGCAGATGTGATTAGGATCTTGAGGTCACGAGATGGTCCTGGGCTATGCTGGTGGCTCTAAGTACAATGACCTGTATCCTCATAAGAGGGAAGCAGAAAGAGATCTGACACAAGAAAAGAAGGAAATGTGAAGACGGAGCAGAGAGAGACTCGATAATGTTGACCTGGATGATGGGAGTGATGTGGCCACAAGCCAAGGAATACTAGAGTCACCAAAAGCTGGAAGAGGCCAGGAATGGATCCTGCCTTAGAGCATCAGGATGGAGTGTAGCCCAGCAAACACCCTGATTTTGGCCCAGTGATATTGATTTTGGACTTCTGGAGTCCAAAATTGTGAGAGGATAAATTTCTGTTGTTTTAGCCACTAAGTTTGCAGTAACATTAGAACAAATTTATTTCTATCCATATGAAACTAATAAAGCATCTATTTAGAATTCTAGTTGATGCATGTGTGTGTGTATGCGCGTGTGTGTGTATTCTAGTTGGCGTGTACTTTTGTGGAGAAGAAGGGGCTCTTATAGACGGGGTTTAAATTATAATGATAATGAAGACTTATCCAACTTACTGTTCCTCCTGACTCTCAACTACAGCAACCTTTGGAAATGCGGTTTCAAGGGGGCATAGTCTTTCTTCTATATCTGATACCTTTTCTATTGGGTAAATCACCTGTATGAAGGTCACACAGCAAATTAGAACATTTTGCAGTGATAATAAGTGCCACTTTCTCCATCACCTAAAGCTAAAAGGGAAATAACATCCAAAATGAGACACTCTTCTGTGACTTTGAGATTCTTATTTTTTGATTGATGTGTGCTCTAAGGAGTGTGTGTGCATACATCTGTGTGTGTGTTGGGACATGGTTGGAAACGCCATATTCACGAGAAGCCATAGACTGCTTTCCACATAGAGCCAGCTCTGGGTAGTATGCTTGGGAGGCTTGGAGAACATTCATTTCTTGTCACTCAACAAAAATTCATCAATGTTTTCTCTAATCATATAACTTGCCTTAGTGCCACAGGGGATGAAAAGATGTAAAGCATATTTATTGGTCTCAAGGTATATATGATACAATTGGGTTGAAAATTCATCCAAATAAAAAGGGAAGTAACAGCAAAATACAGCCATATGAGAAGAGCTATAAGCCACGTGGCTGATTTCTTTCCTGAGATACTGTTACCTTGAGCTTTGTTTTCTGTATTTCCACTCTTCCACCCATTTCAAACAAAGAGCTGGACTGTTCCTATTCCTTGCATTGCAGAGCTGACAGCATTTCTGCAGTTTGCAAAAACCTAAGCTCATTGCACACATTATTGTTGTGGACTGAGTGTTTGTGTCTCCCTGAAATTCATGTGTTGAATCTGTAACCCCATATGATGATATTTAGAAGTGGAGCCTTTGGGAGATAAGCAGGTTTAGATGTGGTCATGAAAATGGGATCCTTATGATGGTATTAGTGCCCTGAGAAGAAGAGGAAGAGAGCTCTCTTTGCCACCCAGGTCAGTCCAAGTGAGCACAGAGCGAGAAGGTGGTTGTCTCCAAGCCAGGATGAAGGCCCTTGCAAAGAACTGAATAAGCCAGCACCTTGATCTTGGACTTCCTAGCTTCCAAAACTGTGAGAAAGAGATGTTTTTTCTTGAAGCCACCAGTCTATGGGACTCTGTTATAGCAGCCTAGATGGACTCATACAACTATAGCGATCCCTGAGGTGGGAAGGTTAAAGCATTATCTTAGAAATTAGAAGAGGAGAGAGTCGGTGATTTTTCCCAAGTAGAGAGGAGATAGAAGTCCTGGGAGTGGCTACCTCTTGGGTAAAGTCGCAGGAAGGTGAAAGGCCTAAGAGGGAAATGGCTGAATTTTGGGTCTGGAGAGGCTGAACTGTAGCCCTGGGATGCCAGCCAAGGCATAGATGCCTTCTCCTCACTCTCCGTCTGAAAGGAGCAAGTGTTCATGGGATCTCCCAGGCTTTGACTCTGAAGACCTCAGTGCTGACTGTGATGGACTGGAGCATAGAGGTTTCTGCTCCTTTTTTCTGTGGTCCCTAAAAGCATTGTATACTCCCAGGGACAGAGAGAGAAGCCTGTCATGGCTGAGATGGGACTTCCACCTACTCAGTGACATAGAAGCTCAGAGTCTAGGTTAAGTTGATTCAAGCAGAGTAAAGAATGGTGATACTTGGCACACTTTGGTTTAGGGACACAAGTGTCTACCTGCATCAATAGTCCATCCCACTAGACGCCCCATGATCCAGCTTCCTTCCTTTCCCCAGTGTTCTGCAATTCTACCCCAGATCCAGCAGCTTGGGTCTAACTGCAGATCTAACTTCTTCCCCAGATTGAATACACCTTTCAAGACTTTGCTAGAATCCCCTCTCCTTAAGAAGGCTTCCTAGACGCTCTCAGTCAGAATGAATCTCTTCTTTCTGCACACTCAATATTTTCTGTTTCTATTTTTCATTTACCACTACTTGCCTCATATGGTGTAAATATCCGATGTGAGCCCTTCAGTAGATTATGAATTCTGGGGCCTGGAGAGCTTCTCTGCTGGATTTGTCCTTTGGCTCTCTCTTCACGTTGAAGCCCGTGACCTTCTCACTCCTCATTGCCTACCCCAGCATCCAGGACGGTGTCTTAACCTTAGAGCATTTTCAGTACAGATGTTCCTCGACTTAACCATGTCCTAATAAACCCATCTGAAGTTGAAATCATTGTAGGTCGAAAATGCATTTAATACACCTAACCAATTGAGCATCATAGCTTAGCCCAGCCTCCCTGAAAAGTGCTCAGGACACTTACATTAGCCTAAAGCTGGGCAAAATCATGGGCAGCACAGCCTGCTGTAGAGTATCAGGTGTTTACCTTCGTGACTGAGTGACTGATTGGGAGCTGCCACTGCCTAGCTACATGAGATAATGTCGTACGACATATTGCTAGCCTGGAAAAAGATCAAAATTCAAAATTCAAAGTATGGCTTCTACTGAATGCATATTGTTTTTGCACCATCATAAAGTTGAAAAGTCTTTGAGTCAAGACTGTCTGTGTTTGTTAAATTTCATCCAATTGCAGGGTGTAGTCAATCAGAGGAGGCAGAGAAATAGCTGAAATGAAGTAATCACAGCACACTTCTTGCAGAAGGCAGACCTTAATTTGAATCTCCAAAAAGAGGTTTGTTTTTCTAAACCATGGGTAATACTTTGCAAACAGGGTAGCGCTCTAGAGGCCCGAAAAAGACAGGGGAATTACCAATTACCTTCCTTACTGAAAAGGAGTGATTCATCATAGAAAAATATCTGACTGAACAAGTTCTTTTCATACATAAAAGAAAAAGTCACTAACTTGGGCTTCATTAATTCAGAGTTTAAAGTATTATTAATAATGATATCCAACATTTGAATAGTGCCTCTCTGTCAACAGAACAGTAAGCAAAATACTAATATACATTAATCCTATTTCATCCTAACACAATCTTTTGAGGTATCTTGCAATCCCAATCTGAGGAAGAAATAAGATCAGGGAGGGTAAGTAATTTGATTTCTACTCAGATCTTGTTTTCATTTTTTTCCCTCACTAAACCACATTGATAGAAAAACAAATCATCAAATTAGAGTTAAAAATCATTTAGTTACAGACCCATTGTCTCCCTTTAAATCTTGACTATAAAGTGGTAAAGTTGAAATCAACCTTTGTTGAGCAAATTAAAAGTGTAAAAAAGATTAAACGGAAAATTTTACAATCACTTAAATGAACAAACGGGAGTTTTGCTATAGAAGCAGGATTGTTAAGGAATAAAAATAAATCAGGAGTATTGGTGAGCTGATAATAAACCAGTGGCATTAGTGTAATAATAACAAACCCGTGTAATGGAGAATATTAATTAGTCAGTGAACTGTGATCATTACACTTCTTCCTTGTTTATTTGCTAAAGAAAATCCTCAAAGGACCTTTATCTGACACTGCTTGATTGGCCTGATTTGAGTTTTCTATATACTTGAAAGCAATAAAATTGTATTTCTTTAAAGTGGAGTCCATAACTCAAACTTTTTATTGCTTTACTCTGGTCTCACACCCAGTTAGTTAAACAAAATAGTGACACTTGATTATATTCCTTTGTTTGACTTTGCTCTGAGACAGCAATATACAGGCACCTGACTTTATCAGGAGAAGTCTAAATCCTTGACTTTCATGGAAAAATAAAGACTCTCTGCCCCATGCAACAGAACTGAACTATGTAATAACTTTTTTTTCTAAAGAAATTTCAAGGGCCAAGAACATCACATGCCATGAATTATAAAAGCGCCAAATCTTGGTTTTATAAGATTTCAGGACAAAGCACAGAAGGGCAAAGAGTATTGTAAAAGCTGAAATAAAAGCCTTGATTATGTGAAAGGGCTTTTTATGGAGGGGGATATTTTGGCTTTTAGAATCTGTCTTTTCTGAAGGTTTTGGTGAAGCATAAAAATGAAACACAATTCCTTGTGTGAACTTACAGAAGGTAATTGAGCAGAAATGATGACTCTCTTTAGCATTTGGTCCTCTAGTATATGCTGGGCCCCTCCCTTACCTCAGATGGCTATGCCAGCCTTACAGAGCAGTTATTAAAATCCAATTTTCTTGGAAGACTTGATTTTTATGATTATTATTATCATCCCTTTGCATGCTTTGCACACTGGACTTCTTGGGATAACTTTTCTTGAAAAGAGACTTAAGTGTACTCATTTTGCCTCGGGAAACGGTGAAGCTAGGTCATAACTGTTACCACTACTGTAGGAGGGAATATTCTTTTTTATTTTATTTATTTATTTATTTATTTTTATTTTTATTTTTATTTTTTGAGACAGAGTCTCGCTCTGTCACCCAGGCTGGAGTGCAGTGGCCGGATCTCAGCTCACTGCAAGCTCCGCCTCCCGGGTTTACGCCATTCTCCTGCCTCAGCCTCCCTAGTAGCTGGGACTACAGGCACCAGCCACCTTGCCCGGCTAGCTTTTTGTATTTTTTAGTAGAGACGGGGTTTCACCGTGTTAGCCAGGATGGTCTCGAACTCCTGACCTCGTGATCCGCCCGTCTCGGCCTCCCAAAGTGCTGGGATTACAGGCTTGAGCCACCGCGCCCGGCGGGAATATTCTTTTGTAAAAAAAAGTTTAGATTCAGGGGGTGCATGTGCAGGTTTGTTACATGAGCTTATTGTGTAATGCTGAAGTTTGGGGTGTGACTGATCTTGTCACTCAAGTAAGGAGCATAGTACCTGATAGGTAGGTTTGCAACCCCTGCTCCTGTCCCCACCTCCCCCCTTTTGGAGTCCCCAGTGTCTGCTGTTTCCATCTTTATGTCCATGCGTACCCAATGTCTAGCTCCCCTATAAGTGAGAGCATGTGGTATTTGGTTTTCTGTGTTTAATTCACTTAGGATAATGACCTCCAGCTGCATCCACATTGCTGCAAAGGACATGATTTCATTCTTTGTATGGCTGAGTAGTAGTCCATGCTGTATATGTACTGCATTTTCTTTATCCAGTCCACTGTTGATAGGCACCTAGGTTGATCTCGTGACTTTGCCATTGTGAATAGTGCTGTGAGGAACATACATGTGCATGTGTATTTTGGTAGAATGATTTATTTTCCTTTGGGTGTATACCCATTAATGAGATTGATTGCTGGGTCGAATGGTAATTCTATTTTTAGTTCTTTGAGAAATCTGCAAACTTCTTTCCATAGGGCATGAACTAATTTACAATCTGCAGGAAGAAATACTCTTGCCTCTCCTTTTATATAAGAGAGAAAAGAGAAAATGTAAAAATCTCCTTACCTGTTGCCTGGAGAGTTTGACCTGCAGTTTGCAAAGATTTTTGCAATCATGGTAACAGACTTTGCATGAGCAAAGGTGAAGACCAAGATGTAGCTGAATAATTGCCTTGCCAACCTTGCACCAACAAAAATATGTCCAGAGCACTCCCATGGAGTGCTTTATCAGTCTGGGCAGCATAGAAATTCCCTGAACACAGAGGCAGAAGCTAATAGAGGAGACCTTAGTCTGTGCTGTATGACTGTCTAATGCCCATCATTGACTCCCTAGAAAGCATCTTGTCACCCCTGAATCCTCAAGTCCATCCATACAGTGTACTTGCAGCATACCCTCTTCCTTCGGTCCCCACTTGCTGATCTCCAGTAGAAGATAAAATGCCCCAGACAGTGTACCATCTCTTCTAGACCCTTCTAGATACATACTTCCCATATTTTAATGTACTTTTGGATCCTCTAGGTAACTTACTACAATTCAGGTGGACCAGGTCTGGGCTGGGGCCTAAAATTCTGCATTTCTAACAAGGTCTCACGGGTGATGCTGGTGCTGTTGGTCCCTGGAGCTCACTTTGAGGAACAAGCTTCTAGACAAGCTGACCCTTATTGTTCACTTCCTCCCTTTGCAATTATTAAACAATTTATTCTAAATTTAGATAGTTTGGTTTCCTTTTTCAGAGCCTAGTGTCCCATGAGCACATGCTGTGGAATTGATAAAATCTGGTTAGTCTTGAATCTCAGTCTCTTCATCTGTAAAATGGGCAGTAGTTGTCACTGTGCACAGAATAAGGGTAAAGAAAAGCTCAGAGAGTGCTTATGAATATAAACTGTCAAGTGCTTTGTAGATATCAGTTAATCTGTAATATCTCCTAACTGTATGAGAGGGGAGCATCTAATACCAGAACTTCGTCTGTGTCCCCCACAAGGGAGGATAAGTTGATAATATTATTGGGTGTATTTGGGATTCCTTGGGCAGTATTTTACTAATGGGTGGGGTTAGTGTGACTCAAAGACAAATGCACAAGTTCTATCTTCTTACTCTGTGTTTCTTGTCTTAGACCTAGGCAAGAACTGACTCCTGGGGGACAGCCCAGCCCTGTCCATTCATTCCATTTATGTTCTCTGTCCTCTTGCAAGTAGCGGTAATTTTCTCTGCAGAACTGGCTTGCTCTGTTGAGCTTTCTCCCTGTACTTCTCATCTAAGTATGCTTTGCACAAGATTTAAAATCTAGAGGGACTTAGAGGAGCTGGTGAAGCAGATATCCATTTCCTCGGAGCCTTGTCTTAGGTTCAAGCTCTTCTGAATCGATTAATAAAGGAACACTTAGTTTCTGGGTCCCCAGCCATAATAACAATAGTAACAAAACAATAGCCATAATTTAAACTCCAGATTTGCTCATCTGTTGTGTGGCACTGAAGAGCACTCTGGGTATCCATAGCATAGACCTTTGATGGAGAGTTTTTTTTCTTTTCTTTTTTTTTTTTTTGGAGATGGAGTCTCACTCTTGTTGCCCAGCCCAGGCTGGAGTACAGCAGCACGATCTTGGCTCACTGCAACCTCTTCCTCCCGGGTTCAAGTGATTCTCCTGCCTCAGCCTCCTGAGTAGCTGGGATTACAGGTGCCTGCCTTCATGCCTGGCTAATTTTTGTATTTTTAGTAGAGACAGGGTTTCACCATGTTGACCAGTCTGGTCTTGAACCCCCGATCTCAGGTGATCTGCCCACCTTGGCCTCCCAAAGCCCTGGGATTACAGACGTAAGCCACCACGCCTGGCTGGAGATACTTTTCATATTTGTAAAGAGACACTACTGATTCCAGCACTGATTGGAAAAATGTGACAACCATCGCTTTATTTGGATGTGAACGATGTATCTAAATCTCTAGTTGCACCTCTTCCTCTAGGTGGACATTGCAGTTGATTCCCCAACTGCATCCCCTTTCTCATCCATTGCAGAAGAGCAATAGGGTATACAGAAGAGATCTGTTTCAGAGTAGACGCTGATTAGGTTAAATCAGTCATGTTAATCCTATACCCCCCATGTGTGGCTGCATCAGGGACCCAGACCTGAGTGGTCAGATAGTGATTAAGAAACAGGCAGGTGGCCTGATTCAGCTCAATTTGGCTGAAAGGAAGAACTCTTGGCAGCTTCTCTCTCTCCAAACAGAAATAGGGAATCCTGCAGCTGCATTTCCTCAAGGAAGTCACCCTGAAATCTAGAAGATAATCACGAGGAAGCCAACATTCTGGAGGGTAGAGTGAGAAATGAAGAAACTCCAGGCCTTGATGGTATCACAGAATTTCTCCGTTGACCAGCTCTGAAGTTACTTTGAGTTTTCTGTTACCTGCAGCTGAAAACAACCTAAGGGACAGATTTCCTGGATCCATAGATTTCCAGTCTTTCGATTCTATGAAAATCTATTTATTCTTTTATTTAACAAAGACTTTTAGATTATCTGTTGTGTACATGGTTCTATATTAAGTATTAAGTATACAACAAAGTAGACACAATTCCTGAGCTCATACTCTGTAATAGGCAGAAACATGTTGGCTATGATTGAATTATTGTGATTAAGCAGATAGGCCTTAAATTGAGGGATACTGGGTGTACAGCTGACCGTTGAACAACATGGGGGTTAGGGGTGCCCCCAGATGGAATTTCACACACAGTTGAAATCCATGTATAACTTTTATTTCCCCAAAACTGAACTACTAATAACCTACTATTGACCAGAAGCCTTACCGATTATATATGTGTCAATTAAAATATATTTTGTATGTTATATGTATTATATACTTTATTTTTACAATAAAGTAAGCTGGAAAAAAGAATGTTACTTAGAAAATTATAAGGAAGAGAAGTTATATTTACTATTCATTAGGTGGAAGTGGATTATCATAAAGGTCTTCATTCTCATGGTCTTCACCTTGGGTAGGCTGAAGAGGAGGAGGGGTTGGTCTTGTTGTCTCAGGGTAGCAGAGGCGGAAGGGGTGGAGGAGGTGGAAGGGGAAGCAGGAGGGACAGGTACATGGCGTAACTTTAATTGAAAAAGTTTCACATATAAGTGGGCCCCTGCAATTCAAGCCTATGTTACTCAAGGGTCAACTGTGTTTGGCTCTAGAAATATAAGATTGAGAGTAATTTATTTTCCTCCCAGTGGTGGCTAGGAAAGTTTTACCTACCATAGCATCAGTCAATCCCCATTTGTTTCCAGCTTTTGCAGCAGAGGGAAAAGGCAGAGGCTGGTGGAAAACCCACCAAAGTTCCAGCCTATGTAGGCAGTCCCCCAACCCCTGTTGTCCCATCATCCTGTGTCCCCTGAGTCAAGTTTTGATCCTAAATTCAGCAATCAAATTTAAATAGAATTAATCAATGCCCATTAGGCCATTGTCACATGAACACTTTGATTTTCATTCACATGAAAGTTCTTTAATTTCTAACAAGAAAACGTTGTAAGCAGGGAATATATAGTTTTAAGGGGTCGTGTGAAGATAGAAGAGACATGCTTTGAACGTCTAACAAGCTTCATAAACATAAAGGATGTTTCTTTTCACTAGCACTTGTTAATAATTCTTTATCATGCCATATATGGGAGACATTTGAAATCATAACCACTGAAAAGACAGATTCAGGCACACAGTTACATATACTGTGATTACAATGTGAATATTAAATACTAAATATTCACATTAAACACTTAAAATACTTTATGCAGTGTAGTAAGGAGAGGCTTATGACTAATTTATTTTTCTGATGTCATGAAACATAGAAAATAATCTCTCTCTAGTAACAATGAGGTGAGCCCTTCCTGAACCCAGAGGGCTACACTGACTTTGTTAACTGTCAGTATGTGAGTCCCTGAGCCAACAAAAGCTTTATTACTAGGCTACTTCTCACTCCACTTTCCTTAACTTTCCACAGCTTTTGGGCAAGAAATGAGGCCAAGAAAGCATCCTGCAACAACTATCTTCAGTTCTGAAAAGACTTATTCTAGAATTACTGTTTTTAGTGACTTAAATTTTTGCTTCTAAGAGATTTCATACAGAGATGAATTTTATCTGTTTCAAAATATTTTCATATTGTATCTTTCCTTATAATTGGGATCTGTGGAACATGAAAATCACACATACACACACACACTCACACACACACACTCTCTTTTGTCAGCCATATGGTATCATTCAGCCTAAGATATTTGCCTTGTGCAGTCACAGCTGGAATTACCCAACATCATTCCTTGCCACAAGTAAACAAAAAAAAATATAAGATTATGAATTGTAAAAATATCTTTGACTCACAGCTGAATTCACATCACTGTTGACTAGAGCCTGGCAATCCTATGTGACTGTAAAAGAAATAAGACTCTGTAATGCCAAGTAGTTATTCTTAATGTGAGCACAGGCCTTCCTCTCTCCTCTAATCTTGAATTAATATACCTATATTTCTATGTCCCAGTTTTTTACATATAATATAGCATCAGGAATATTTACCACCAGAATGAAGGTTTTGACAGAGATTTTGATTTTCAGCATCAAGATTTTGGTTTTCAGGCCATGATGAACTCATTAATCTTTTAAAAATACACCCATCTTTTTTTTTAAGTTCATTTGCTTATATGGCTAGAAGATTCTGGGGAGAATGCCCTTTGTTCTCATACATGCATGAACAGTGTGAGGCAAAAAGAATGAGAATGAATGACAAGAAAGGAACAGAGAATATGCTCTCTTCTGTGACCGGTGAACTCAGTTTCTTCTCCGTCCTCAGCCTTCTGAAGCACCCTAAGCTACATGTGGAGGGTTGATGTATAGTTTAAAGGTACCAGATGTTAGCTCAGAAAATAGGGCATGGTGACAAGGAAGGTGATGAGGAGGCTGCTGTGACATCCCTGGGGGTGGTGGTGACAAGAGTGAGCTCCCAGCTCCTGGCTCTTCACCTACTGACCAAGTATCCTTGGCTAAGTCACACACATTCTGTGTCTCTATACCACTTGTTTTGCTTTTAAATTTAAAAGCACCTTGATGTTGTAAGACAACACCTATAAAAGGGGGGATGAACAGGGGGAAAAGAGTTTCCATGCTTTCCATCCCCAGTGAGATAGAGAGCCCTGTCCCTGATCCAGGGAAGAAGATGAGAGTTGGAAGCACCAAGAAAACTTAGATATGGGTCGTCCTGGCAAGGCAAATCTGAGAGGGCAGGAAAAGGTCCTAGCAGCCTCTTCAGTGTGAAGTTTGGTGGATGTAAGAGAAGTCTCCTCTCCCACAGGCCCACTGAGACATCCTAGAGTCGCTTGTCCTAAGGATGGTGAAGAGCAGGGTGAGTGATCATTGGCTGCCCTAGGACTCCTGCATCTCCCAAATGAGAGGGTGGTGGCTGCTGCACGTCTCAGAGTTCCCAAGGTCCCCAGTGGGAGGAAGAAGTCAGCAGAATGTGAGAGAGAGACACAGTAGTGAGGGGCCTGTGGGCCTGCAGGGGTCTTAGAGTGGCAGCTGTCATCTGAGCAGATCCCCAGAACCAGGGAGCCCAGGGGAAGCAGTGTCAGCATCGGTAGATTTCCTAGGCCATCTTCTACAACAGACGTTCTCCATCATGGGAGCTTTGGCAATTCTCAGTGCTGAGCCACACTCTGATCTCATCATTCAGAATCTCTGACCATGCTCTGCAGGCATTACAGTTGACCCATGAACAACCTAAATTTGAACTGCATGGTTCCACTTATACATGGATTTTTTTCAACCAAGTAGATGGAAAATACGGTATTCCTGGGATGCAAAACTCGAGAATAGGGAGTTTTCATATATACGGGTTCCTCAGGGCTGACTATGGAACCTGAGCATGCATGGATTTTGGTTATGTGGTGGTGGAGGGGCGTTCTGGAGCTGATCCCCCGCATATACCAAGGCATGACTGTACTATATTTTAAAGCTCCTTACCATGGACTCCCCACATTTATATGTTGAAACCCTAATCCTGATGTGATGGTGTTTAGCCTTTGGGAGGTGATTAGACCATGAGAGTGAAGCCATTAAGATGGGACTGGTGCCCTAATAAGAAAAGACCAGAGAAGCCGGGCATGGTGGCTCACACCTGTAATCCCAGCACTTTGGGAGGCCAAGGCGGGCAGATCACTTGAGGTCAGGAGTTCAAGACCAGCCTGGCCAACATAGTGAAACCCTGTCTCTACTAAAAACACTAAAAGCTAGCTGGGTGTGATGGCGCACACCTGTAACCCTAGCTGCTCAGGCAGCTGATGCAGGAGAATCGCTTGAACCCAGGAGGCGAGGCTGCTGTGAGCCAGTATCGCACCACTGTACTCCAGCCTGGGCAACAGAGTGAGACCCTAGAGACCCTGTCTCAAAAAAAAAAAAAAGACCAAGAGCTAGCCCACTCTCTTTCTGCCATGTGAGGATACATGGAGAAGTCGGCCATCTACAATGGAAGAGGGCCCCCACCAGAACCCCACCATGTTGGTGCCCAAAGTCGGACTTCCAGCCTCCAAAACGGTGGGAAATACATTTTTGTTGTTTATAAACCACTCAGTCTACAGTACTTTGTTATGGCAGCCCGAGGGGAGATACCCCCATGTGATTTCAATGTGGAGTCAAGTTTGGGAACCACAGATCCGGTTTGTTCTGTCCTCCCTTGCTACTTACCTAAAGTGTGGTGCTCAAAGACTGGCAGCATCAGCATCACCTGTGCATCACCTGCGCATGTGTTAGAAATGCAGAATTGCAGGCCCTACCCCAGAGCTTCTGTCTCAGAATCTACAGTTTAAGAAGATCAGAGGGAGCTCATGTGTGTGTTAAAGCTGAGAAGGCTGCTGATCACCTGCTGGGCAAGAAGCAGACAAGGCCAGGTGGACCTGCGGTAGTGAGCCCATCTCATGCTTCGATCAGGGATTTTCAGCCTTGCAGAATGTTCCGCCCCAGACCTTTGAGATCAAAATATCTACATGGGGAGACTGGTCTTTGGTAGTTTTCAAAAGCATCTCGGCTGATTTTAATAGGCAGCCAGGGTTGAAAACTACTGACTTAAGTACAAAAGCCGACAACTCCACACCTTGTGGGGACAAAGGCTGGGGAACAAGCAAGAGGGAAATTTCAACCTGAAAGTGACTGAGTTACAAGTCTGAATTGACCGAGAATTCACTCACTCAAATGGACTGAGTTTCCGTGGAAGCAACTGAATTAAATATCTCCAGCAGACAGAATACAGCTTGGAGACAAAACATCGCATTGAGTTTTTCAAAGATAAAGACACATTTTTGCATGCCTGAGTCTGAGACTATAAATTCACTCCATATTATAAAATACTGTGATAATGCCTGGCACATAGTACTCTATCAATAAATGGTTATTATTTTTAAGCAGAGAATGACATGACTCTAATAAATATGTCCACTATATTTTGTTTGGATTTTAAAATCCGAAGATTGATACCTTGCTACAATTTTGGAACCTCTATCTCTTTAAACATCTCCTCTCTCTCTCATTCTCTCTATTCTATTAATAAATTGCAACTGGGTGTATATGAGCTCTGTTCTATCTAGACTCTGAGACCCTTATTAATTGTTTACATTTTTCATTTCTTTGTGGCTCCATGTTGCATTTTGAGTAATTTCTTCAAATCAGTTTTACAGTTCACTAATTTCTTGTCCTCCTTCTTCTTCTTCTTCTTCTTCTTCTTCTTCTTCTTCTTCTTCTTCTTCTTCTTCTTCTTCTTCTTCTTCTTCTTCTTCTTCTTCTTCTTTTTCTCCTCCTCCTCCTCCTCCTCCTCCTCCTCC
>NC_045438.1:152464633-152496899 GCF_002776525.5 Piliocolobus tephrosceles
CCTTCCTTCCTTCCTTCCTTCTCCTCCTTCTAGCCGTGCTTGCCTTCTTCCTCTGCCTCTTCTGGTTGACTTGGTAATTTGGCACTCTCACATAGCAGCAGATCTTGTTTAGGATCTATTCTATAAAAGAGGTTGCTTTGTTATTCTTTTCAGCCTAGATACCAGGATTGTGGTGGTAATTGCCAATTGGTCATCTACTTAATTATACCTTAAGCAGAACAGATCCCATATTCTGGAATGACATATAATAGAACATTCTAAACTGTTTGCTATGCAAAACCTACCACCGATAGCCCACAGGATGGATACAGAGTGGCTCTGGTGCTTTCTAACAATTCCTCCCCATGACAAAGCTTTGCCAGGTGTGGCTGAGAGGAGCACCATGGTCCTAGCTTGGTCTTGGTCTTCTCTCTTCATTAATGCCTACTGGGCCTTCGATCTTTCATCATCCATGCTGGCCCAGTTGTTCACATCCTGGACTTGACAGTTCAGAAGAAACTCTTCTCTTGGTTATTTTAAATACTTGTATGAATGGTGGCTCATGCCTGTAATCCCAGAACTTTGGGAGGCTAAGGTGGGCGGATCAGGAGTTCAAGACTAGCCTGGCCAACATGATGAAACTCCGTCTCTACTAAAAGTACAGAAATTAGCTGGGCATGATGGTGGGTGCCTGTAATCCCAGCTACTCAGGAGGCTGAGGCAAGAGAATCGCTTAAAACTGGAAGGCGAGGGTTTCATTGAGCCAAGATCGCCCCACTGTACTCCATCCTGGGTAAAAGAGTGAAACTCCATCTCAAAAAGAAATAAAAAATAAAAATAACAAATATTCTGTCTCTGTTTTTATTCCTCAAAACTACATTTTAATAAAATGAACTGTTTCCCTAATTGGGTGTTATAAATGTATGCAAATGCTTGAGTTGCAACCTCCAACTCTATAAAATGTTTTAACAATGACTAATTACAAAGTATTTCCTCTGTGCTGTGGAGAGGGATTGCTGGTGGATGGACTCATCCAGCCTTTACTGGGAAGAATATAACTTTTAGTGGAGGCTCTGTTAAGCATTGCCCTCCATTACTGAGGAAACCTCTTCTCGAATACTTTTGTCCCAGATGAGTTCTTTAAGTCTGACCTCTTTAAGTCTTTTCATTGAAGCTCTTCATTTGATGCTGCGAACTGTCCTCCCCATCTCCCTTACCCTGTTTATCCTGCCTTGTTTTCTCTTTACCCATTTACCTCTTACCTCCAATTACATTCACCCAGGCCTAGGGTGGAAATCTTGGTCTATTTTATTCACAGACTTATCCCAAGTGTCTAGGACAGTGCCTGGCACATAGTAGGTGCTCAATAAATATTTTGCTGAATAAATTTAATATATGAAATGTAGCAAATCATAATTGCTGTTTTTTATTGTGTACCTGATATGTTTCAGGTGCTGTACTCAGTATTTTTTTTGTTTGTTTTGTTTTTTTTTTAGACGGAGTGTTGCTGTCATCCAGGCGGGAGAGCAGTGGTGCGATCTTGGCTCACTGCAAGCTCCACCTCCTGGGTTCACGCCATTCTCCTGCCTCAGCCTCCTGAGTAGCTGGGACTACAGGAGCCCACCACCATGCCCAGCTAATTTTTTTGTATTTTTAGTAGAGATGAGGTTTCACCGTGTTAGCCAAGATGGTCTCAATCTCCTGACCTTGTGATCCACTGGCTTCGGCCTCCCAAAGTGCTGGGATTACAGGCGTGAGTCACCACACCCAGCCAGTACTCAGTATTTTTTTAAACACATTGTCATGTTTGATTCTTCCAACAACTTTGTGATGTTAGTACAATTATCATCATCATTACTTTACACATGGTAAAGCTGAGGTTTAGAGAGGTGAAATCATTTGTGAAAATTGCTCAGTTAGTAGAAATTAGACCAGAGATTTAGGCTAGACATGCCTACCCCATGCCTGACTTCTTAGTCACTCTCCTATAATGGCCTATAATAGTAGCTACATAATGTGTGGGTCCGATGACAAAGGAAAACACAGGGTTCCTTGTCAAAAAAACTCCTCAAGTTTCAACATGGTGGCAACAGAGCTTTAAACGAAGTGCAGGGCCCTGTGTAACTGCACAGGACGTGTTCATGAAGCCAGTCTGAAGCTAGTCAATGTACATCCCCTGCTATAGCATTTGAGGGGAAGACCCTGCAATTTCTTTCATCCTCATTTCAGGATGGCTGACATCCACTGTAGTGTTGAGTTAGAAAGTAAAGCAGAGATTAGTTCATTGGACTCATTTGACAGAGAAACAAGTCTCAGTGAGGTGCTACTTATAAAGGGAAACATTTTCTTTATGTTACCGTAAAGCTTAAGCATCTCCAAGAGGCAGTTCCCTTCGTATTGAAAGGGACCGTAACAACTAGAAGTAGACATTTTTTGCTACAGTCAACAAAACGAGAGTCACTGGTAGTACTTAAAATACAGATACTTCACTTTGGGAGGCCAAGGTGGGCAGATCACGAGGTCAAGAGATCGAGACCATCCTGGCTAACATGGTGAAACCCTGTCTCTACTAAAAATACAAAAATTAGCTGGGCGTGGTGGTGTGCACCTGTAGTCCCAGCTACCTGGGAGGCTGAGGCAGGAGAATTGCTTGAACCCGGGAAGTGGAGGTTGCAGTGAGCCAAGATTGTGCACTGCACTCCAGCCTGGGTGACAGAGCGAGACTCGGTCTTAAAGACTAAAAAAAATTAAAAAATAAAAATAAATACAGATACTTGTCAGAGTCTTAAAGAAAGCAAAGAGAATTCCAGGGTTTCCTTGTGATGTTACCTTCATTTGCCTTCATATGCACTTTCTTAAAAATGTATCACTTAAATATATCATTGGTCTAGTGTGTTTGGTAGAAAAAACTTGAGCCCACAGCTTCAGATGATTGTCTCAGGTTGAAATATCCTTCCATACATTCTTCCCTACCTGCATTTCACTTAGATTTCAGGGTCTGATTGAAATTACGGCTCCTCCGTCTGACCTATTTGAATTTAACCTAAATCAACACACATTTGTTAAGTAACACTTTGTTCATTGTATAATAGAAAGGTGTAAGACACATCTTCTCATACAGATAACACCCTGCACCACCCCCCGCATTTGATAACTGCTCAGGAAACGGTCTTGATTAATTCATTGCTTACCCAATGTCGACTCCTTTTTTACAAAGAGAAGGTAAATTCATTCACGATGATGATGGGCTCAGTTAAAAACGCTTACTCCCTTGGGCCCTCTTATGGGTAGGAGTAGCCATGTGACCCGGATTGGTGACAAAATTGAAGTCTATAGGGAGGGGATCCTGGGAATCTATTGTTTATCTCATGAAAAGGGACAGGCTCAGCTAGCATACTCCCTTTCCTTCTTCTGTTCCCACTTCTTCATACACCATTTCTGTACCTGTGTTGCAGGACTTTTCCTTAGCCCAGCTAAAGACAGGATCCTTGTCTGCCCCACGGTCATGAAAATTTAGGTTCACAGACAGTTTGAAGGGTGAGTAAAGCAGGGTTTTATTGGGTGAAAAGGAAGAAAAGGGGGAAACAGGGACTCTCCACAAGGCCAGAGTCTCCTGCTAGATGTCGTTTGAATCCCAGGTTCCACACAGGAAGAGGAGGGGCCAGCCTCCTCCCTGCTGCAAAGGTTGTGAACCTCCCAACACAGGAAGAGGAGGGGCCAGGCTCCTCCCTGCTGCAAACGTTGTGAACCTCCCGTGGCTCCACCCCAGTGGGCAGGCTGATTGGAATTTCTCCAAGGACCCCCTCCCACCTGGCTGGCTCACCTGTAGTACCCAGCCTGCAACCACGAAGACAAAAACCACAGTCAGGACAGCAGAGCAAGAAACTAGAAGGACCCTGGTTGAAGGACCCTCCATGGCTTCCTCAAGTCTCTGCCCTGCTCTGCCAACATGTGGACTTTTTATTCAGCTAGAAAAACTAAAGGCCCCTTTGGTGAGGCCTCTGCAGTTGGCTTTTTGTTAGATGTAGCCCAAAGTGATCCTAACTGACACATTGTGGACACCATTAAAGCCCTGTCAGAGGGGATTCTAGAGCCAACTGAACCTAAGGAGAGAAAAGGAGGTGGAGAAGACAAGAAGTTGGCTGTGTCACAGAGGCAACTGCACAACAAAACATCTCTGTACGTAAAAGGCTGGGCAGAGCTGCCTCTCCTGTCCCTTCTCATTTTTGTTTACTCATGAGCAGCTGAGCAGCCCAAGCTTTCCACTACACCTACAGGCCCATCCAAGCCTCTTTCCCCTTCCCTTGGGGGCTTGGAGCACAAATAGTCAGGCTTCCTTTGAGAATTGTTTAACATATGAATTTGAAGCTAGTTGACAAGAAACTCAATCCCTGAATCATTAGCTTGAGTATCTGGCATTACAGAATGGGTCTGTTCTAGCAATGAGAAGTGACCTTGACTGTCCTTGGATGGTAAGGGCAGAAAATTGAGAATAAAACTTTTTTGATTTTTAAAAATATAACAAATGTCTCAAAATAGCTAGATCCTTTAAGTCTCTTGATTTATCGAATAATAAAATAAATAGGAAGTACCGGGACTTTATGTGCATAAAAAATCTATTCTTCTAAGTACGTAGACCCATATAGCAAACTGGAGCTTGCTTTACTCATTAATTCTATGGTGTGTATGAGTATTTCCAGCTATTTGCTTTCTTCTCAGGTCATTTAAGATTATTGATTCCTCCTTCTCTAGTGTAGAGCTCAATTCTCCAAAGACTGGTTAGCAAAACATTTTCCAGCTCACATTGCCATTTAAAAATGATTATGCTCAGTGTCTTCAGCATGAAGTTTCCCTTCTTGGCTTCCATATGCTAGCAGTTTGTACACTTCTCTTTTTTGCTTTCTTTTTTAGGGCGGATTCCACAGTCTTCAGCCCTTTTGCTAACATTGCCTGACTGCCTTCTCCTGGTGGCTGAAACAACAACAGAGACAATGGCTAAACCAGATAAGCTGCAGAGATTTGTTTTTCCATAACCAAAAGTTTCTGGGGGACATAAAATCATTGTAAGTAGTCATGTGTAGTCTTTTGGCTCAAAAGTAAAATGCTAAGTTACGCATTAGTTGTTGCATAAATTTGCATATTGATATATACAATCCCAACGACTTTAATAGCATCACAGATTAGCAGAGACAGATGCACACAGACACACACAGCCTGACATTCAGAGACTCCCAGGCAGAGACAAACAGCCCAAGGAAAAAGCGCGGATGGCTCAACAGGAGCAAGGAGGATTGGAAGGAATACAGGTTTTTAAGGGAAAGATGGAGGGCCTGGGTGGGCAGAGGGTTCTCCCCAGCTCTTGCTTTATGTAACCTTCTGGTTCTACGCCCCCAATCCCATAGCCTGTCCTTGAAACTTTCCTTTCCGTCCTGAGCAGAGGGGAGGAGAGATGATTTACGTCAGATTGGCATGAATCAGAAGATCCTGAAGTACTAGAATCCCAAAGGAGCATTTAGCCTTGTTTTAAGAAAAGGAAAGGAAGATTATTAAAGGATGATATTTCCACCCGTTTGGTTTTTGTCTTGGTCTTTCACTCTTCTATGGCATCTAAGTATAGAACTAAGGTCTTGGCTGGCTGCACACCTAGAAGCCTTTGGCACTCTGCCAGTAAGGATCAGGCCCTGAAAGAAGATTCCACACTGGTCTGATTTGCAAACCAAAGCCCCGGTTGATTAATTTACTGAGGAAAATAAGCACTTCAGGGTGCCACTACCAGGGAGTCTACTCCCTTCTAGGAATACAGGTGCCTGGGAAAAGTCATTCATAATCAGGACAAACAGCAAGGGATTCTTTAAGGAATATCTTCTCTCTGCCTTGAGAGGCTACATGACACTACCTCCACAATAATTATATATTATACTTGCCAGGTAGGCGCAGCTCAGTGCTGGAAACATATTCTTGAATTCTTAGTCTTGGCCTCTCATGTCTTAAGACTTTATTCCAACCATCTTTTGTTTTTGTGTTTACATTGGATATTGAAACATCAACATTTTTAATATCAATGAACATCTTTCACTCAATAAACATGTATTGAGTTCTCAATCTAGGCTAAATTCTACAGCAGCACTTAGGGACTGCAGTGGAGACAATGATGGGTAAGACACAGGGCCAGGACCCAGAAAACTCACAGTGGTGAGGGGAAGATTACACAAATACATGTGGCTGTACCACAGAGGGAAAATTACTTTATATAAATATCCAGAATGTGCTATAGGGATTCAAAGGATGAGAACTAGAATCTGTTTGATGAGAGGGAAGCAGGCTGATTCATAGAGATGGCATTTAAGCTCAGACATAAAGAATACCTATAATTGTAGCAAGCAGAAATGTTCAGGTGAGTCCATAGTAAGGAAGTGAAGGAGAGGGAAGAGGAGGAGGGAAAGGGAGGTATCCCGTGTGGAAGAAGGGGATGGTGTGGAGGCACCCACGATGTTCTGTTCAAATGCATGCTTCATGCTTGGGCTGGAGGTACAGAGGACGTTCAGGAGAATCGTGGGAGTCAGAGTCTGTTGGGCCTATGCCGGACAGCTTTGATGCCAGGAGCTTCATTCTACAGACACTGGGCACTCACAGGATTTTGCCCAAGAGAGGGCTGTGATGTGAACTGAAGTTCTAGAAGATGAATTTAGTCTCAGTATACAGAATGGACTGGAGAGAGAGAAAATAAAGGGTGAGGAGGCCAATGTGGAAGGTGCTATAGGAATTCAGATCAGAAATAATGAGGATCTGCCTGAACCAGGAGAGCACAGTAGGAATTGGAAAAAAAAAAAAAAAAAAAGGGCCGGGCACGATGACTCAAGCCTGTAATCCCAGCACTTTGGGAGGCTGAGGTGGGGAGTTTGAGAGCAGCCTGACCAACATGGAGAAACCCTGCTTCTACTAAAAATACAAAATTAGCTGGGCATGGCTCACCCCAGTAATCCCAGCTACTCAGAAGGCTGAGGCAGGAGAATCATTTGAACCTTGGAGGTGGAGGTTGCAGTGAGCCAAGATTGTGCCATTGCACTCCAGCCTGGGCAACAAGAGCGAAACTCCATGTCAAAGAAACAAAAACAAAAAAACAGAAGTGGAGGTGATATAAGAGATAGAGATAGAATCAGTAAGTCTTGGCAATGAGCTGGATGCAAGAGGTACAAGAATGAGTCAAAGACGACTAATAGAAGCTAAGACTTACTGAGGGCTGTGCTAAGCGCTCTTGAATTAATGCATGTAATGCTCTTGAATTAAGTGCTTACAAGAATTAATGCATAAAATGCATTAATTCATTTGATTCTTCTAATGACTCCATGAAGTAGACAGTACTTGTGTTGCCATTTTATAGATGACCGAGCCAAGGCACAGAGATTACATAACATTTTCAGGTTAGCATAGCTAACGGGAGTCAGAATTTCAACCCAGGTCCTTCTTGAGTCATCTGTCATACTGATTTCCCCACGACTGTTCATTCCTACTCCAAGCCTTGCATCATGAAGTTCCCTGGCTGGAATGGACCTTGTCTCTGAATTTATGTTTTCCAGTCTTGACTCACAGAAGCAAAGCAAAAGTAAACGTGGTCCTGAAGACAAATATAAGCACTCAATCGATGTGAGTAGTGCTTTGAAAAAATTGCAGAAAACTCTACCATTGTATTCATAAGGGCAATTTTTAAAAAATTCTGTAACAGCAGTTGGTATCATTATTAAGGTTTTCATTTTATTTGTTACTTTGTTATGGTAAAACAAATCCTGCCTGAATCATCTTCCATGTGACAGTAGAAAGACTTTTTTCATATCAGTACACTTCATGCTTTGTAGATCTTTCATAATCAACCTTGTCTTAACTCAATGGCATTGTTCCCTTGGACTCTGGACTGGGTCTGAGCTGATCTAGGATGATCCAGGATGATTAGAGACCATCTTCATTCCTCCAACACTGGCCCACGAACTCTCACCAGCTCTAGCCAGTTCTCAGAGTTAGACTCTTGATTTGCCTTTTGTCTTTCTGCTTTCTTTTTCATATGGAAACTACAGCACTAAACAGTCTTGATTGGAATTCAGGTGTTACGAGGAAAATCACAGTGTTGCTTTCTTAAACACCTGGTATGCCAGCAGCTTTCAGAGTGACAAAATGCAGCTTTATTGAGTAATTACAGTCTGTCCTCTGCAAGTAAGGAACTAATCTCACCAAAATCAAAATGCTGGCATTTTTTTAAACTAATGAGCTTTTTATGGCTTGCTGGCAACCTATTTCATTGCCTTAATAATTGGAATAGTCACTGCAGTAACAGTCAACTGCTCCCATGTTATGAACAAGAGCAGAACACGCAGGATCAGTTGAAAGAAATCATATGAGTGAATGTCTGTGCGTGCATGTGTGTATGCCTGTGAATATGTCCCAGAAACTGTGTGTGAATATGCGTGCACACGCGTGTGCGTGCGCGTGTGTGCACGTGTGCGTGCGTGTGCGTGTGTGCATGCGTGTGCGTGTGTGTGCGTGTGCATGTGCTTGTGCATGCGCGCGTGCGCGTGTGTGTGTATATGCTTGTTTATAAATTTAAGCCCCAAATACTTCAGTAGTAAAAAATACCCCACACTGGGCATGGTGGCTCACACCTGTAATCCCGGCACTTTGGGAGGCCGAGGCAGGCGGATCATCTGAGGTCAGGAGTTCGAGACCAGCCTGGCCAACATGGTTAAACCCTGTCTGTACTAAAAATACAAAAATTAGCTGGACCCATGGACATGGGCATGCACCTGTAATCTGAGCTACTCGGAAGGCTGAGACAGGAGAAACTCTTGAACCCAGGAGGTGGTGGTTGCAGTGAGCTGCGATCATGCCGCTGCACTCCAGCCTGGGTGACAGAGCAAGGCTCTGTCTCAGAAAAAAAAAAGAGAAAAGAAAAATGGCCCACACTACAAAGTAGTAAATTATGAGGAATTGTGGGTGGTTTTCTTGCTGTGGAATAATAGGCCTCATGATTTTACACCAGACCAATTTTTAAATTATTTTTGGCAAAAGGAAGTGATTGTTTAATAAATAACTGTGTGTGTAGGGGATGCCACCATCCAGAACACCCTGAAAGGCCACCAGCTTGCCTGTACAGAATGTTCCAGAACAGGAAAGGATTGGGGACATCTTGGCCACCTACCACCTCTGACAGGACACCACTGTCCCATCCCATTCTACTTGGCCCCTCGTGTCCCTGCTGGTCCCTGAAAATGGATCAGGCTGTGTATCTTTCTTTCTCTTCGAAGCTGAATGAAACCAGATTAATATTGAAAAGACCTCTGTTCTTCTGAGATGGTTTTCTTTTCCTTTTCCCTCATACGACTTTACATTAGAGTTTCTATGAGTTACCACTTCAAATTGCTGTTAATAAGAAAGCAGTCTGAAAGCACCAATTCTTAAAGCACAATAAGAGTTGCATTGGAAGTTTGCTTTCATCGTAATCATCTCGCTTCTTTTTTGTCTAGAGGGTAGGATCAACCTTGGATAGCTCTTACCATCGTTTTCATTCATTTAGCATAGAAATAAAATGTTGATAAGTACCTTTTGAGAGGGAGACATCTTGGAATTAGTTACTTAGTGCCATTAAGAAACAGTCTATATGGCTTCTTAATGGATTCATCTTGTCTTCTAGGACCTGGTATATTTCTCTTCTAGAGCCAGCAGTTTTTAAACTTCATCTTGCATCAGAATCACCTGGGAAACTTTACAAAAGCTTGTAATGTCCAGTGATTCAGATTAAATGGGGTAAGGTGGAGCCAGTACATCTGTACTGTTTAAAACTGCTAGGATGATTCCGATGAATCAGAGGAAGACTACAAATCACCATTCCAGACCCTAAACTGTTGGTTTGAAGATCACTTTAGATCACCTGCAGCACTTTTTCAAAGTACTATACTGAGACCCCACTTAAGACCAAATATATCAGAATATCTGGGAACAGAGTCAAACATTGACTATTTACTGGAAGTTCTTCAGGTGATTATAACAGACAGTCAAAGCTGAAAATCAGTGGTCAGTCTAGATTTATGAGTTTATGCCAAACTGCACAATATGGATTTTACTGATACATCAGTGGCACGAAAGGGGTTTAAAAGGTTCCATTGCACACCACACAGCAAAGCTTCTTAAATATTCCTTTTTTAACATCTGTGCTTTTTCCAAAGTTCCTTTGACTAAAGATTTATGTCCATCCTGTCTCTTTCCCAGAAACTCCTTTTTGTTTCAGTGTCATCTCCAGCCACGTTTCCCCACAGCGGGGCCCTTTTTCTCAAATCAAACTCAGCAAAACATCGTTCATTCCTCACTCATACATCAAGAACCTCAAGGTATCCTTTCAAAATTAGGGATAAATTATTGATGCATTAAGTTTTGGAAATATATAAGACTAGAAGGAAGACGGAATCCCTAGACCAAAACAGAGATAATTTTCAGACAGAGCTAAGAATACCTTGTGATGGAAGAGAATCTCTCATCTGTGAAAACTGACAGATTACACAAGGGCGGATTGGCTGTCTAAAAGATGTTCCTTGCATCTGCTTTATCCTTTCCATTTCCACTGTAATCCCCACATCAGGCCCTCTTAATCCTTCCATGGCCAGCTCTTAACAACTTTTTAGCTAGATTCCCATGACCATACATTTTGGAGTCCTACTCCTATCATTGTGTGAGGCAAGTACAAATCCAAGGAGTTTTCCAGGTTTCGTTAAACTTTAATAGATGTTCCTAAACTTTTTGTGGTCATAGGTCCCTTTGAGGGTTTGATAAGAAGTACAGATCCTGTTTTGGGTGCAGAGGCACGATTAGGGCTTACTGCAGCCTTAACTTTCCTGGCTCAGGTGATCCTCCTGTTTCATCCTTCCATCTCAGCCTCCTGAGTAACTGGGACTACAGGTGTGCGCCACCACACCTAGCTAATTTTTTTTTTTTTGAGATGGAGTCTTGCTCTGTTGCCCAGCCTGGAGTGCAGTGGTGCAATCTCGGCTCCCTGCAAACTCCACTTCCTGGGTTGATGACATTCTCCTGCCTCAGGCTCCCGAGTAGCTGGGACTACTGGTGCCTCCCACCACACACGGCTATTTTTTTGTGTTTTCAGTAGAGACAGGGTTTCACCGTGTTAGCCAGGATGGTCTGATCTCCTGACCTTGTGATCCGCCCACCTCGGCCTCCCAAAGTGCTGGGATTACAGGTGTGAGCCACTGCACCCAGCCCATACCCAGCTAATTTTTTTACTGTTTGTAGAGACAAGGTCTTGCTGTGTTTCCCAGGCTGGTCTCAAACTTCTGGACTCAAGTTGTCTGCCCACCTTGGCCTCCCAAAGTCCTGGGATTACAGTTGTGAGCAACTGCACTCAGCCTCAGATCCTTTTTTTGAACACAGATTCATAAAATTTTGCATAAAATTACAGAGGTTTCTTGGAACCTACTAAAGTACATTGACAACCCTGTGATCCATGGACTCCACACTGAGAACCCCTGCAATAAAGCTTGCTTAGAGCAATTACTGTGTAATAAATTTTGACTGTGTTTAAATACTTGGATTAAAAAAAAATCGCAGAAAGTGAAGGCTGGGCAGTATCATCACATTGAGAAACACCAGTTGCCTGTACTTTTGATTTAATTTGTAAATGTCCACAAAGCTTGAATAAAATCAAGGTAGTTGAAACAGTTGAGTTACTTGGGTTACTTTTATTTGGATTGTACAATTTTCCACTTCTTGACAATCATGTGATGAATGATGATAATGAGATAAAATGATGATAGTGATATGAAATTTGATGTCAGTTAGTTTACAAAGCACGTTCACACACACATACATATATATTTTATATTTCATTTAATTTATACAAGAAAAGTGGGCATTAAAGAAATTAAATGACTTACTCAAGGTGACACACTAAAGAAATGTTTAGAGGGGGCTAGAACCCTGGAATTCTGGCTCCTAGGCCAGTGCTAATTTTTCCCATCCAGTTGTTTACTCTCTTCTCACTTCCCAGTGTCTCAAGTTTGTAAACTTCTGACCCAGTCAGACTTTCATTGTTATAATTCAGGTATTCATTCATTCATTTATTCATTCAATATCCATTACCATTCATTCATTTGATCATTCAGTAGCCTTTAATGTGTCACTTGGGCAAGGCAGGCCGTGTGAATCAATTTAAGGAACTAGGTGATATGTAATAATAAATTGCCACAGGGTTTTAAGGCAGGCCTTTCTACACTCAGCAAAAAAGCTCAGGGAAATCTTTATGGAGGAGGTGACATTCTATCTTACATGCAAATAAGTGGAAAGATGTTAACAGATAAACCTAGGAAAGAAGCTAGCAGTGCAGGCAATGAGGAAAATGTGAGAAAAGGCACACGGGTGAGTGTCACAGGGGAATGGGTCATGTCTGTTTTGACAGGCGTGGTCTTTAGGGAGTCCTGGGCAACAGGCCGGAGTGGATGTGAGACTGGCAGGCCACGTGGGCGCCTGTGCTCTCACTTCCAGGGGTAATGGGGTCACAGAGGGCTAGAAACAGGGAGAAATGCCCCTGTGCTAAGCTTTGAGATATTTTGATGGTAGTGTAAAATATGAGTTAGGTAGGGAAGATTATTTTTTGCAGTCTTAACCTTGTTTTATATTCATTCAACATCTTGTCTGAGTTTAGTTCTTAAGGCTAGACACTAAAAGTAAATGCTTATCCAGAGTTTTAAAAACTGGGATCTATAGTTCTTTGCAAAGTCCATTTACAGGGTTGAAGAGGTCAATAGCTCTCCTAAAATTATAATACTATATTGTGTATGGATTTCTCTCTTTTTCTCAAATTGAGAAGGGCCATAGTTTCCATCAGCTTCTCTAAAGGGTCCGTGAGCCACAAAAGAATTGCTGCTTAAAGCTTAATGGAAGTAGGAGAACAATTTTGAAATTGCCCTATGTAAGGCTGGCACTGTGGGTTAAGATGTGTGTAATAGTCATTGGAATAGGCTGTATTGCTAATCCTACTAAATGTTTTTCTTTCTTTTTTTTTTTGTCAGAGATCATAGAGTATTAAGATGAATGGATCTAGAAATATTACTTCTCTTATTTAACAGAAGTTGAAACCAGGGATTCTATTACATAGTGTGCTGTTCAAGATCACCTGGATGGTTCTGGAACTAAGGAAAATCTTTACTGAAATACACAGACCATATCTCATCTTGTATTGCCATCATAAAAAAACCCACAAAATTTACAATTAAAAATTACTGATAGAGAACAGTAATAGTTTGTAATTAGTGCTACTTAGTTACTATTAGTTATATTGTTGGATGCTTTTTTAAAGCATCAAGTTATTAGTTTCTACATCTGATTATAAAAATGTAAATTTCCGAGCTGGGTGCAGTGGCTCACGCCTGTAATCCCAGCACTTTGGGAGGCCGAGACGGGCGGATCACGAGGTCAGGAGATCAAGACCATCCTGGCTAACATGGTGAAACCCCGTCTCTACTAAAAATACAAAAAAAATTAGCCAGGCGTGGTGGCCGGCGTCTGTAGTCCCAGCTACTGGAGAGGCTGAGGCAGGAGAATGGCGTGAACCTGGGAGGCGGAGCTTGCAGTGAGCCTAGATCGCGCCACTGCACTCCAGCCTG
This sequence comes from Piliocolobus tephrosceles, assembly GCF_002776525.5. NCBI lineage: Eukaryota > Metazoa > Chordata > Mammalia > Primates > Cercopithecidae > Piliocolobus > Piliocolobus tephrosceles. The sequence continues at coordinate 152,478,268 of NC_045438.1, forward strand.
GGCGACCGAGCAAGACCCCGCCTCAAACAAAACAAAACAAAACAAAACAAAACATAAATTTCTGAAGTTTTTAAATCTCTTTAAAATTATTTCTATAAGTCACATCAATAAATTTTTTTTTCTGTAATTAGTTCACTGTTAAAGTAACCATTGGGTCATCAGCCTTTTCCATCTCTATTCATAACTACACTATTGTTGAATGACATTTAAAACTTTTTTTTTCTTTAAAAATAAACATATAATGGCTGGGCACAGTGGCTCATGCCTGTAATCCCAGCACTTTGGGAGGCCGAGGCAGGAGAATCACTTGAGCTCAGAAGTCGAGACCAGCCTTGGAAATATAATGAGACCTTGTCTCTATTTTAAAAAAAATTAGCTAGTCATGTGCACCTGTAGCCCCAGCTACTCAATGGGCTGAGGCCGGAGGATCTCTTGAATCCAGTAGTTTAAGGTTATAGTGAGCTATAATTGCACCACTGCACTCCAGCCTGGGCAACAGAGTGAGACCCTGACTCATAAATAAATAAATAAGTGAAAAATAAACATGTCCATCGAATGTTGTTCCATCTGAAGCAAGGGCTGGGTTCTGCCATTGACCTACTCACTTAGGATGCATGTAAAGTTTCAGATTCTGAAGTTAAAAATTGAAAACTTCAAAGCTACCATCAATAGAAATTGGAAGATGCTAACTATGGCCAAGGATAAAATCAGAGTCTGTTTTCTTGTTTAAGAAGAGATTTCACAAGGAAGCAACCTAATCTTACCAAGGAGCTCCTGGGGAAATGGGCAGGGCTGGTGAATATTGTCATATAATCTATTAACTCAAACACAGTGAAAGATCGATTCTGGTTCCAAGTTTCTGGATATTTTGAGGTTAATAAGAAAAAGTGCTATGGCCTGGCCAACATGGTGAAACTCCATCTCTACCAAAAAACACAAAAAAATTAGCTGGGTATGGTGGCGTGTGCCTGTAATCCCAGCTACTTAGGAGGTTGAGGCATGAGAATCGTCTGAACCCAGGAGGCAGGGGTTGCAGTGAGCCAAGATCGCGCCATTGCACTCCAGCCTGGATGTCAGAGTGAGACTTTGTCTCAAAAAAAAAAAAGAAAAAAGAAAAAAGAAAAAGTGCTCTCTTCCCCCACACCCTTTTCCTTTCTTTCTCCAAACTGCCACCCTCAAACTGGCCTTTCTAGTAATAAACCTGCCCTGGCAAGACGCCTAGCTGGAGGGAGGAGGAGTGCTGTGATCTGGCAACAGCACAAAGCTAACTAACCCTCAGGAGGACGGAGCCAGAGACACTGGCCTCACTAGCAATTTACTGTAATGACTCTGCTCAACTGTTCTCACAAGAGGAAGAGATAAAAAAAAAAAATCATGGTGGTCAGACTGTGACTAATATCAAAGCACTTTCAAAAGATCCTACTTATGCCATAGGGAAAAAGAAATGTGAAAGGGCTGGTAACAGAATTTTTTTTCTTGAAGGAGAAACATCTCTATATTTAAAAACCCATTGGTGGTTCATTCTAGTTGGTGAGGTTGATCTCTAGACATAGTTGGAATGGGCTTAGAGTGACATACAGGAAGAGTTCAACTGCTCTGCAGAAGCAATGTCCAGAAAGTTGGGGATTCTCAGTGAGTGAGTGTGGAGGAGAAGAAGAAAGCTAAGTAGAGGAGCCAAGGTCAGATGAAGAGAGGGTGGGCTTGAATAGATGGGGAGGTGAGGAGGGGATCATGATTAGAGGACTTCTGAGAATAAGTCTGCTTAACGTTCAGCTTTAAGCCATCAGTTCCATAGCAACCCGGCAAACTGCTCTTACTTCCTGTCCCCTAACTAGTCTTGAAGCTTCCATCAATGTTGATGACTAGATATCCTTTTTATGAATAATGTTTTGGAAAAATTGTATGGGCATGGAAATATTAATATGTTTATTCCTATATTTTCTCCTTTTTTTCATGGAAACTGGTAGCAGTCATTGAAATGACTGAACTCGGAGATTTGGGAAGTACTGAATGTTGTGTAGTCAGTGGCTCTTCCTATCTTTGGGTGAGATTCAGCCATTAGAAATAAGTAAGGGAGGGAAAGAGAAAGCAGAGGCCAGCAAAGGGGGAAAATAGGTGGGAGCTCGCCATTATTGAGGACCTGGATACAGCCTTGTGGCAGAGTCTGAAGAGATGGCAGGACCACAGTGGACATGTAGGAAAAGACACAGTGGATTTGAGGGTGGGTGGATAAGAGCATGATGAATTTAAAGTGACAGAATTTCTCCACATGTATCGAGCAGTTGAAATTTTAGGCCTTGAGCCCAGGAGAAAGATCTGGACTGGAGACTCACTTTGAGAATCATTACCATATTGTTCAGTGTTTCTCGAAGACCATCTGTGTACATTGCACCCACCCCCAAAACCCTGGCAGCCAACTCCTCTGGGAATGGGCCCTAGATCGTCATTTTAATCCTACTTTTCAGATGACTCTTAAGCATACTGGAGTCTGATCACTAAAACTAGATGCTAATTGATGCAATGGGAGAGGGTGATAGAGTTCTGAGAAAATATATAGTGAGAAGATGGCCAAAGAAAAGGACAAAGGAGAGATTACATAGGAAAATGAATGAAATTATTCATTGGATTGGCATTGAGGTTGATCGTTGAGGATCTCAAGAAGGACATTTCAATAAGGTGAACACTGGAATATGAAGTTTATGTGGTTTACATAGGTTTACGTGTGTGTGTGTGTGTGTGTGTGTGTGTGTGAATTAGCCAGGCTATCTTACTGAGTTGAAACACCTGGCTTTCAGTCCTAGAGTTTCACTAGTTGGCCATGTGACCCTCATCAGCAAGACATTCAATATCTGCCCCATCCTGACTCCCTACACTAACCTGGAGTAGTTGTGCAAGCCATCACTGGAGTGTCAGAAAAGCAGGCACTGGCTCTTAGATTTAGTCTCTGCCTTCTGGCCCTTCAAGGACAACATGGTTTGTACCTTTGGCTTTTCCCTTTCACAGTCCTGTGGGACATGATTTTCTTCTCTACCTTTGACTTGCAATGATGATAAGAGTCACCTGGCCCTGGACTGCTGAGAGGTAGCATGGGGCCTCCTCTTATCTGACCCTGGATTAAAGGAGAGGAATATCAACCCCTTCCATCTGGGGATCTGTTCATCTGGAAAGTCGTGGGTTGGACTAGGTCAGTGGATTCCAAACAGGTTACTATAGAATTCAAGCATACTGCTGGAGGGTTTGGTTTCAAATGAAGCAGTTTAATTTTTATTGTTTGAGTTCATCTACATTTTCTTGTAAAAGCAACAGGGATTTCTGTTAGGAAAATCATGTATGAAAAGTCAGTGAACTTGTTGATGTCTAGAGCTTGGTTTTACTTCCAGAATTTTTTATCAAACCCACACTGAGGATTTTGGGAACACAACTTTTTTCTTCTAACCCTGAGTCTAGTTCTTACGATGTTTCCTTCTGCATACTGTATTAGATACAAATTTTAGAGATTTTGAATAATGATAACACTAGTCTTTTTTAGACCTTAATTAGAACACATTTGATACAGCTTGACTGTGTGTCCTTACCCAAATCTCATCTCAGATTGTAATTCCCATGTGCCTAAGGAGGGACCTTGTGGGAGGTGATTGGATTATGGGGTGGTTTTCCCTGTAATGTTCTTGTCATAGTGAGGGAGTGTTCATGAGATCTGATGGTCTAAAAGTGGCAATTTCCCTTGCGCTTTCTCTCTCAGTTGTTGCCGTGGAAGATGTGCTTTGCTTCCACTTCATCTTTCACCATGATTGTAAGTTTTCTGAGGCCTCCCCAGCTATGTGGAACTGTGAGTCAATTGAATCTTCTTTCTTTATAAATTACCCAGTCTCTGGTAGTATCTTTATAGCAGCATGAGAATGGACTAATACAACATTCATTAACTATTACATTTTCTTTTGTATAATGCTTTATTAAAATAATGCTAACTTTTAGCGTACAAGTAATTGCAAAAATTTTGAAAAATGAGAGATAAAAACTTATGTTGTTTATAGTCCTACAGCTTTTAACAATTTGAAATGCTTCCTTCCATTACATGTATGTGTACACATGCACACAAGTTGAACATGATGTATGTACATTAGTTCATTTTCATGCTGCTGATAAAGACATACCCGAGACTTGGTAATTTATAAAGGAAAAGAGATTTAACGGACTCACAGTTCCATGTGGCTGTGGAGTCATCATAATCATGGCTGAAGGCAAAAGGCACATCTTACATGGCGGCAGGCAAAGAGAGAATAAGAATCAAGTGAAAGGAGTTTTCTCTTATAAAATCATCAGATTTCGTGAGACGTATTCACTACCACAAGGACAGTATGGGGGAAACTATCCCCATGATTCAATTATCTCCCACCAGGTCCCTCCCACAACATGTGGCAATTGTGGGAGCTATAATTCAAGATGATATTTGGGTGGGGACACAACCAAATCATATCATTCTGTCTCTGACCCCTCCTAAATGTTATGTTCTCACATTTCAAAACCAATCATGCCTTCCCAACAGTCCCGCAAAGTCTTAACTCATTTCAGCATTAACTCAAAAGTCCATAGTCCAAAGTCTCACCTGAGACAAGGCAAGTCCTTCCACCTATGAGTCTGTAAAATCAAAAAGCAAGTTAGTTACTTCCTAGATACAATGGAGGTACAGGTACTGAGTAAATACAGTTATTCCAAATTGGAGAAAGTGGCCAAAACAAAGGGGCTCCAGGTTACATGCAAGTCCGAAATCCAGTGGGGCAGTCAAATCTTAAAGCTCCAAAATGATCTCTTTCAACTCCATGTCTCACATCCAGGTCATGCTGATGCAAGAGGTGGGTTACCATGGTCTTGGGCAGCTCCATCCCTGTGGCTTTACAGGGCACAGCCACCCTCCAGGCTGCTTTCATGGGGTGGCATTGAGAGTCTGTAACTTTTCCAGGTGCATGGTGTGAACTGCCAGTGCAAGTTGACTGTTCTGGGATCTGGAGGAAGGTGGCCCTTTTCTCTCAGTTCCTCTTCTCACAGCTCCACATTTCCCTTCCATGCTGCCCTAGCAGAGGTTCTCCATGAGGGCCCCACTCCTGTGGCAAACTCCTGCCTGGACATCCAGGCATTTCCACACGTCCTCTGAAATCTAAGCAGAGGTTCCCAAACCTCAGTTCTTAACTTCTGTGCACCCACAGGCTCACCACATGGAAGCTGTGAAGGCTTTGGGCTTGCACCCTCTGAAGCCACAGCTCAAGCTGCACCTCAGCCCCTTTTAGCCATGGCTAGAGCAGCTGGGATGCAGAGCAGCAAGTACCTAAGCTGCATACTTCAGGGAGGCCCATGAAACCATTTTTTGCTTCCAGCCCCATGGGCTTGTGATGGGAAGGTCTGCTGTAAAGGTCTCTGACATGCCCTGGAGACATTTTCCCCATTGTCTTGATGATTAACATTTGGCTTCTGCTTACTCATGCAAATTTCTGCAGCCAACTTGAATTTCTCCTTAAAAAATGAGTTTTTCTTTTCTATCATGTTGTCAGGTTGCACATTTTCTGAACTTCTATGCTCTCTTTCCCTTTTGAAACTGAATGCTTTTAACAGCACCCAAGTCACCTCCTGAATGCTTTGCTGCTTAGAAACTTCTGCCAGATATCGTAAATCATCTCCCTCAAGTTCAAAGTTCCACAAGTCTCTAAGGCAGAGGCAAAATGCCACCAGTCTCTTTGCTAAAACATAGCAAGAGTCACCTTTACTCCAGTTCCAACAAGTTTCTCATCTCCATCTGTGACCACCTCAGCCTGGATTTCATTGTCCATATTGTATCAGCATTTTGGCCAAAGCCATTCAACAAGTCTCTACGAAGTTCCAAACTTTCCCACATTTTCCTGTTTTCTTCTGAGTCCTCCAAACTGTTCCAACCTCTGTCTGTTATCCAGTTTCAAAGTTGCTTCCATACTTTTGGGTATTTTTAACACAGCACCCTACTTCCTGTACCAACTTACTGTATTAGTTTGTTTACTAATTTACTAATTATTTCATTTACTAATTACTGCTGCTGATAAAGCTGAAGGTCGGTAACTTATAAAGGAAAATAAATTTAATGGACTCAGTCCCATGTGGTTGAGGACACCTCACAATCATGATGGAAAGCAAAAGGCACATCTTACATGGCAGCAGGCAAAGAGAGAGTAAGAATCAAGTGAAAGGGGTTTCCTCTCAAAACCATCAGGTCTCATGAGACTTAGTCATTACTACAAGAACAGTATGGGGAAAGTCAGGAAACAATAGGCGCTGGAGAGGATGTGGAGAAATAGGAACACTTTTACACTTCTGGTGGGACTGTAAACTAGTTCACTGTTGTGGAAGACAGTGTGATGATTCCTCAAGGATCTAGAACTAGAAATACCATTTGAGCCAGCCATCCCATTACTGGGTGTATACCCAAAGGATTATAAATCATGCTGCTACAAAGACAGATGCACATGTATGTTTATTGCTACACTATTCACAATAGCAAAGACTTGGAACCAACCCAAATGTCCAACAAGGATAGACGGGATTAAGAAAATGTGGCACATATACACCATGGAATACTATGCAGCCATAAAAAAGGATGAGTTAATGTCCTTTGTAGGGACATGGATGTAGCTGGAAACCATCATTCTCAGCAAACTATTGCAAGAACAGAAAACCAAACACCACATGTTCTGACTCATAGGTGGGAACTGAACAATGAGAACACTTGGACACAGGAAGGGGAACATCACACACGGAGTCCTATTGTGGGGTGGGGGTTGGGGGAGGGATAGCATTAGGAGATATACCTAATGTAAGTGATGAGTTAATGGGTGCAGCACACCAACATGGCACATGTATACATATGTAACAAACTTGCACATTGTGCACATGTACCCTAGAACATAAAGTATAATAATAATAGTAAAAAAAATAACTGTAAGGGGAAAACCACCCCCATGATTCCCAATTATCTCCCACTGAGTCCTTCCCACAATGTGGAAATTGTGGGAGTTACAATTCAAGATAAGATTTGGGTGAGGTCACAGTCAAACCGTATTAGTGTGGTGTCATACATTTCTTTTTTCACTCAATGGGATATAATCACCATTTCCTCACAGCATAATTGTTCTTTGCAAACATCATTTTTATTAATTGCAAACATTCATATTTGCTAGCTCTCTGCTTTTTGGGGTCATGTGTTTCCTCTTATGCCTATTTTTGGAGCAATCAAAGGGCTATGTTTACAAAAGGACATGTTTCATGCTCCTTCAAATTCAATAAGCTTCTTTGTATACCCCACAGGCATTCCTAATCCATTTATCTACCCTGTTCACTAGCATCAGGTCAGTCTTTTTTCCTAATTCATAGAAAATGTTCTTTCTCTCATTGTGAGGGTCTTTTCTACTGACACTCATCAACCATTTTCAGCCTTTTCATGTATCTCAGGAGCTTGAAGGCTAACAATTACATTTTCCAGACTGTTTTGCAGCTAGCATTCTGGATACAAACATGACCCTGGCAATGAGGCTGAGGATGAATCAGGGAGATGCTGCCATTGGAATAGGATTCCTGATTTCATTGGGATTGGTGAGATATCAGAGTGACAGAAGCCAAGTTAACCATTAGAAACAAGGTGGGTGTGGTTATTGTAGCAGGCCACAGGGCTGGAGCCATGACCAGAATGGTTTTTCCTTTGGGGATGTTTTTTTCCAGCAGATTATTGATCATATATCTCTAGCACTGAAATGAATAGGTTACTACTAAGGTTGGTTTATATAACTGATGAAACTTTAAGTCCGGTGACTGCTCAAGAGAAGATGCTCAGAGTTCCCTACATGTACATACTATAAATCATCTTAGTCTTCCCTACAGAGTTCTGTAGCCATTTACAGGGTACCTGTGCACTGGGGAAAGAGACCAGATTTTGGGGGCAGTTCTGGATACTGTCTTCATTGAACCCCATGCATGTAGGCTCATTACTTCTCTTCTAGAAGTAAAATGAGTTCCTTGGACAGAAACAATGGTCAGTTGGGGGTTTCAAGCATTTTTTGTATCCAGAGTTCCTGGAACCTTGGGGACAAGTATTCCATTCAGATTGGGGCTCTGGGGTTCTAGTGATAAAGACAGTTTTGACCAGAGTTTGTCTCACAGAGAGTTCAGTGGATTCTATGTATATATGCTGTATTTATTTATCCAGTTCCTGAATGCATAATTTAGCAATTGAAGGAATCCCTCATTTTTTCTCTGACTCATGGAGTCAGGGCTACTATGGGAAGAAAGGCAGTATGAAATCTCCTCCCCTCCAAATTGTGAGCCAAAACAATGTCAGACTCCAGGAGGAAATGCAGAATTCATGTCAACATCAGGGACCTGGAGAGTATGTGGGAATTGATTCCAATCGTATCTCTCTTAAACCTGATGTCTTTGACCTGTGCAGAAATTGGCAGAACAGCTGGACTTTAGGGAACTTAACTGGGTAGTGACTCCAATTGCAGATGCTGTACAGATGTGGTCTTTTTTTGTGGAGCAAGTCAACACAATGCCTGGTGTTTGATATGCAGACGGTAATATTGCAAACTTTCTTTTTCCTATACCAATTAGCAGATACAACACAATGCAGTTGACTTTCATTCTCCAGCAATACATCTTTACCAACATCCAGCTAACTGCTTTAATCTAGTCTGTAGAAATTTGGTCACTTCACCATCCCATAGGGCTCTATTCTGTTCCACCCTATTGATTAGATCTTGTTGATTGAGCAAGAGTAGCAAGTACCCTGGATGTCTTGGTAAAATATGTATGTGTCCAAGGGTGAGTAATAAATCCCATGAAAGTTTAGAGACCTCAGTGAATCTCAGTGAAGATTCTGGGGGCTTAGTAAACTGAGACTTTCAAGATATGCCTTCCAAGTGAAAGACAATTTGCATCACATTGCATTATCTGCTATTAAGAAAGAGGCACAGTATTCCAACCTATTGCCAAGTAACTCTCAAAGCTTCTGGTCATGACTGTAGCCCAAAGCTGGAGAAGGTTCTTCAGCTGGGTCAAATTGACATTCAAGGAGCTTTTCTACTTGGGGCTTATGGCCTGAGAGATCCAAAAGTGGTTGGGTGTCCCACAGAGTATTGCTTCCAAACAAGAAATTAATTTTACTGCAGAAGAAGAGAGGCAATTAGCTCATACATGTGGGATTCACTAGTCTTACCCTGAATCCCACCACCTAGGAAAAGCTGACCTTAAAAATGGTAGAATGGCCTGCAGAAGAATCAATTATGGTGGAATCCGAGAGACTGTAGCTTTCACAATTTGGAGGTCTGTCTTACAAGATGTTCCACATGCTTTTGAACAAGTGACAAATATACAATGTGATTTCTCCCAAAACCATATTCATGAATACAGAACCAAGGCAAAAAGTGGAAGAGTCACCCCTCACTATTTCACCTAATGACACACACACGATTTTTGCTTCTTATACTATCAGATGCCACTGGTGCCCTCTCACATCCCATTGGCCTACTGGTAAAGATCGTCTGCAACAGCCAGAAGTTCTGAGAGCTAATGCCCCAACAGTACCCTCAACCAACAGGAGTTCTGGATAAATAACTTGGTCTCTTCACCCATCAGAGGGATAATTCTGAGGAGTGTCCCACAGTCTCCCAGCTAGTTCTCAGTGGGATCTAAGTTTGTGTTAAACCCAAAAAGTCTTCCTCCATTTTGAAATTATATTTTAAAAATATTATCATTTTTTTCTCATGGTTTTTTGTTTCATTCACTTTTACATATTTGACAGATCTAAGATTTTTATTGTACGTTATGGTAGAAATACGATAAACCTTTCAGATGACTATCCAGTTATCTCAGCATCATTTATTAAATAATCTGTCATTTTAAAATTATTTGGATTGCACCTTTATCATATTCTAAATTCCTACATGAATCTGCCCTATTTCTCTACTTTCTAGTCTGTCTGTTGATCCGCCTACTCATGTGGCAGTACTGCTTTAATTATTGTAGCTTCATAATGTATGGTAATATATGGAAAGGCAAGTGACTTTCCAATGCTCTAATTTTTTCAGAATATTCTTGGCTATTATTTGTTCATTTTCTCATATGTTTTCTTTAATTAAAAAAAATTTTTTTAAGATAAAGTCTTGCTGTGTTGCCCAGGGTGGTCTCAAACTCCTGGCCTCAGGTGATTCTCCCACTTCAGATCCCAAATAGTTGGGATTACAGGCTCAAGGCACTGCGCTTGGCTCCATACGTTTTTTACCATCGTCTTGACTAGTTTCTCCCTCTTTCCGCAATTCCATCTGGTATTCTTTTTGTGTATAGATTAGCTCAGTAAGATTCATTTTCTTTTCTTTTTAAATTTAGATATAATTTACATACAATAGATTCATTCCTTTTGGAAACGAAATATGATCCGAGTTAAGTGGAATATATAGACTAGGTTCTTTGGCTCCTAACTTTGCCATTCTCTGCCAAACACCATTCTAGTTGAAAGCTATCTCTCTCACTCTCTCTGCCATAATTTTCCAAACTTTTCTGTAAATAATCAAGATTTGAGAAATTCTAAAATATATGCAGACAGAAGACCCTATAAAAGAGGGGAAGAGGTAGTGACTCTATTCATCACCAACTGGTTGGTCTTTCTCTTATCCTTATTATTTATATCTATTGAACGGAAGTAAGAGTAAAAATGTTTTTAGAGTTATTGTGAAGTTAAATGAGGTGGCATCAATTAAGGGAGCACAGAGTCTGTGGGGAGATGGTATTCAGGGCCCTAATTCTTTATTTCTTCAAGTGTTCATATTCTTTATTTTGTAACTGTGTGATGCCCTCCCTCTCTGCCTCTGGGCTTAGCCATGCAACTTACTTTGCCCAACGGGCTGTTAGCACCATGATGCAAATAGAGGCTTGTAAAGGACCTGCATATTGAGACTTGTTCTTGCTCTTGCCTTCTGACACTGCCATGAACGCCTGCCTGGGCTAGCCTGCTGGAAGATGAGAATCATGTGACGCAGCTAACAGCTGACAACTAACTCATCTCCAGAAGTGTGAGTGGGCCAAGCCCAGATGAGAAAAATCCTGCAACTGAACCCAATCTAAATCGCTAATCTACAGAGTGTTGAGCTAAATACATGCTTATTGTTTTAAGCCACTGAGTTTTGGGGTGGTTGGATTCTCAGCATTATTGTGTCAGTAAATAACTTACACAAAATGACATGTAAGAGGTGCTTAAAAATTGTTTATATGGCAGCCCTTTGGTGATTCAACTTTTTTTAAAATTTAAATAACAGAGACAGCTTCCTATTTATCCACTCTTCCCTTCCTTTGTAGCTTACTCTTTAAAGTGTCCAGCCCACGCACACTGTTACATTTAATATGCTTATCTGTCAGTGTAACATATCTCAAATTGCTTCTCTCCTGTTTCTTGTCTCTTTAATGGCAAAAAAACAAATTAGTCACATTTAGTCTTCTGGCTGTTAGCATTTTATTTGGATCTCAGAGGGAATATAAGAGAAATAGGAGACAGAACCTTCCTTTAATAACACAAATTCAAAGGATAAGAATTAATTTCAGTGATATGTGGTATATATAGAAGTGTTAAGAGGCAACTAGGGAATTCAATGAGTTAAAGTCAAGTAGGTTCAGTTGGTGATATTTTAAACACAGTATTAAGACTTTCCTATGGAAAAAATAGAATGATAGAATAAATGACCAATCTATGTCGTTATGTCTGGTCTGTGAAATGAGAATGTGACACATGAATGCTCTATCTTGATACTGTTTTTTACTTCCTACTTTGGCAAATAGTTCCATGGCCACTGGATGCCACTCATGATGCAGACAGTGTTGTTAGAGATGAGTTCACTATGACATATTTAGTGTCTTGAAAGGATGCCTTGGAGGCCAAAGCAACTCCATCTTAGATTGCTAATCTGCCATGTTGGCTCCTTATTAACCCCAGTTCTGGGAAGGCCTCTAAAATTTCCAGTTTATCTACTGTTCCTCGTGAGAGCAGGTACTTACCACAAATCTTGTCCTTGCGTCCAACAATGTTGGCGTTATCATACTTCAATTGTCCTACATATTCCTTTTGAATCACTCCTCCTCTATGGTACATAAGCCCCTGGTCTGGGGGATAATGGCACAGGGCCTACCATCTTGTCTTCCCACCACCCGAGACACAGACATGGCTTCTATTCCTAAGTCCCTACTAAAAGTTTCTTGCTGAGAAACTGGATATGTCTGCCTCTTTCTTTGGCCTGTCGGCTTCCTGGGAGGCCAAATTATTAAATTGTACACAATTTACTGGGCTGAATGGTGCTGCCCCTGAACACAGGCACTGAATTTCAATGGCTCTGGAAGTGAAGATAAGGCCCCTGGCCCTCCCCCATTCAGCTGTTGATTAAGAGCTGGTGCTAGTTTCCAGTATGACCTTTAACAGTAAGGCATGAATTACAATTCCCTAGTGAATGTATTCTCAAGGCATTCTGCCAACTATTATTTCTGAATAGAGCATGTTCATAGACAACAAGCAAAATCATTACGCCAAGACTAATGCCAACTGGCTCAGTGGTCATTTGAAGAAAGGGGAGATCAAGAATTTCTTGTTTCCCCAGCAGCCCTCTTTGCCTCTTGTGTTGTGACACACACACTTTGTTTCTTCTCATTCATCTCCATTATAGCCTCGACAGCCCAACTTTATGTTCTGGAAAAAATAAAGAAGGTCTATGCTTCTGGCCTGATGTATGAGGAAGACAGGCAGCTTCCTAGCTGGGGTAAACTTAAGGGTTGACTTCCTCCCCTAATCAGCACCTGGGTTTCAGAGATGCAAGAAGTATTGGTTCTAGAAGGAGCTTTACAATAATCTCTGCTGAATATTTTCAAATGACTGTTGCTCAGAATCAGACAAAATCATAGGTGGATATGAAAATGAATAAAACAGAGAGAACCAGAGCAGCTCTGGCTGAAAAGCAGGGTGGTGGGTGGTAGGTGGTTGTGGAGAAGAGTTCCTTGTGTCTGCAGGGAGCAGACTTAGAAAATCATTCATCTTACTAATGTCCATTTTTAGAGATTCAGAGAAGTGAAAGTACTGATCTGCAAACAGACAGCTAGGTCAACAGGAACTCGAACTCACACATCCTGACTTTCAGGGTAATGCTCGTTCCAGACTTTCAAATAACTGGTAGGAAATACAGGTAAATGTGCATTATCAATGGAGGCATTTGAAGAGACAGAAGAATTCTTCTAGAATGCAGTAGCACTATAATGGAATCTGGGTAATTTGGCACACTATTTTACAAGAAAATGTTAAAACTCTTCTTCTCTTCTTTTTCTTTTTAGTATGTTAATAATGAAAGTTGTTTTTTAATGCAAGTTAGAAATTAAAACAAAAATTTTAAATATTCCCTTGTTCCAATCCCAAGCTCCTCCCCAGAGGTCACTGCCAGCAGTTAGAGTCACCCAGTTTTCTACGAACACATACCCACACTTACATCTAGATGTATGATTACGGTGTTTGTTGCTAATTACAAAAGTGTATATAGTGTATACATTGTCCTGGAACTGTAAAAAATAAAGAAAGTGACATCCTTGCATAGGAGTACACTCTTACTCATTTTTTAGCTGCTTTGCATGTGTGGTGTGAATGTATTTTATTTCATTTATTATTATTTTTTGAGATGGAGTCTTGCTCTGTCACCCAGGCTGGAGTGCAGTGGTACGATCTCAGCTCACTGCAACCTCTGCCTCCCAGGTTCACTCAATCCTCCCACCTCAGCCTCTCAGCCTCCCAAGTAGCTGGGATTACAGGTGTGTGCTACCATGTCCAGCTAATTTTTGTATTTTTAGTAGAGGCGGAGGTCTCACCACATAGGCCAGGCTGGTCTCAAACTCCCGACCTTGAGTGATCTGCCCGCATCGGCCTCCCAAAATGCTGACATTACAGGTGTGAGCCACTGCGCCTGGCCTGTGAATGTATTTTAATGCGTGTATCCATTCCTCTGTTGGCCAACATTGAAATGATTATCACGACTTCATTATTACAAGGCTACAATCAAGAATTTCGGACATGCATATTCATCCACTTTTGCAAATATTTATGCCATAAAGATCCTTGGAAGATTTGCTGAGTAAAACAAACATTTATTTATATTTTTGATAAATGTTGCTGTGTTGCTGTACAGAGAAGTGAGGCCAGTTAATGCTCTCACTCAGCACTGTTTGCCAACATTAACACTAAATATTAATCTTTTCCAGCCTCGCCAGTCTGATAAGCAGAGAACTCGCACATCTTTAATTCATCAGGTTAAGCTTCTTCTCAAGCACTTTTTTTTTGTATCTATGTAAATACTTTCTTCTATTTCCAAATAGGATATTAAAATGTATGTGTTATTTTAAAGACAACTAATATACAGCTAAACTAACTGAAATAATATATACAAGAAGTTTATGGAATCTAAGCTACAGATGGGAAAATCTTAAATCAGTTTTTAATTTCCTTTACCCTATTAGGAACACCAGGACTTCTAGAATTGATACTGGCTCTGTGTATCAGTACATTTTTCCCCTCATAAAACTTGTTTACTTTTCCAGAGAGCGTATCATGCTATTATGTCTAAGAAATCAGTGAATAACTAGGTTGTCCATCTTACCATTACTTCAAAATGCTGGATGCAGATGGTAATTAGATGGTTGAGAAAAAAGAAGATTTTTAAGCTTAAGTGAGAAAGCCGGGGGATTCCAGAGGATTGAAGTTGCTGCTGGGTAGCTGAGGTTTCACTGCGCTGCTGAGAGAAGAGCTGTAGAAGATCAGAAGTAAACACGCTGACTTGAAGACAGTGAAGACTAATGAAGTAGAACGTCAGAAACCTACTGTGAAGGAAACTGAAATTAACACAGCCCTTCCCAAGCAATTCTTCGGGAAAAGAGAAGAAAAACTTCCTTACAAAGCATTTTGAGGATTTGTGAAAAATTGACAAACAGAGGTTCAAGAAATGGAATTCCTTCAGTTTTCTAAAGGTTTGACTCTCATGCGCTTTTTAATCATTTGTGGTTTTCTCTGAGTAGTCTTTATTTTTTTTCTTCGTATAAATTAGGTTGCTTGCCTTTTGCTTATTGAGTGCCAGGAACTTCTCACAGAGTCTTAATGCTAAATAACCCTTTGATTATGTATGTTGCAAATATTTTCTCCAGGTCTGTTTTTTGTCATGTAATTTTGTTTATGGAATCTTTTTTCGTACAGAGGTTTTATTATGAAGTCAAGTGTGCCAATCTTTTCCTTCATAGGGATGCTCATATTTCTAATATTCTTTCAATGTCAATCTTTAATCCCTATCACAGCTAGACTAACTGCAGCAGCGACACTTTTCATTAAAAATAAATCATTCTAAATTTAAAATGCAAATTTACACTCACTGCTGATGCCTTTGACTTGAACATCAATCATTATGGAGGAAAATAAAATTCTTCTCTTAAACTGTATACAGATCAGGGAAGACTTTGGAAGGCCCAGATAAATAATGTGTATTTCTATGGTGGCATGATGGAAACCTCATGTTAAAAAACCCAAGCAGAAACAATTTTACAAATTTTAGCTTCTTAACAATATGTTTATGTCTATTAATATGTCTTGTCTTTTCAGCTCTTGCTCAGTGTCTTACCCCTAGGGGTCAAGGTATTACAGGCTATTGTTAACATATAAATGACTGTCAAATCTTTATTAGTAATTGACATCTTTGGATGAGTCTATTCGTTGTTTTGAGGAAGTAGAAAACAGTAAGATTAAGTTTTGATGTGTGAGATAAGGTTGACATAGGTCAGAAACTTTGCTGCTAGGGAAAAATTTAGGTCTTCGTAAGAAGTCACAGTGGGTGGCCCAGAAAAGCCAGCAGAGAGGGACATCATATGGTGTGGGAGGGTAGGTGGTAAGGGGAAAGGGAAGAAAAAAGGAAATGAAATATTGAGAAAAAATTTTTGAGAACTTCTTTTGCACTTATCATTATATATAACTTATATAGTTATTGCCTCATTTCTCTGTTATGTTGTGAAGGTCAATATCCCATCCATCTCTACATCTCTATTGAGTGACACACAGTAGGCATTTTGAGACCACTTGCTGTGTACTTTTATATAACTTTTGTTTACATCCACTCTGCATTACCCAGTCTGCATTACCCTGTGCAGACTGAAATAATGAGATCTACTGAGTATTACTGAGAGTATTATTAAGGATAAATTTCAGGTTTGCATATTACTATGCTCTGGTACTATACAATTATTTGATCTAAAAACAGATTAGAAGGAAGATTTGTTGTTTGTGCTTGGAATCCTGTGCTCTTTTTAAAGCCTAATTCAGAGGTTTGAGAAACCAGCAAGGGCTTTCTGTCCCGGTGGAGCTTAACAGTTATGACAGGGATCGGCGGGGAGTCTCTTTCTACATCTTTTTGCTTCAGATGGATAGAAATGAAGACTGTATCAGTACTAAAAATGGTGCCCCAAACCAGGGGTCACAAATAGACAAACAAATGAGCAGCACCCATTACCATTCCTTTGCAATGCACTCTAGAAGGATGCAAGGAGATAGATACACACACACACACACACACACACACACACACACACACACACACTTGCAGATATATATACAGAAAATCAGCAAGCCTAGGGTCCTTATGTAAAAAGGACCCAGAAAGCTGAAAAGGGATTCAATAGGAAATAACAGCTCAGTGCTAAGCTGAAATGGAGGTGGCAGCTCTTCACTGGATGTGGCCAGTAAAGTTACAACATTTTAGGGCACTGACTCTGGAACCTGACCTCCTAGGTTAAAATTCGAATGTTGCCACTTGCTAGCTATGACTGTGCAAGAAGTTTAATCTCCGAGGCTCTCAGCTTCCTTGTTTGTAATAAGGAGATATAAATAACATCTGCCCACAGTGATATTCCGTGGGCTAATGGAGGTAATCCGGGTTACACAGCAAGTCTCAGATTGCAGGCCCTCCACAATTACTTACTTACTCTGAAAAGCTCAAGCTGTGCAGGGTTTGGGTTTGCACTTGGGTGCCCTGTTCCTGAATTTCTGAAAAGAGTTGATCTCATTGTAAGACGTGTGCTTTAGAACCCAAGGTGTCTTGGCTGTCAAAAAATCCGCACTCTCCAGTAGGGTTCCCAGGGAAGAAACATTCCCGGGTTCCTTAACCTGAAGCCCTGAAATAAACACAACTTCATTTATATGTTGAAAGACTTAGGAGGAAGAGAGGAGTCAATGATTCATGTCTGTCTGGCAGGGGCATCTGACTGCCTTCCACACCTCACCGCTCTGGACGTGAATGCTCAGGTGGCCTTCTATCTGTGCCTCTCCTGCAGAGGGAACTGGTGGAATATAAAGGAGTCCCATGTGGTTATAGCTACATACAAAAAAAAAAAAAAAATTCCTTGATATGCAGTCATGCTGCTCTGTCATCATGGCTAAATAAGCTCAGGGACAATGGATAAAGAGGCAACAACCACAACCAAAAATACAGTATCTTTTATCTTACTCAGTGGACACAACTTTCAGAATAATCCAGATCATAAAACAGTTTAAAATGCAGAGAAACATATGGGATGTTTTTTCATACTGCAAAAATGTCCATTGTAGAATTCCTTTAAATATCAAGTGATTCCAGCATATCAAAATATGATTGACTTACTCAAATTTATTATTTATAGCTTGCCTTAGCATTTCTGGGTTTATGTGAAAATTTTCTTTTTTAAAACATTACTGTCAAATAACTCAAATTTCAGATCTTTTAACCTACAATAAAATATGGCAAGATTCATCTACATTATGTATCTACGAAGTTTTATACCCTCCTTTTCAAGCCTGTGGACTAATTTCCAGACAAACGATGCGACATCAAGGTGCAGTTTCTGGCTACCTCTTTGACCCAGCCCATTTGTGCTCTCTGCTTGACTGATGGATTCATTGCCAAGGCTCTTCAGCCCCTTGTGGATATGTCAAGAGAGTTGGCTGTGATCATCTAATTAGAGTAGAACCAAAGAGACAAAGCCCATGCCGGTCATCCAGGATTCCTGCGATCATCTATTACCAAAGTCCCCAGGCTTTCTCTACGGATGAAAATGTCAACGTCAGGAAACACGTCTGCCACAGCTTATTGAAACACAGAGGACAAAGGAAGTCGAAGGAAGATTTTTTAAAAATCAAAATTATTTTTAGATAATTGATTATGAGCATTAGTAAGGAACTTGCAAAGGTCTGGGGACTGTTGTAACACTTGTTCTCTCACCTTTCTTGCCCTTCACTCTCAGAGGTCTTACCAATCAAGTTATCACCAGCTTCTTTTCTGTTCCTGCCATGTTCTCTCTATCAAAAGTGTGCATAATGTGAACAGAATTCAGATTCCAAACTATGGCTGTCTTGCTTTTTCCCACCACTGGTGTCATTAGCCTTCCTTAGCAGACACTGTCAAACTGAATTCTTCCTTCCTTCCTTCCTTCCTTCCTTCCTTCCTTCCTTCCTTCCTTCCTTCTTTCCTTCCTTTCTCTTTCTTTCTTTCTTTCTTTCTTTCTTTCTTTCTTTCTTTCTTTCTTTCTTTCTTTCT
>NC_045438.1:152496909-152508114 GCF_002776525.5 Piliocolobus tephrosceles
TCTTTCTTTCTTTCTTTCTTTCTTTCTTTCTTTCTTTCTTTCTTTCTCTTTCTTTTTCCTTCCTTCCTTCCTCCCTCCCTCCCTCCCTCCTTTCTTTCTTTCTTTCTTTCTTTCCTCCCTCCCTCCTTTCTTTTTTCTTTTTTCTTTTTTTATCTTTCTCTTTTTCTTTCTTTTCTCTCCTTCCTTTTCTTTCTTTCTCTTTTTTCTTCTTTCTCTCTTTCTTTTTCTTTCTTCTCTCCTTTCTCCTTCCTTCCTTCCTTCCTTCTCTCTCTCTTTTCTTTCTTTCTTTTCTTCTTTCTCTCTCCCTTTCTTTTTCTTTCTTCTCTCTCTCTCCTTCCTTCCTTCCTTCCTTCCTTCCTTCCTTCCTTCCTTCCTTTGTTACTTTTTCTTTCAGACAGGGTCTTGTTCTGTCACCCAGACTGGAGTGCAGTGGCATTATCTAGGCTCACTGCAACCTTGACCTCCTGGGTTCAAGTGATCCTCCCACCTTAGCCTTCTGAGTAGCTGGGACTATAGGCAGGTACCACCATGTTCAGTTAATTTTTTTATTTTTTGTAGAGATGGGGTCTCACCGTGTTGCCCAGGCTGGTCTTGCAGTCCTGGGCTCAAACGGTCCACCTGCCTCTGCCTGCCAAAGTGCTGGGATTACAGGAATAAGCCACCACTCCTGCCTGCTCTTTTCTTTCTTATTTGAGCCATTCTCTACTACCTGTGTGTGCAGACAGGTGACCCACATGCTGGCATATGTTCAGCTTGCCTTTAGGGGAGATGCTGAATGAAACTGCAGCATTCTTTTTGCCTGGGTAGGAAAGTGTTCTGAACATCCTATACCAGGTAAGTGTGACAGGCAACAGGGGGGTAGGCTTGCTTGGCAAACAATTTGGTGAGAAGAATTTGTGCCCAAGAAGTGTCTCTGGAACTAAGTGAGCGAAGAGGTATCCAAGCATTAAAACACTCAGGCACTCATTAAATTCTATTTTAATCATATATGTTAAATATTTTTCCAAGCAAAGCCCATCTTTGCCAGGGTGGGTTTTACAGTTGAAGGTAAATGCATCTTAATACAGATTCACTCATTCTGCACTGGAAAATAGGAAACACATGATCCTCTGGCCATTTCATTTCACTTATTCCATTCATTCATTTTTAAAAAATAGCTGATACTCACAGGTCTGGTTTATTACAGCAAATGACACAGAAGAAAAGCAACATGAAAAAGATACGCACTAGTACAGTCCAGAAAGCCCAGACACAGACTCATGTCATTCCCCTTCTGAGACTACATTGAAATGTTCTCTCTAGCAATGAAATACAGGGACGCATATGGTGTATCTCCACCCAGGGAAGCCTCTGGGAGTCTGGGTGGGGATGTGGTGGGCAGGGGACTGGTTACATAGGCATCTCCTAGAATGTATGCAGCCATGGCAACAGAAAACTCAAGACTCCAACAGTAAAAGCAGCTACACATTATTAATCTTGATGTTTGTGTAAAGCAAGCTGACAAGCTGGTGTGGCATGGTTCATTGATCCAGGTATTTCTAACAAAATAATCTGTCACTAGCATAAAGAATACTTTGAGGGCCACATTCCCAAAGGATGGTAAATCATGGCTCCGGGTACCTTTGGAGATGGCAAAACTAAGCAATCAGACCTGCTGTGTTAACTCTTTCCTCACACTCTCCCTACCGCCAATTGATTTGAGGGACTTTTAAAAAGTTGCTGTTATTGTGTTCATTCATTCTTTTATTCTATACATTTTCACCAACCACCTACCATATGCAAGATCTTGCGCCCTGAGGGAATGTTCAAGATTTGTGCTGGGGAGAAGAGACACACACGCAAGCAAAAATAAATAAGAATACAAAAGATCAATCATAATACAAGTCACCTTATGACTTACCATAAAGTTGTATTTTTGGAAAATGAAGTGTTAGAAAGTCAGAAAGGAAGGTCATGATAGGCTGGAGGACCTGAGAGGAGTTGAGCCTTGGTGAAGGACTTGGAGAGCAGGCAGATTTGGACAAACAGACATAGCAGACCAGAGTGAGGGGCATTCTGGGTGGGATTCTGTTATGACCCATAGCTCAGAAGTAGGAGGGTCTCTTGAGGTACATGCAAGGTCACTGAGATAGGTTATGAGATCCGTGTCACGACCAGATTCTGGAGGATTCTGAATACCAGACTAAGAAGTTTGGATTCTATTGTTTGGTAGGTTAATAATTCTCAACTGTGCTACACATTAAAATAACTTGAGGAGATATAAAAAATATACAGAGAGGCTGATTCAAGTGGTCTGTGTGGCAGGTAGTGACTATCTGGACCTGGTGGCGCAGGCGGTTAAGGAATTTACCAAGACAGTCATAGGTAAAGAAAGGCAGAATCATTAGAAAAGGAATGATAATACGTTGCAAGTTTGCAACCGGCAGGACAGCAGAGAAGGGGCTGTCTGCAAAGAGGCAGAAGCTGGAGGGAGTTCTATAGGGTCATGCTGGAGGGGGCTGTGTGTGGAACAAGGTCATTGTGTCCACAGAAATCTTTGTGCCTGCAAGTTGTTTGTGATTAGCTGTCTCTCAGAATAATTATTCATTGTTCTTCCCCACCTGGGGCCCTTCCCCCGCCTAGGACCTCTTCCTCATTGTTGCTTACTTGTCATGTCAGAACTCCACAGTCTGGGCACTAAGAATTTTTTTTTTTAATTTTTATTTTAGATTCAGGGGCTACATGTGAATGTTTGTTACAAGGGTATGTTTTGTGATGCTGAGTTTGGGCTTCTATCAATCTCATCTCCCGTATAGTGAACATGGGTCATTGATACTTTTAAATCTCCCCAGGTGACTCTAACATGCAGGTGTAGCTGAGACCTACTATTCCCAATGCTGAGGAACCACTCAATACTTTTTAAAGTAGAATAGAACTGATGTTCTAGGGAGCTGACCCCTCAAAGTTGGGGTGGTCTTGAGGCAGGACACTAGTTAGGACTGTCCCTCAATTGTATAGTAATGACAGTGTGATGAGGGTCTGCACTGGAGTTTGTGCTCAATTGAAGCCTAGAAATTTGGTGAAGAACAAAATATTCTGTGATTGTGCTCACTGCAAACCCTAGAGGTCCTGCACCCCTGCGTCCTGAACAGAGACCTGCCTCCCAAAACTTCAGGGCACGGAAAACCAGGAGGCTGGAAAACAACAAGCCTCACAAACAATCCTTTCTCTAGTCAGTAATGTGATATTTTCAGCAGCTACTAGTGATGCTTCAGAAAGAACAACTTGTCCAATGTACTGAACATTTCCAGCACAGACACAGCCTAATCACTAGTTTCTGTCCTCCAAATTCACCGTAAACATGAGTGCCCAAGAGGAAAATGCCCAGCTGAGTGAAACAGCGATAATCCCAAAGCTCAGCCTCCACCCAGCTCATACTTTGTGCCAATCATCAGCTCAGAAGGTGCCACAGGATCTTCTAGCAACTAAAATTCATCAAGCAGCTTTCTAATGACAGCCCCAGAGGACTCCAGTGAGATTGACATGGAATCATCACCAATTGAGAGACCCATTGGTTGAGATTCTGTTCCTCTGAAACCACTTCCAGTACCAGATGTAGCTTGGGTTCACATGCTGAAAACACTCCCGTGGCTTCCTATCACAAGGAGAATCAATCCCAAATATTTCAACTCAGCTTACAAAATCCTACATATTCTGTCTTTCAAAATCTGGCCCTTGGTGCTGTTCTTACACCATGTCTCCCCTTATAGACACATTCCTGTTGAAGTAGCTAATACTCTCTTTTTGGTTCTAGGCCTTTGAACAGATGGATCCCTTTGGTCACCTTGTTTTGCCTTCTTAATTAATTTATTTTTTTGAGACAGGGTCTCATTCTGTCACCCAGGCTGGAGTGCAGTGGTCCAACCTTGGCTCACTGCAGCCTCTACCTCCTGGACTTAAGCCATCTTCCCATCTCAGCCACCCAAGTAGCTGGGACTATAGGCGGTGCCACCATGCCTGATTAATTTTTGTATTTTTTGTAGAGATGGGGTGAAGTAGTCTAGGGTCACTGAAGCGGTTTTGTTGTCTGAGGTGTTACCTGGAGTTCTTTGTCTCACAACCAAGAAAATTAAGGAGTGTGAAAGTTTAATAAGTGAAAGAGGAAAGCTCTCTGCAGCAGAGATGCGGCCTGAGAGGGTTGCCGTTTCACAGTTGAATGCAAAGGCTTTTATAAACAAGTTAATGGAGCAGGCTGTTTCATTTGCATAAGGCACAAAAAAAACGGTGCAAATTCTTATCAGCTCCACCCCATCCCTCTAGTGTTCATGCAGGTCCTTAGCCTGAATTACTCCATGTTGTTTTATTTTCCTTACTGTGCATGTGTCAGGAGATGGAATTTTCCACTGCAGATGTGTCTGGTTCTGTGGAACTTTCCTTATCTATACACCTGCAGGTCTGTCTTAGGCAAGCCCCCTGTGCAAGTTCCCTTATCTGAGTATGCCTGAAAAGGAAAGGAGTGTGCTCACTGAAGCCCACCGTGTTTAGGCAGAGCACACTGGTTGCATAACAGACAAAGGTGTTGGACCTTGCTTCCTTATCTGCACTTGCAGCTTGATTTCTTCCAGGCTGCTCTTTTGTTGGAAGGACTGCTACCAAGAACCTTGTCCTAACTATCTGCCTAACTGGTTCCTTTCTCTCATCTCCCTCAGGGATTTTCTCATGTTGCCCAGGCTGGTCTAAAACTCCTTGACTCAAGCAATGTGCCCTCCATGGCTTCCCAAAGTGTTGGGATTACAAACGTGAGCCATCGTGCCTGGCCATTGCCTACTTAATTTCTACTCATGTTTACATCTTTATTTAGCTATTACTTCTTTCAGGAAGCCTTCTTAGATTCCCTAACGCTGGATCCAGTAACCCTCCTGGTGTTCCAATAATATCCTGTACTTCCAGATTTATCATACTTGAGATGTTGTATGAACTTTTCTGGGTCTGAAACAAGCTGGTTTTCCTTTGAGGGCAGGGACCATGTTTGTCTTTTCCACGTTGTATCCTTGGTATCCAGCCCAGTGTCTGCGAAATGGTAGGCAACAATAAATAGTTGAGGAATCAATGAATAAATCAATAAAATTATACCCTTGCTAGTTACGTTACAACATCCCTAAGCACTCTGCTAACATCACTGACTGAGTTTGGAAGCAAGGTAATTAAGTGGTGCCATACCAATTCAGTTCACAACTTTAGTCTTCATTCCAGTGGAAATGGATTATAGGAATGGAGAAATGGACACTCGTTGATGAAATCAGCAATGTTCAAGATAAGCAGGTTGACCAAAGTACAGAGGAGACCCTCCTTTCAGGCATAAAAAAACAAGGCCCAAGGTAGTTGACGTGAGAGACATGGGCAGTGCTATGTAGTTCCCCACTTGAAATTCAGGAGCGAAAGGACGTTAGGCTAAATTTCATCATTATTCTTGCTATAGCAACAGCCCAGAAATCTTGAGGAAAAAAGGGCACACCTAATAACATGAAAAGGCAATGGGCTGGATTTTTTAAAGAAATGACAAGAAAACAATAGGGATGAAAAATGACCCCTCTACACCAAATCCTTGGAGAACGGCCTTTATCATTTCTTACGACTGCTGTGGGGCTCACACACATACTTTTTAAACCTGACTAAAATATTTAGCTTTCCAGAGGGAAAGATTCTTTCATTTTTTCCCTTATAGAGAGCTTATGTCAACCGAAAACTGGATTAAAACAAAACATCAAACAATGAGTTATACGTGCCTACAACACTGTGGTCATTTGTCATTTACAAAAACATAAACATTGACAATTTCAGGATTTTAAAGTACTTGTTTTGGAATCAGTCATTCTACCCATACTGAGGAAGTGATTTTGAGGTGGAAATAAAACACGAAGGCTACTTTATTTTTAATTTATAGGGAAAAGCAAAGATTTCCAATAAAATAAACTAAAAACTGATGTGGAGTATTTAAGATGTTTTATATAGGCTTTTATTGAAGCATGCACATTTTTAGAAGGAGATATTGCTTCTACTACCTCTTCTTGAGCATAAATAATAACAGTAGATCATATACTTAATGAATACTAAATGAAACCTGTTTATACACTCAACTGCTGGAAATAAAAATTAATCTCCAAAATGCTTTAGCAATGGGATTTGACTACTTTTAAATAAAATGTTTGCTTTGTTTAAATTTGTGAGCTAATAGGTTTAAAGAACACATAGTCAAGAGCAGAATCTCCATTAGACTAGAATACTTCCATCTTGGGCATAATTCATATACAATGTTAGACCTGTATATCTAAAACATCTGTGCTGTTGCAAGGTTTCAATCCCATTGAGCACAATTTCCACACTTCTCTTTGGTGGGTAGTATAAACACTTCCACCTAAGATGGAGAGCACTGGGAGGGTTCACAAGCAGAACTGTCATATGAGAGAGGACGCAGAGCCAAAGAGTAGATAGACAGCTCAAAACCTGGCCTGTCTAAAGGTCTGGGTGGAAAATAACCAATGTATAAGTCCAACATGGGCAGAGAAACCAAGAGAGATGGGGAATGAGGAGCAGAGAGAGAACAAGCCTGGCCTGGAAGAATTCTGGGGAGGATATGGTGGTGGTGAGTGGTGTTTGAAGGATTGTTACATGATAGATAATTTACCTGAAAACACATCATCATAGGAGGGGTAATATTTTTCACTATCATACTATTGATGTCTACCAAAAAGAACCACACATGACTAAACAGGCCTACAACAGGGAATTGGCATAAGTTTCCGTGGAGTGGTTGATTCATTCAAGGAGCTATGGCAGACTCTTTAGCCAAATTTCTTGAAAGGGAAGTCTGGATAGACTCACTTTCACCCCTTTATTATCTTCCATTAATGCAAAAAAAAAAAAAAGTTATGACTGTGAACAAAGAACCAGAGGAGTGTGTATGTATGTGCAGTTCAATAAATGATCACAAAGCACACACCAGTGCAACCACCATGAAGGTTGGGAATGGACCGTTGCCAGCTCCCAGAAGCCCAGCCTGTGCGCTAACAAAGACGTGGGCTCTCTGACTCCTAGAGTAACTGCTTCTTTCCTTTTCTTTATGGTTTTAACACTTAAGAAGGCATCCCTAAAAAACTAGAGTTTACATTTGCTTCTATTTTTATACTTCATATAAATGGAATCATGCAGTATGCATTATTTTGTGTCTAACTTTTTGGATTATTTTATTCAACATTTTGTTTCTTGATTTATTATTATATTCTGGTTATGAGTTAGTTGTCAATTATATATGTTTCAAATACTTGTCTAATTCTATGGCTTATGTTTTAAATTTCTTAACAGTGACTTTTGGTAAACACGTATTCTCAATTTTAAAGTATTGAAATGTATTTATATTATTTTATGTTTCATAAAAAAAGTTTTTTTGACTTTACAAACTGACTTGGGGAGAATTAATATATTTATAATAATTGCCTTTCACTTCTTTAACTTCCACTTGTCTAGGTCTTTAATATCTCAATAACATTTTATAATATTTTTTAGTAGAAGTCTTTTGATACCAAAGCAATGGACTACCTAGAATATCTGACACTTAGAGAGGATCATATGACACTTTATGTGACAAAATGAGTTTCAGAAGTAATTGCATAATTATCAATAATTTTCTTGATTTGTCCTTCAGTTTTAAAATAAACTAACAATTAGAATAGTATTAAAATTCAGTAAAAATCATTTGTGCAGAGGTAAAATTTACACTTACCAAGCAAAATTACACCCTGTAGTTTGCCCTCTGTTTCATTGTTTTACATTTTAAGCACAAAGAATAACTCTAATAGAGTTTTTCTATTAGATGGTAGGGATAATAGAACAGAAGTGACCTGAGCTTCTGTTTCTTTGTCTTTACTATCACTGTGCTATCAAATTCTGTATTTCGAAGCTCCTGGGAGAATTCAGGAGTAGGGAATATCCTCTGGGTAAGAAACACAAATTGTGACCGGGAAGCTCAAATGATTCTGAGCAGATGTGGATTTATTCTCAAAATGAAACACAGATAGCTGAATATGTATGCACAATTGTTTCTTTCTTCCTTATTGAGTTGTAGAAATTCTGTGTCTATTCTAAATGAAGCACCTATTTCCTTCCACTTTGTCACATGCCTTGCCACTCTCAGTTGTATCGTTTGATGCACGTAAGTTCCTCTTTGTGATGTGGTCCAGCTTGTCCAGCTTTTTGTTTACAGTTATGCTATTTGCATTCTGTTTAAGAAACCTCTTCAGACAGCACTTCATTTTCTAAAAGCTTTATTAGATTAGTTTTGCTTCTATCAAAAGATAAAATTATAACAAATTTAGCTAAGCAATCTAATTAGTAAATTTCAAAACATACAAATGTGGACAGCATAATGTAATGAGTACCATATAGTCATCATCTAATTTTAACAGTTATCAACTCACAACTAGTGCAGGTTCTTATTTTACAAATGGGGACCATGAACTAGGCAGAATTCCTCAATGGGGAGTTTGACAGGAATCTGTATGTAGGTCTTCCTTGAAGTTTCTGCACCCTTGGCAGCGTCTGTTTTGCTTTTGTTTTTAAATAGTAAAGATAGAATGTATATCTTTGTTCTATCTTCCAGTTTTCCAGCTGCCTTCAGACAGACTTGCTTTCAGAGAGCCCCATTCTTGAAAGAAATGGGTGACTGGGAGACAGAGTCATACAATTTGAGAGGTGGGAGGCAAATGGCAGATCATTCAGTCTGCCCTTTCCTGTAGGTCACTGCAGCCTGTGGTCCACGGAGGGTGTTTACCTAAGGTTAGTAGGTGGGTAGTGGTGGAACTAGGAACAAAACGGAGCTCTCCAGACTTGAGGGTCCTGTCCCTCGTCTGCAAGGAACCTCCATTTCCTGTCTCTGCAGCCCCTGACCCCACTTCCTCTAAAGAGGATCAGGCTGTGGCTCCTCAGGCTAGTGCCAGCCACGCTCCATGTTCAGACCTTCTGTTCCCTCCCCTCACCCTAGGGATATCATCCTCTATTTGTCCTTCAGTAAATTGTCTCTCATAGGAGAGGGGAAATGGGGGGATTGATCAAAACTTTTAAAGGATCTTGTAACTTTCATAAAATCTGCAACTGAAATTTTATCTCTAGATTTTGGGAGAAAGATCTATTTTCCTTTTCCGGAGTCCTGAGAACCATACTGCAGTGATAAGTGGAAATCCAGCAATCTCTTATTTTAAATATTTATTATTCAACAAACTATTTACATCAATGATATCTCAGTTCTGAAAAGGTTTCTAGTGAGCTCAATAATTTTTTTCTTAAAAAAATCAGATGCTTTATTATTCTAAGCAGTGGGACATTTCCTATTGCTTTGAACCTGGGGAGAAAACCAGCAACTCAGGACCCATTCAGTCAAGTCTGATTTCTGAGTAGAGGAAAGACACTTGGTGTAACAGTACATTTTTCAGTTTTTATCCTTGTCGAAAGTGTATAAGGCAAACCATATCATCAAATAAGTACTACTTATAGTAAATTTGTGTATATTTATTAAATAATGTTTACATGAGCAATTATTGTATTATATAATTATGGCACATGAAATTATTAAATTGTCAGAAGAATTCGAGACAAGGAAGTACTTCTGGCACCTCATGAACAGTTTCCTGGACCCAGTTTCTTACTTGTAAAGTGAGAGGGTTGAGATGATCTCTGAAATCCAGAGCCAACATCCTATACTACAATATATTTCCCTTCATAGTGCAAAAAATGGCAACACTATATTGTGCCATGGGTATTTTTAACATTCAACTTCTAACTTTTTATTATTTCAAGAAAATTTCCATGTTTTTTATATTAAAAATCTGCAAGGGATTATCAAAAAGAGCTTTTACCAACATGGAAAAATCCACGTACCATAAATAATGGAGAATGTATCATAATGTTGATGCTGAATAGATTTTTTTTTTTTTTTGAGATGGAGTCTTGCTGTGTTGCCCAGGCTGGAGTGTAACGGTGTGATCTCAGCTCACTGAAACCTCTGCCTCCCAGATTCAAGAGATTCTTGTGCCTCAGCCTCCCAAGTTGCTGGAATTACAGACATGCACCACCACGCCCGGCTAATTTTTGTATTTTTAGTAGACAAGGTTTCACCATCATGTTGGCCAGGCTGGTCTCGAACTCCTAACCTCAAGTGATCTGCCCACCTTGGCCTCCCAAAGTGCTGAGATTACAGGCATGAGCCACCATGCCTGGCCGGAGAGATGGCTTTTATACAATGGAATGTGTAGTCTCGAGGATCACTGGGATAGAAAGAAAGACTGGTGAAGACAGGAGACATCCATGCTCAGTGAAACCTAAGCACGCTGGTCAGCGAGAATGAAGGACCGCCGAAGCCTTGCCCTCCAACTCACCTTCCAACTGGGAAACATCAGATATATTTCATAAGACCCAGCCCATTCCCCCAAGTTATCTCTAATTCTAGCCTTCTCTAGGTACCTGAACATGAATTCTACATGCCTTTGGCTTTTAATGTTTTTCCCCTAAGACTGCTAATAGCTTAGTCACGACTATGGCAAAAATCTATACCTCCCAGCTAAATTAATCCCTCATTATACAGGTCTCTGAGTACAAGGTCAAAAACAGGATCACTAATTCAATTGAAATTAAAATGCTAATCGAGTTACAGTTCTGTACTTAGCATAGAAAGATGGTAGAAAGCCCAACAATCTTCCTTAGGCTGTGAGACAACCAAGGAACTCTATGACGTGGATTTCCACTCATGTAAATGACAGCTTGCTGCGTAAAAGACCCATCCTTTTGGCCTTCCAGATGCACAGTCTTAGAAAAAGGTCATGGGGGCCGGGTGTGGTGGCTCTCGCCTGTAATCCCAGCACTTTGGGAGGCTGAGGCAGGTGGATCACCTGAGGTCAGGAGTTTGAGAGGAGCCTGGCCAACATGGAGAAACCTCGTCTCTAATAAAACTACAACAAATTAGCTAGGTGTGGTGGTGCATGCCTGTAATTCCAGCTACTCAAAGAGGCAGGAGAATCGCTTGAACCCAGGAGGCAGAGGTTGCGGTGAGCCGAGATCGTGCCACTGCACTCCGGCCTAGGCAACAGCAAAACTCCGTCTCAAAAAAGAAAGAAAGAAAGAAAGAAAGAAAGAAAGAAAGAAAGAAAGAAAGAAAGAAAGAAAGAAAGGAAGGAAGGA